>NW_022589715.1:44851379-44856855 GCF_004348235.1 Phoca vitulina | reverse complement strand
GTGTGTGTGTGTGTGTGATGTGTTTGTGGGTATGTGTGGTGTGTCTGGTGTGTGTGGTGTGTGGCAAATGTACGTATGTGTGTGGTGTATGTGTGGTGTGTATGTGTGGTGTGTGTGTGTACGTGTGTATTGTTACTGCAACATTTTGAAGATCCATTCCTGTCTCATGAATTTTCTAAAATTGCTGGCGAGATTGTGGTATGATGATATCTGTACTCCCTTTTTGTAGTAAGGCTCTGGATGCACCCTTCACACATTCAGCCACAGTAAAAAGCAATTTTCCATACACCAGGGGGCTGCAGTTTGAGCACTGTAATGATTAGTGATTTCATCCAGTTGTGGTTGACCCCCTGCTCATTTTTATATATTAAATGTTAAAAAGGAAAGGGAGAAAGCTTGAGAGTGCTGGTTGATTGAAATTCCAAAAGGAACTTTCGTGGAGATAAAACATACTGAGAAAAGCCAGGGTGCTGGGAAATTCAGGGTGAAAAAGAGAAATAGAGAAAGAAAAAAGAAAATAATCATAACAGAAAGGTCCCCCAAAGTCTTTCTGATTGTGAAAGATGTTTGTATACTTTGTAAGCTGTTTTGTGTCAGTTCCTCTTTGATGGGTTTTCATGTCCTCCCCGGTGCCATATCCCTTTTCTCTTCTCCCTCTCTCTCTCTCCCCCTGCTTGTCTTTCTCCTTTCCTCTCCTTTCTCTCTCTTCTCTACCTCCAGAAAGGAGCTGTAAAATGCCTTCCAAAGAGGCAGGCTCTATTGTGGTGGCAAGTTGCCATGGAAACACAGATTTCCAAGACCTTGAGTCCTACCAGAATGATCCAGGGTCAGACCCCGCTCGGGTCAGAGGCCACGGCCACCCCTGAGATTTCTGGGTTAGGAGAGCCAGGAGATTTAAGGTTGTTTGAAGTGTAGGTCAGTGTTCACAGAGAAAGGCTAGAAACATGGCATCTAAATAGTTACTTCTTTTGTTTCACACTATCCACAATTAACATTTGATGAATGTGGCTGTGAGTGTAAGGGGTTGAAAAATAAGAATAATTACAGCATTTTCCTGCTGTTTTCTTACTATTTTTTATTTGTGAAATGATATATGTTTCATGTCTCTGAGGAAGGGTCACAGTTTGAAGAAATTTTTTGCCAGCTATCTCGTTTCAAACCTGGTGCAAAGAGTTGCTATTTCAGTAGAATAAAAAAGTTCAGTTTTATAGATGCCAAAGTTGCCTTTGCTTCTCCAAATCAACAGCATCACATTTTACACAGCACATCAACATTTATTGAGATTATTTTATTTGGGCTCATTATTTCAACCTAGGTAACAGGGTGTCACCTCTGTCCCAGACCAGGTTTCCAGAAAGCTCAATTTTCCTCTCTTGAATCTAAACATGGGTATGGGCGCTTTCTCTCCTCTGCCCTATATCATATTGAGGGTCACACCTGTCTTGGAGGTTACGTACCATTGTGGATGGGGGCAGAAGTAGTGGGCTGATTAGATGAGAAGGGAGCAAAAATCACTAATGCCTGACCTTTATTTAGTTTGAGGAAAATCATCTCTCTTTTGATTTTTCTCAGAGATCCTCCTCTCTCCTTTACTTATTCTACCTCCTCGACCCCAAAACCAGGTATCTTGCTGTTCATTCACAATAGACCCAGAAGCCCAGAGCCCAAATCATTCAAAGCTGGTCTTTTTTTCCTGATGGCAAGAGAGTTTGCTCTTCAAACCATTCTAGAAGATGAGGAAGTATTTATACTCCACCCTTTAGAAAAATAGCAACAAAAAAGTGCAGTCAAGTTTGCAGTTAAAACGTATCACCAATATTTTGACCATGTGGTCTGGATAAGAATACTCTCCCCTCTAACTTGTTCGCTAAGCAGATTGATTGCATACACGGTGAGCAATTGGTTTCCATAGGAATTTTTGAGGCATGTATGATTTCATAAGGCACTCAGGGTTGGAAGGGAGTCATTCATTCCAGTCTGTGATGTCAGCAAGGGCTTAGCCAAACTGTCTTTAACACACCCAGTGCAGGCAAGTGTCAATTGCCCGGCTCGTAGATCTCCTTCTTTAGCAGACACACCTCTCTACCCATTATCCTCCCCTCAGCTTTATCAAACCCCAAATCTACACTGGGTCTTTTCCCTCAGCTCATAAGTATGCTCAAGTCCTCTCTAGTCTTAAAAAAAAGGACAGGAAAAAAAGAAAGAAAGAAAGCAACCAAACATCATGTCTCCCTTTATCAACCATTCACTATCATTCTTGCCCTCCCTAGCCAACCTTTTTTTCAAACGGTATTTATTTATTTATTGTGGTAAAGTGTACATAACATAAAATTTACCATTTTAGCCATTTTTAAGTGCATAGTTAGCAGCATTCAGTACATTTCCGTTGTTGTGCAACCATCACCACCCTCCCTCTCCAGAACTTTCTCATCTTCCCCAACGGAAACTCTGTACTCATTGAATACTAACTCTCTATCCTCTTCTCTACCCTGCCACCTGGTAACCACTATTCTACTTCCTGTCTCTAGATACCTCATAAGTAGAATCATATAATATTTGTCCTTTTATTTTTTATTTTTATATAACTTTTTAAAAGATTATTTATTTATTTGAGAGAGACAGAAAGAGTGAGCGAGGGCATAAGCAGGGGGGGAGGGGCAAAGGGAGAGGGAGAAGCAGACTCCCTGCTGAGCAGGGAGCCCGATGCCAGGCTTGATCCCAGGACCCCAGGATCATGACCTGAGCCGAAGGCAGACGCTTAACCGACTGAGCCGCCCAGGCGCCCCAGTGTTTGTCCTTTTATATATGGCTATTTCACTTAGTGTAATGTCTTCAAGTTTCATCCATGTGTTACAGCATGTGTCAAAATCTTATTCTTTTTTAAGGCTGAATAATATTCCACTGTATGTATATTTCATATTTTGTTTATCCGTTCATCTGTTGGTGGATGTTTGAGTTGTTTCACCTTTGGTTATTGTGAATAATGCTGCTTTGAACATTGGTGTCTCTGTTTGCATTTCTGCTCTCGATTCTTTTGGTGTATATCTAGAAGTGGAATTGCAAGTATAGCCAAACTTTTTACTTTCATTTTGCTTTTTAAAATAATCACAGAGACATAGTTTTCAAAGTCAAACAGTATTATATAACTTATAACAAGAACAGCAGTTGCCTTTCCTGCCTCTCTTCCTCCCTGATCCTTTCTCCGAAGACAAGCACTTTAAATTCTTCAGCCATTTGTTCTGTTTACCATATTTCTAAATTACATACTGATTTGCTGATTTTTCCACTTTAGACATTATATTGATTTTCCACTATAGAAGATAAGACTTAATTCTTCCATACCATTGTAGAAAAATGTTTGAAAACATGGGCACAATAAATTCTCTCGTCCTCATTTATGTACCCGTTAGCTTGTGCCTTTGTATCTCCTCCTATCAAGAGGTAGGATCTGTTTTGCTACCCTTTGAATCTGGGCTGGCCACATGACTTACTTTGACCAACAGTCATGCGAGCAGTGATGCTGTGGGATTTGTAGACCTAGATCTCAAGACACCTTGTGCCTTTGCTTTCACCCCCTCAGAACACTGCCCTGGGGTTCTTAGGCAAATAAACCTGATCTAACTTACGGGAGGATGACAGACCTCATGAAACACAGATGAGCTGTCCCAGCCAAGGTTCCTAGGTCTCCCAGCAGCAGCCAGCCAGCACCAGTCCTCAGATATGAGTGTGAGGCCATCCTGGGATATTCTATGCTAATTGAGTCCCCGGATGACAGCCGTTATATGAGTGAAGAACTGCTCATTTGAGCCAGATCCAAATTGTTAATCTACAGACTCATAAGCAAATAAAATTGCAGTTGTTTTAACTCACTAAGTGTTGGGGTGGTTTGCTGCACAGGAGTAGATATCTAATATAATCATCCATCACTCATACATAGTTCATCTCCCTGTATGTTTCCAATATAATTTTACCATAATTTGATATTCCTTATTTTCATAATTGATAACTATGTTAACATTGTTCAGTTTTTGAGCCGAGGACTATGTTATGAATGCCTTTCCTTTCCTGTTCAGCTTTTGGCTGCCCTTTCCTCTGGAAATCTCCATCTCAGAGCCTTTTATGTGTCTGCTTTCATCTGGACTTGTTGCCCTCTAAAATAGCTGCTCAGCTCTTGTCATAGGACTTACTCTCCTGTCATACTGGGAATTCTATTTACCTCTCTTGCCCCAGGTCCCCAGTTCTATGGCTCCCACCACATCTTCTTTCTTGTTATAGAGTTAGTTTTCTGTTTTTTAGGAACTTATCCTCTAGAAGTTTTTTGAGAAGTGTGCATAGGAGGTAGAATTTTTGAGACCATCTCTATCTTTATAGAGAAACATCTCTATCTTTACTCTTGATTCACAGTTGGGCTGGGTATAGAATTATAAATTGAGCATTATTTTCTCTGATTATTTTGAGGTATGTCTTCAAACTAGTTTACAGTATTGCTATTGAGAAGTCTGATACCATTCTTATTCTCAATTCTTCATATGTCATTTGCTCTTTCTTCCTGGGATCTTTTCTTCATCCTCTGGATTCTGAAGTTTCACAGTTATGTCCTTGATGTGCATCTTTTTTCATTATTATATTGGGCCTTTGTATTTTTTAATGTGGAAACTCATTCCCTTCTATAATGCATATTATACATTCTTGCATTTTTTTCTTTTCTTTGACAATTCCGCCCCCCTATCCCCCCAGTATTTTCTCTATTATTCTATTCACAATTCCAAGTTTGGGACGTTGGACTTCTTAGATCTCTTAGTTTTCATTGATTTGTCTTTGATTTATATTTTATGAGATACACTGTGGACTGGATGTTTATGTCTCTTCCAAATCATAGGTTGAAATCCTAATCCCCAAAGTGATGGCATTTGGAAGTAGGGCCCTGGGAGGTAATTAGGGTCAGATTAGGACAGAGAGTAGGCCCTCATGATGGGATTAATGCCCTTATAAAAATAGGAAGATAGATGAGAGTTCTCCATCCACATGCACATACCAAGGAAAGGCCTTGTGAGGACATAAGAAGTTGGCTGTCTGAGAACCAATAATCAGGCTTTCATCAGACACAGAATCTGCTGGCACATTGATCTTAGTGATTCAGAACTGTGAGAAATAAGTGTTTATTTTTTAAACCACCCAGTTTATTATAGCAGCCCAAACTAGCTAAGACAAGATATTCTTAACTTTCTTTTCTAGCTCCTTTCTTTCCTTTTCTTCTTCTTCTTGCTGTTCACTAACTTTATTTATCAATGTCACATACCTTATGAAGATTCTCAGATTAATCATAAGTCAATTTCTAAGCATATAATAGATGAACAGTGTTACTTAAAATTTTTATTCAGAAAGGAGATTTATCAGATACATGGACCTAATCCACCAATATGAGTCACTGAGGCCAACACAGGCATGTGAGCCCTCTGTGGCCGTGATTGTTTGT
>NW_022589715.1:44481286-44851369 GCF_004348235.1 Phoca vitulina | reverse complement strand
ATTTCGCGACCCTTACCCAGGGACCCCAACGCACTAGACGTTGACAAGTCACCAATAAAGACTCATTTCACAAATTCATTTTGCCAGTCATTTGACATGTTTTGCATTATGGCACAATTTAACCTTTATAAATGATAATATTTTTCCACTTTTTTGAAATAAAAGGGAAAAATTTAATAGAGGAAACACAGTATACATTTCCAGACCTCAGATTGACTCAGAGGCAGAAAGGTTTTGTTGAAAGACTATATAATTTATGTCTTTTTGGAAGTGTTAATACTGTCCAGCCTAGACCACCAGGAACACACCAGGAGCACACCTTGAGTAAGTTGCAGTAAGGTGAACACATACCTTGGGGAAACCACTGGCTGTCCCTGTAAGAGAGCATTAGAAAGAATCTATTATAGGATATGCACGTCAGCTGGGTGATTTGAGGAATGGTCTAAGGAAGTGGAGTTTGCTCAAGATAGGATGCTATCAGGAAGTGATGGAAGTTGTATGATAGAGTATCTCGATGAATCTCATTTATAGGGATGACTGGAGAGATAATAAATCTGTCATTGATAAAGAAGTAATAGTCACTCATTTTAGCTAAGAAAGAAGGATGTGCAGTATTCTAGCTCCTTTTTTGATTTGAAGTCTAGACCACATACTCGGCTGCCTGCTTGACATCTGCATGTGGTTATGTTTTATATCTACTCTCAAATTCAACCAGTTCAAGATTGACTTTATCTACAGTAAAACTGCTTGTTGTCTCTTCTCTGTTTTAGGGAATGGTACTACCAACTTGCAAGGAAACCCAACTATCACTGACACCCTTCTTTGTTATCTAGCAATCCAAGTCCTATTTATTCTATTTCCTTAATAATTCTTAAATCTACCCACTCTTTTTTAAAAAATTTTTATTGTTATGTTAATCACCATACATTACATCATTAGTTTTTGATGTTAGTGTTCCATGATTCATTGTTTGTGCATAACACCCAGTGCTCCATGCAGAACGTGCCCTCTTAATACCCATCACCAGGCTAACACATCCTCCCACCCCCCTCCCGTCTAGAACCCTCAGTTTGTTTTTCAGAGTCCATCGTCTCTCATGGTTCATCTCCCCCTCCGAGTTCTCCCCCCTTCATTCTTCCCCTCCTGCTATCTTCTTTTTTTTTTCTTAACATATATTGCATTATTTGTTTCAGAGGTACAGATCTGTGATTCAACAGTCTTGCACAATTCACAGCGCTCACCATAGCACATACCCTCCCCAGTGTCTATCACCCAGCCACCCCATTCCTCCCACCCCCCACTACTCCAGCAACCCTCAGTTTGTTTCTTGAGATTAAGAATTCCTCATATCAGTGAGGTTATATGATACATGTCTTTCTCTGATTGACTTATTTCACTCAGCATAACACCCTCCAGTTCCATCCACGTTGTTGCAAATGGCAAGATCTCATTCCTTTTGATGGCTGCATAATATTCCATTGTATATGTATACCACATCTTCTTTATCCATTCATCTGTTGATGGACATCTTGGCTCTTTCCACAGTTTGGCTATTGTGGACATTGCTGCTATAAACATCGGGGTGCACGTACCCCTTCAGATCCCTACATTTGTGTCTTTGGGGTAAATACCCAGTAGTGCAATTGTTGGATCGTATGGTAGCTCTATTTTCAACTTTTTGAGGAACCTCCATACTGTTTTCCAGAGTGGCTGCACCAGCTTGCATTGCTACCAACAGTGTAGGAGGGTTCCCCTTTCTCTGCATCCCCGCCAACATCTGTCATTTCCTGACTTGTTAAGTTTAGCCGTTCTGCCTGGTGTGAGGTGGTATCTCATTGAGGTTTTGATTTGGATTTCCCTGATGCCGAGTGATGTTGAGCACTTTTTCATGTGTCTGTTGGCCGTTTGGATGTCTTCTTTGGAAAAATGTCTGTTCATGTCTTCTGCCCATTTCTTGATTGGATCATTTGTTCTTTGGGTGTTGAGTTTGATAAGTTCTTTATAGATTTTGGATACTAGCCCTTTATCTGATATGTCATTTGCAAATATCTTCTCCCATTCCGTCAGTTGTCTTTTGGTTTTGTTGACTGTTTCTTTTGCTGTGCAAAAGCTTTTTATCTTGATGAGGTCCCAATAGTTCATTTTTGCCCTTGCTTCCCTTGCCTTTGGCGATGTTTCTAGGAAGAAGTTGCTGCGGCTGAGGTCGAAGAGGTTGCTGCCTGTGTTCTCCTTTAGGATTTTGATGGACTCCTGTCTCACATCGAGGTCTTTCAACCATTTTGAGTCTATTTTTGTGTGTGGTGTAAGGAAATGGTCCAGTTTCATTCTTCTGCATGTGGCTGTCCAATTTTCCCAACACCATTTGTTGAAGGGACTGTCTTTTTCCCATTGGACATTCTTTCCTGCTTTGTCAAAGATGAGTTGACCATAGAGTTGAGGGTCCATTTCTGGGCTCTCTATTCTCTTCCATTGATCTATGTGTCTGTTTTTGTGCCAGTACCATACTGTCTTGATGATGACAGCTTTGTAATAGAGCTTGAAGTCTGGAATTGTGATGCCGCCAGCTTTGCTTTTCTTTTTCAACATTCCTCTGGCTATTCAGGGTCTTTTCTGGTTCCATACAAATTTTAGGATTATTTGTTCCATTTCTTTGAAAAAAGTGGAGGTATTTTGATGGGGATTGCATTGAATGTGTAGATTGCTCTAGGTAGCTTTGACATCTTCACAATATTTGTTCTTCCAATCCATGAGCATGGAATGTTTTTCCATTTCTTTGTGTCTTCCTCAATTTCTTTCATGAGTATTTTATAGTTTTCTGAGTACAGATCCTTTGCCTCTTTGGTTAGATTTCTTCCTAGGTATCTTATGGTTTTGGGTGCAATTGTAAATGGGATCGACTCCTTAATTTCTCTTTCTTCTGTCCTGTTGTTGGTGTATAGGAATGCCACTGATTTCTGTGCATTGATTTTATATCCTGCCACTTTACTGAATTCCTGTATGAGTTCTAACAGTTTTGGGGTGGAGTCTTTTGAGTTTTCCACATAAAGTATCATATCATCTGCAAAGAGTGAGAGTTTGACTTCTTCTTTGCTAATTTAGATGCCTTTTATTTCTTTTTGTTGTCAGATTGCTGTGGCTAGGACTTCTAATACTATGTTGAATAGCAGTGGTGATAGTGGACATCCCTGCCGCGTTCCTGAGCTTAGGGGGAAAGCTCTCAGTTTTTCCCCATTGAGAATGATATTCGCTGTAGGTTTTTCGTAGATGGCTTTTATGATATTGAGGTATGTACCCTCTCTGCCTATACTCTGAAGAGTTTTGATCAAGAAAGGATGCTGTACTTTGTCAAATGCTTTTTCTGCATCTATTGAGAGGATCATATGATTCTTGTTCTTTCTTTTGTTAATGTATTGTATCATGTTGATTGATTTGCGGATGTTGAACCAATCTTGCAGCCCAGGGATAAATCCCACTTGGTCGTGGTGAATAATCCTTTTAATGTACTGTTGGATCCTAGTGGCTAGTATTTTGGTGAGAATTTTTGCATTCATGTTCATCAAGGATATTGGTCTGTAATTCTCCTTTTTGATGGGGTCTTTGTCTGGTTTTGGGATCAAGGTAATGGTGGCCTCATAAAACGAGTTTGGAAGTTTTGCTTCCATTTCTATTTTTTGGAACAGTTTCAGAAGAATAGGTATTAATTCTTCTTTAAATGTTTGGTAGAATTCCCCTGGGAAGCCATCTGGCCCTGGGCTTTTGTTTGTTGGGAGATTTTTGATGACTGCTTCAATTTCCTTAGTGGTTATAGGTCTGTTCAGGTTTTCTATTTCTTCCTGGTTCAGTTTTGGTAGTTGATACATCTCTAGGAATGCATCCATTTCTTCCAGGTTATCTAATTTGCTGGCATAGAGTTGCTCATAATATGTTCTTCTAATTGTTTGTAGTTCTTTGGTGTTGGTTGTGATCTCTCCTCTTTCATTCATGATTTTGTTGATTTGGGTCCTTTCTCTTTTCTTTTTGATAAGTCTGGCCAGGGGTTTATCAATCTTGTTAATTCTTTCAAAGAACCAGCTCCTAGTTTCATTGATCTGTTCTACTGTTCTTTTGGTTTCTATTTCATTGATTTCTGCTCTGATCTTTATTATTTCTCTTCTGCTGCTGGGTTTAGGCTTTATTTGCTGTTCTTTCTCCAGCTCCTTTAGGTGTAGGGTTAGGTTGTGTACTTGAGACCTTTCTTGTTTCTTGAGAAAGGCTTGTATTGCTATATACTTTTCTCTTAGGACCGCCTTTGCTGCATCCCCAAGATTTTGAACAGTTGTGTTTTCATTTTCATTGGTTTCCATGAATTTTTTTAATTCTTCTTTAGTTTCCTGGTTGACCCATTCATTCTTTAGTAGGATGCTCTTTAGCCTCCATGTATTTGAGTTCTTTCCGACTTTCCTCTTGTGATTGAGTTCTAGTTTCAAAGCATTGTGGTCTGAAAATAGGCAGGGAATGATCCCAATCTTTTGGTACCGGTTGAGACCCGATTTGTGACCTAGGATGTGATCTATTTTGGAGAATATTCCATGGGCACTAGAGAAGAATGTGTATTCTGTCGCTTTGGGATGGAATGTTCTGAATATATCTGTGAAGTCCATTTGGTCCAGTGTGTCATTTAAAGTCTTTATTTCTGTGTTGATCTTTTGCTTAGATGATCTGTCCATTTCAGTGAGGGGGTTGTTAAAGTCCCCCACTATTATTGTATTGTTGTCAATGTGTTTCTTTGCTTTTGTTATTAATTGCCTTATATAATTGGCTGCTCCCATGTTAGGGGCATAGATATTTACAATTGTTAGATCTTCTTGTTGGATAGACCCTTTAAGTAAGATATAGTGTCCTTCCTCTTCTCTTATTACAGTCTTTGGTTTAAAATCTAATTTGTCTGATATAAGGATTGCCACCCCAGCTTTCTTTTGGTGTCCATTAGCATGGTAAATGGTTTTCCACCCCCTCACTTTCAATCTGGGGGTGTCTTTGGGTCTAAAGTGAGTCTCTTGCAGACAGCATATCGATGGGTCTTGTTTTTTAATCCAATCTGATAGCCTGTGTCTTTTGATTGGGGCATTTAGCCCATTTACATTCAGGGTAACTATTGAAAGATATGAATTTAGTGCCATTGTATTGCCTGTAAGGTGACTGTTACTGTATATTGTCTGTGTTCCTTTCTGGTCTTTGTTGCTTTTAGGCTCTCTCTTTGCTTAGAGGACCCCATTCAATATTTCTTGTAGGGCTGGTTTCATATTTGCAAATTCCTTTAGTTTTTGTTTGTCCTGGAAGCTTTTTATCTCTCCTTCTATTTTCAATGACAGCCTAGCTGGATATAGTATTCTTGGCTGCATATTTTTCTCATTTAGTGCTCTGAATATATCATGCCAGTCCTTTCTGGCCTGCCAGGTCTCTGTGGATAAGTCTGTGCCAATCTAATGTTTCTACCATTGTAGGTTACAGATCTCTTGTCCCGAGCTGCTTTCAGGATTTTCTCTTTGTCTCTGAGACTTGTAGGTTTTACTATTAGATGTCGGGGTGTGGACCTATTTTTATTGATTTTGAGAGGGGTTCTCTGTGCCTCCTGGATTTTGATGCCTGTTTCCTTCCCCAAATTAGGGAAGTTCTCTGCTATAATTTGCTCCAATATACCTTCTGCCCCTCTCTCTCTTTCTTCTTCTTCTGGGATCCCAATTATTCTAATGTTGTTTCATCTTATGGTATCGCTTATCTCTCGAATTCTGCCCTCGTGATCCAGTAGTTGTTTATACCTCTTTTTCTCAGCTTCTTTTTTTTTTTTTTAAAGATTTTATTTATTTATTCATGAGAGACAGAGAGAGAGAGAGAGAGAGGCAGAGGGAGAAGCAGACTCCCAAGGAGCAGGGAGCCCGATGTGGGACTCGATCCCAGGACCCTGAGATCATGACCGGAGCCGAAGGCAGACGCCCAACCATCCGAGCCACCCAGGCGCCCTCAACTTCTTTATTTTCCATCATTTGGTCTTCTATCTCACTGATTCTTTCTTCTGCCTCATTTATCCTAGCAGTTAGCGCCCCCATATTTGATAGCACCTCATTAATAGCCTTTTTGATTTCGACTTGGTTAGATTTTAGTTCTTTTATTTCTCCAGACAGGGTTTCTCTAATAACTTCCATGCTTTTTTCAAGCCCAGCTAGTATCTTTAAAATCATGATTCTGAACTCTAGGTCTGACATCGTACTAATGTCCGTATTGAGTAGGTCCCTTGCAGTTGGTACTGCCTCTTGTTCTTTTTGTTGAGGTGATTTTTTCCATCTTGTCATTTTGTCCAGAGGAGAATAGATGAATGAGAGAACAAAATGCTAACAGGGTAACAACGTCCCCAGAAAATATATTCTAAACAAATCAGAAAAGACCTGAAACTGGGGGAAAAGAAAGGGAAAGAAAAAAAAAAAGAAAAAGAAAAAGATAAAGATAAAAACAAACAAAAACAGAACAGAACAAAAAAAACCAGAATATGATCAAATATGATCAGGCTGGTGCATAGATCAGTGCCACACACTAGATTTTGGGTGTATTTTGGTCTGTTAGAAGAAAGTGCCTCCCAAAATTTTAAAGAAAGAAAAACTTGTATATGTACAAAAATAAGGGTTGATACGATGAAGGGATGGAATATGACTGTAAAGATGAAAAGTATAAAAAATTTTATAAAAGCAATTGATAAGATAAGAAGTTGTTTGAAAAAAGAAAGAAAAGGATTTAAAAAAAAAGAAGAAGAAAAAAGGGAGAGAATGTGATCAGGCAGGAGAATAGAACAAAACCATACACTAGAGATTTAGGGTATATTTTGATCTGTTAGAAGAAACTATATCTCAAAATTTTAAAGAGAGAACAACTTTTATATATATGCCAAAAATAAGGGTAACTACTATGAAGGGGTAGAATATGACTCTAAAGTTGAAAAATAAAAATGTTTTTTAAAAAAGGGATTGATAAGGGGCACCTGGGTGGCTCAGTTGGTTAAGCAGCTGCCTTCGGCTCAGGTCATGATCCCAGGGTCCTGGGATCGAGTCCCGCGTTGGGCTCCCTGCTTGGTGGGGAGCCTGCTTCTCCCTCTCCCTCTGCCTGCCTCTCTGCCTACTTGTGCACTCTCTTTCTCTCTCTCTCTGTCAAATAAATAAATAAGATCAAAAAAAAAAAGTTAAAAAAAAAAAGGGATTGATAAGATGTTGGTTGAAAAAGGGAAAAAGAAAAATTAAAAAAAAAAAGACAGTTAAAAAAAATTAACTTTGAAAGACTAGAGAATCATGGTAAAAACGCCATGGATTCTATGAGCAGTATTCCCCTAGCGCTGGAGTTCTGCCGTTCTCATTGATCGGTAAACTTGGTCTTGTCTGGCTGTTCTTGCTGATCATCTGTGGGAGGGGCCTGTTGCTGTGGTTCCCAAATGTCTTTGCTGGAGGTGGAATTGCCCCACCCTTGCCCGGTCTGGGCTGAGTAATCTGCTTGGGTTTGCTCTCGGGAGCTTTGGTTCCCGGGAAGCTTTCCCTACAACTTTGGAGGTCGAGAGTGAAAATGGCGGCCTCCCAATCTCCACCCCAGAGGAGCCGAGAACTCGGGGCCCCACTCCTCAGTGAGCCCCCAGAGAAAAGCAGTCAATCACTCCTGTCTCCCTGGTCTCCGGCCTCACTCCATGCTCACCTGGCCTGTGACCGAGGGTTTCTGTCTCTGGCACCTGACTCGGTGTGGAGTCTCCAAACCCAGCAGATCCCTGCGGTGCGCTCCCATGCCGCTCCTCCTGGGAGAGGAAGGGGGGTCTCCCCGATCTGCCGCTTGTTGGGTCCCTGCTGGAGGAGCAGTGGCCCGACTGTGCCGCGGATCACGGTTTTTGGCAACCCCGAGCTGAGAGCCCGCTCCTTGGCTCTGTCTCTGCAGCTGGCTTCCCTGCTCTGGTACCTGGGAGCTCTGCCACACTCAGGCACCCCTGGTCTTTCTGTGACCCCGAGGGTCCTGAGACCACACTGTCCCAGAGAGGGTTCCATCCCCCTGCTTAGCCACTGGAGCGACGTCCCTCAGCGGAGCTGACTTCTAAAGTTCCGATTTTGTGCTCCTCTGCTCTATCACTTGCCGGTAGCAGCTGACAGAGGCCCCCTCCGCTGCCGTCTATCCTCCTGAATATCGCCTCGGATTCACTTCTCTGCACGTCCTACCTTCCAGAAAGTGGTCGCTTTTCTGTTCAGAGAGTTGTTGCTATTCTTTTCTTCGATCTCCTTTTGAGTTTGTAGGTGTTCAGAATGGTTTGATCCCTATCTAGCTGAATTCCTGGGACCAGACGAAATCCAGGTCTCCTACTCCTCCGCCATCTCGCTCCGCCCCTACCCACTCTTCTTTATCCCCACTACTTCTTCCCTAGCTTGGATCATTGCCATATCTTTCCTGCATTGCTCTCTCCACCTGTAGCTCTGATTTCTGGGTGATCACAATCTGAGTCTCCATTCTGCAGCCAACCCTTGAGATTAAACTCAGGTGTTGCTCCTGCTATCTTCCATTCCCCAGGCTTCTGCCCTACATTTTTCTTATCTCTACTACACAATTTTTTCACCCTCAATATTATAGTTGCCTATTCCCTTGCTTGACTTCCATTCTAGTTCTTGGATGACTTAAAGGCAGGGTAGTTGTTGTTACATAACAAGTTCACCATAAATATTTATTGTGAAAATCTCTGCCTCCTGGGGTAGAATATCTCATCTTTGGATAAGTCTTTCTGTTAAAAATTTTTCCCTCAGGGGTGTTTGGTGGCTCAGTTGGTTAAGCATCTGACTCTTGATTTCAGCTTAGGTCATGATCTTAGGGTTGTGAGACTGAGCCCCGTATCGGGCTCTGTACTGGGCTTGGAGCCTGCTTAAGATTCTCTCTTTCCCTCTCCCTCTGCCCCTCCCCCCCCAAAGACAAATAAATAAATAAATAATTTTTCCTTCATACTGAACTGGAATTGATCATCCTAGAATTTATACTCATTCATTGTAATTATATTCTGCAACTATAAGCCTGAGGTTTTCTAGAACATAATATCCAATTTCAAATATGCCATGCCTTTATAAAACATCACAAGGTCTTGGAAATTTTCAACTTTCAGTATTCAAACCACATGCTCTAGAATGCCTCTCATACTTGGAAGTGGCACAAATACTCTTCGTCATGTAATATGTCCTGATTTCTGGTTTGGAAAGTTTAGGAACTGCACAGTATGAAGCTAATCTAATGCCTCTGCTTGGCACAGCCCTTTAGTTATTTGAAGTCAACCATCATGCCTCACTTTTTCCTAGGCTGATATTTTTCAGGTTGACTCTCAAGGATTGTTCTTATACTCACTTCTGGATCTCTGTGCCCCCATTTAAAGTGTGTGGTGACACTAGGTACTGCTACCTGTGAGGAACGGATCAGATAATCCCTGCCTGCTCTAGACACTGACTTGCGGTTACCACAGCCTAAGATTGCCTTTGCTTTCTTTGGGTAGCCACATTATATTTGTGATTCCTAATTTATACTGTTACTTATCAAGCCACGTCTTCTATATCTTACGTTTGAAAGTTGGGTTTATTTCTGTTGAAATGTATGTGGCTATGCTGGGGTCATTGTGCAATCTTATGATCTTATCATACAATCTTATATTTTACTTTGAATTCCTGTTCTGCCACCCAGGGTATTCTCTGGCCAGCCCTGAGTTGTGACATCAAAACAATGTTAGTTTGAATTGTTGGCCTGTACTCAATGTGACAGGAACTTTGAAGGACATTTGTTGCATTAAAATTCTTGTGAGTTGTTTTTCCTGTAATGCCATTTGCCTTGTGAATACCTGGTTTTGTGTTTGAATTTCACCCAGTATTGTATTTCACAGCAGGAACTTGGGGGCAGAAAGTTATATTCTGAGCTAACACATAATTAAGGAATATAGTTTCTCTAAAAAATAATTTTGCTCCATAATAGACTGGCAGGATATAGTCCTATTCAAATACCTATTCAAATATTTGCTCATTGTTTTTCTACCACATAAGCATTTGCAGGTGCATTTTAGTAATAAGGCAACTAGTTAAAAATCCTTTTTCTCTATCTCTAATCTGAATATTAAAAAACTTCAATGTCCTTGGAGACAATAGTCCTTTATACTTTTCTATCAGGCTATACCTCCAAAAACCTTCCCAGATAACCAATTTTTTTCTTTCCTGTGTCTACACCCTCCCTTGTACTAGCTCATCTTTCTAGAATATCTCCCCTCCCCCACACCACATGGATCTAAGAGTCCTGTCATTTCTCAAAGCTTAATTTAAATTTCACATCCTTTGAGAAGCCTTTCTCCAGAATTAGTTGAACATCATTTTTTCTGCACCTTGAATCCCTAAGGTACTACTTATTATGTTATCTACCTTTTTTTTGATACAGGATTTATATATGTTAGTATTATTTCTTGAGCTGGTTTAGAAATTCCCTGAGGGCAGGGACCATATTTTCTTTCCTAGGTGATTCCCAACTATTCTTTTCAGAGTGCTAGGGGCATCATATAAATTTAGTTGAACTGAACTTTTGGAAAACTCAAGGAAGGAAGATGTGTCTAGGAAAGCAGGGTTGGGGGATCATTACTTTTCTTTAAAAACAAACAAGAAAGAATATGCTCTTGAAATCACTGTAGCAGTTCTCCCCAGTTCTGCTCCATTCCTTACAAGAGTCTAATTTGAGTATCTGTCATGACAAGAATTTTCACATGCTTCTGTGGGACCATCAGACAGGGAAAGGACTGGGGAGGAGAGGTTGTGATGGGCGGGGCAGGCACAGGGCAAAGCTAGAAACTTGCAGTTTCCAAGACCTGGCAGTGCACAGTTGGCATCTCTCCTGAGTGTCAATGCAAGGGGCACATAATTTGATTTTTCATGTTTTACTACTTTTTTTTTTTTTTTTTTGCCAGAAAGAAAGAGAAAATCCTTGAATATTTTAGGAGACATTTATCGGTTTTTAGTTAAGACCAACTATTTGGTTTCAAGGTAACAACACATGTTTCTTTCTTTCACCACCCTCATCCTTCCCAGCTAATCTGGGAGGTTAGTGCTGAAGAATTAGGTTTGACTCTCTTTTTAAAAAGCAGTCAAAGAAGGTCATTTACCCCTCCCAGAGCCCTACTTAGGCAATGGAGCCATATACTTTTTCAATGGATGTTTGATATTTATCAGAATCCTGTGTTAATGCAATTGAGCTTTCCATCTGCTATCAGTGATGTGTAACTTTTTAACGCATTCCAGACCCATTTTTTTTTTTTGGGGGGGGGGGATAATTATGTAGGGAAGAATTAAATTTACCCAAAGAGAAATCTGGTCTTTGTCCCTGCTCCTGGGAATTTCCAGAATGATAGGAGAGTCTGCTATTCATGTTGGGCCCCTAATAATTTGTGCTAAGAAGATGACTCAGGGTAGAGGATTTGGCCACACCAGAAAGACCAAACATGTGATTAGGTTTAGGGATTTGAGGCAAGTAACTTCAGTTTGACCTTCAGGGAAGAGAGTGGGGCTAGAAATTGAGTTCAACCAAGAGGTAATGATCCAATCAATCATGCCTACATAATGAAACCTCAATTAAAAGCTCTGGACACTGAAGCTTGGATGAATTTCCCTGTTTGGCAATACTCTGTGTGAATTTCCACATATCAATGACAACCCTGAGGATGATAAGAACCCTCCCAGATCTCATTCTTTGCTTTTCTTCCTTTAGTGGGTTCTAATCTATATTCTTTTGCTATAATAAAGCTGCAATCATAAGTACAGCACTTTCCTGAGTTCTGTGAGTCATTCCAGCAAATTATCAAACCTGAGAGTGGTTGTGGGAATCCCTTGAATTTGTAGTCAACGATGTGAAGTGAAGGTGGCCTTGGGGATCTCCAAACTGGTGACTGGAGTCTGAAGTGAGAGCAGTCTTGTGAGGACTGTATCCTCAGACTGTGTGGTTTGTTTCACTCATAGTAGTCTATCAAGAAACAGAAAATAAACGGGTACCAGGAAGAAGAAGAGAAAACAAAAATATTTATGTCAAGAATGAAACCCAGGTGACTGGAAAAAAAAAAGTGGTTTTTTTAAAATCCTATTTCTTCTAAAACAAAGTTAGGGGAAGACAGGAAGGTATTTTTCTTGTGGTTTCTCTGTTGCATGTTAACGCTTACAAGTTTTGAAAGAGTGTCCTTATTTTCTAGGAGAGGGAAGTAGCTCACACACTCTAGGTGGGTTGGAGACGTGGGGGTCCTTCAGTGGGTGAAGGTGGGGTGATTGTGAAGTCACTCTACATCTCTTCTCACAGTGGAGCCAATCAGGCTTCTCTTTTTTGCAAGTGGAGATGCCATAGGCATCACGGGATCGGCCTCTTTAAGGGAACTTGGAATACCCAAGGAGAGGGGGCAAACTGATCATTAAAAGAGAAGTGGGGTGGTGAGGGATGAGTAGGGCAAACCCCTTTCTTGGGATTGCCTGCTTTGTCTCTGCCCTGTCAGCTTTTGGAGGACCTCTTCCTCCTTCTATTCTTCTTGTCCTCGCCTTCCTGGAGACAGGCTTCCTAAGTCTTTGCTCTTCCTTCCCTTCTCACCATCCAAGCACTCTGATTCTCCATTTGTTGATGCTCTGTCATGGTGGAACCACTGACAGGGATATTTGCATGTTCACAGGGACAAGTCTTAAACCTGGAGATCAAGCATGGAGGGTGGAATTTCATACCTCTGTTGACCTCAAGTTATAGATTCAGGAGCCTGTGAAATTGCTCTGTAGAAGTCTCTTACCCAAGCAGACATCCAGGCCACTCACTCTAATGCTGCCTTTCAGTGATGACCTCAGGTTGAGGGAGGGGGGCTGTTATTCCCCTTTGTGCTGACCTTTCAAAGGAAAATTACTTGTGCTAGTTGTATGAGGATGTCACGTGAAAGCTCCTCAGGAGTCTTAAATTTGGGAAGTTAGTATGTGGTTGATGAATCACCTAGGTTCACCTTGGTTCTCAGCAGCAGAATTTCGAGGTGGTTGTAGAGAGTGTGACCTAGGATAAGTTCTTCAAGAAGGTGGCTGGAGGCCACGGCTAACTAAATTAAGACTGAACAAAATCAGGCCAGGACAGATGGAAACCAGGTTTTGAGGCAGCAGTTCCTCTTAAGTGAAAACACTGAAGGGTCTGTGTTTTGTTGCAAACAACTGTGGAATTTTAAGCAAATCACTTCTCTTCTCTAGACTTCACTTTATTTATGGATAAAAGGAGGATGGCGAGGTAGATGTTCTTTAAAGACCCTTTCTGCTCTAACAATGTTGTAATATTTAGCCTAGGGATGAGGTTCGGAATAAGAGAGATGGCCACCAAAGAATGAAAGATTTACATTGGCTCAGGCTACTTTGGAAACCCAAATATGCTGTTGTGTTCTGCACATTTTATTTGGAGACTATTTGCTTTGAAGGCAAAAGGAGAGGAGCTTTATCCAGGGATCTCAGATCCAGTGCCTTTTGATGATGAGACCCATGGAGGAAGGAGAAAGTGAGAGTACAAGCAATTGGTGAGGGAAAAAAAAAAAACACCCTGAGCCAGTCCTCAGTTTTCCTTCTCATTCTATTGCTGCTACATAGATGACTTCACCTGTTAAGGGGTGAGAAGAATGGGATATTAGTCCTTTATTATTTTTAAGAGTGCTTGTTATGATAGCACTTTCTAGCCGGTAAGTCCATGTCCCGGGTGGGTTCTCTAAAAACCTGGGAACAAGATGATCTTTATCTATCTTCAAAGTTCTCTTTTCTCCTCTTGTGACCTCTCTCATCATGGATGACCAGTGCCCCCCTGGAAGCAAATAATACCTTCCAATTAATAGCGAACACACAAACTCCTGCTCTTCTGAGGTTGGCCCTAAGTGGAGGAGAATCTCCTGGGGGAGGGAAGAAGGAAGGGGCCAGGAGGGTTGGCCTGTTCTTTGATTCATCTTCCTTTTGAGATATCTTGAACAAGACCAACACAACTGGCCTCAAGAGTACTGCTTCCCCTTAGCACTCTGACTTAAATGAGATACCAGTGTCCTCTCTCTGGCTTCTCAGTAGTGGAGCCAAGACAAGACAAGATATTCAAACAGATCTTATCATGAGTAGAACTGGAGCACAGCTAACTCTATGTGCAGGATAGTAGCACAGTGCTCCTTCAGTCTGATATCCTTTTCAAGTGTTGTGTTTGAAAGCAGAAAGACTTGTGATAGTAGAGTGTAGCCTTTCTTTGATCCCTGAGTGATTCAGCCACTAACCCAGGTATTCATTCAACAGATCAGAAGTTTGATAATTAACTGGTTTCACCATCCTTGGAAGATCTGACCCTCAGCGATCTCTCCCCATCCTTCCAGCCCAAGCAATTTGTCAATCAATATGCTTTCTCGTTGAGAGGAACTTCAGAAAATACAGTCTCCTCTTTGCTGCATTTCCAGTGGTGTTTTAGCTCCTTCTGGAGGGGCACTCCAGGCAGTTGCCCAACTGAATTGATCTCTACCACACACTGAGTGTCAAGAACTACCACAGAGAGAGTAGTGTGAAACTAGATAATACATCTCTCTGAGCTCAGGCTGTTCCTCTCCCATTCCCCCATCTTGGGGGACCTTTGGGAAAAGACCCAGCCTGGCATCTTTCATTCCCAGCTTCTGGTGTCCCTTCGTAGGGAGGAAACCATCTTTATACATACTGCCCAGTGATGCCCAACCAGGCATCCAGAACCTTATGGCTAACACTTTCAGCTCTTATTTTTTCTTCTTTGAGGACTAGCCTGTACCCCTAGTACTGGAAACAAACAGTGACCCTTCATGAGACCATGTCTAGTTCCAAGGGTGGCCTTCATCCTTGTTGGTCTTTATAGAATAATCATAAGAGAACGTATTGTTATAACCCCAGTAGTCATATCACATTAATAGGAAAGGGAGGCTTTTTTTCTATTCATCTTTCTCCCTTGGCTGCCTTGAGTTTTACATTCAAGATGCCTGCACTGTCACTGTTAAAAATCTCTTTCTTCCTCTTCTTCACTCATATAGGAGCCCAAACACTTTCTTCAATAAGCTGCCCATTAGAAAAGAACTGATAAGATAAACCTTCAGAAGGTGCTCCTGGCTGAAAACAGCTCAATGGGTAATTCAACTTTGGAGTAACAGTGCTTTCAACCCAAATGAGCCAAGCTCTAAAGGTGGACTTCTGTCATTGTTGCAGAGCACTGAGAAGATATTTTGGGTCAAGAAAGACCTCCCTGTTCTCCTTTAATCCCATAGAGAAGTAACAGCTTATTTCAGTTATCCCTTCATGATGCCTGTCTCATGGCTGGTTGCTTGGGCTGTTCTGTAATAGAGTGAGAGGAGGGTTAGAGGAAGAAGGTTCCTACTTTGAAGCCTCATGTTCCCCCATTATTGAGCTTCTTATAGTGTGTGGCAGGGGGAGCAGTAAGTGGGGGGTGGGCTGTAGTTCACCAGGAGGTATTCAGAGCCCTAGGGTGAGCATGACACTTCTTCTTGGGGCATAAATACGTTCTCGAATATTTGGGGGAAAATAATTGTCATGGAAGCATTTATTGAAACATTAATTTATAGTTTGTTTTTGAGGCAGTTGAAGCATCAGAAGGAATGAGAACTATTTGTATATTTTTCTGAATTTGCAGAAGGACTTTGTGTTCCCTTGGCACAGTGGCAACTTGGAGATAATCTATTTTCTAGGCTTTAAAAAAACCCCTAAACTCTGGAACTATGCTGAGTATATGTGTATATATGTGGGGGTGGAGGGCTATGGAGAGGAGAGGGGAAGTGGCAAGAGAAGGGAGATTCCCGGAAGCCTGGGAAGGGATGGAGGTCTGGGAGGGGCCTGGTTGGGAGCTGACAGGACTGCAGAAGGGAGGCTGGGTCTTAGGTGCTGGGTACATAGCTCCAGCCTCAGCAAAAATCCCAGTGGCCAAGCTGAGGCTTAGAAGAAAAGGTATGGACCTTCCTTACCCTCTAACTCTAAGGGCCATGCACAGTTGAGCAATGAGCCCGTTGGTGGTGACCACTGTGAGCCATGAACCAGAGGACCTTCTCCAAATATTCTGTCCTGAACACCCTGTGACTTTGCCAAGACCTGTGAGGAGTAGAAGTGAGTATAGTTAAAGGACTGAATGAGATAATTTCCTGCCCATCTGGCAGGGGGAAGGAAGAGGCCTACATTAGTTTTAATTTGTTTTACAGAGAAAAATTCTGGTATTTGTTGAAAAATTGGTATATTAGTTACCTATTGCTGTGTAACAAATTACTCCAAACTTTAGCATCTTAGAACAACAAACTCAGTGTTTAGCTGGGTGCTTCTGGCTCAGAGTCTTTTTCAAGGCTGCAGTCCAGGTGTCAGCTGGGGTCAGAGTCATCTCAGGGTTCAACAGGGACAGGGTCTTCTTCTAAGTGCATTTACGTGGCTGTTGGCAGGCCATGGGTCTTCTCCGGATTGTTGTTGGAGATGTCATTTCCTTGCCTGTGGATCCTTCCAGAGGGCTGCTATTCATAACATGGGAACTAATTCCCTCAGAGAAAAGAGAGAGAGAGAAAATGAGTGAGTGAGAGAGAGAGGGAAGGGAAAATAAAAAAGGTAAGACAAGGTGGGGGAAGAGAAAGAAAGAAAGCTTCAGAGAGTAGCACAGTCTTTTTATAACCTAATCTCAGAAGTGATATTCTATGGCTTTGTCAAATTCTGTTAATTAGAGATGAGTTCCTATATAAGGGGAGGGAATTATGCAGAGGCATGAATACCAAAGTGGGATCACTGGGAGCCATACCTGAATTTGAGACTGCAATTTTATTCTTTCTACACCTAACCAAACATAATAATGATGCTATGGCACAAACATGCAATTCTG
This sequence comes from Phoca vitulina, assembly GCF_004348235.1. Classification (NCBI taxonomy): domain Eukaryota; kingdom Metazoa; phylum Chordata; class Mammalia; order Carnivora; family Phocidae; genus Phoca; species Phoca vitulina. The sequence continues at coordinate 44,834,467 of NW_022589715.1, read as the reverse complement.
AGATTGTTCATTTATGGACTTTTAGTGGAAAACATTTGGAAAGCTTTGTATTTATATGGCTCCTAAGTTGGGCTTCTGCTTGCTGGCCCCTGGGTACCACCTGAGGGACCATGAAAACACTGTAGGTAGGTGAGAAGGAAAAGAAAACACATTTTGCTGAATACTGGGAAAGAGATAAAGGAAAGATAAGGTGTGGTCTCACTCATGGGTATGACATGGTTAAGTTGGAGCAACACTAGGAGACAGAACAGAAAGTAGACTGCATTTAAGCCAGTGTTGACAACCCATACTCCTGGTACCCAATCCTGTTGGTAGATAGGGTGGGGCAAGGCAAAATGTCAATGAGCCTAACTTAGTGTTGGGGAAGATACTGAAGAAGAGAAGAGAACTGAGCTGCTCCTGAAACTGTGGGGCGGAGGTGGGGCAGACAACATGGGTGGAGGCTCTGAAGGGCAGAGGAGAATACTATATTGGAAATGGACTTGTTTGGAGAGGAGTCGTATGCGGAGTTGGCATTCTGGTTTTTTGGTCATTGTCTTGCTCCTAATCTTCAGTGTGTCTCTTTGGGGGTATCTCCTGCCTGCATAGCTCTGTCATGGGTGGAGAGCCACTGTTGACCTTGGAGAGCACAGCCCTCCTTCAGGGAGCGTCCTGTGGGGCCTGGGATGCCTGGAGGGACCCATTCTGAACAAGGAAGCCCTTTTCTTTTTCTGGAAGGAATGGTGTTTGGGGGTAAAGGGCTAATTGCCTAGGAAAAAACCAAATGGGTTCACCTTCTGAAAAAAACGATGTTTAATCAAGGACTTCAAGGAAATAACTAACTAGGTGTTTTGAACTAATGAAATGTAATTGGTTATCTGTTATAAAGAGTTAATGCACCACAAGGAACACAATTATTCCTTAAATCCAAATGAAGCAGAGATTTGTTTGAAGCTTCAGAATGAAGGCAAATCAAGGTTCTGTGAGATGATGAGTAAAGAGAACCATCAAATTAAAAGTTTTCTGAACTCTGAACTTGTGTAATCTGTAAGGGAAGGGGGGTGGGGTAGGGCTGTCTCATTTCATTCATTTTAGTCCCAGGAATGGCTTGTCTGAGCTTACATGTCACAATTTGTGGATTTAATGAGTTGGCATTTTCAGGCTAACTTTTTAATTTATCTTTGCTCTTAAGCCAGGGTCATTGTGCGCTCATCCTTCCTTCCTGATCCAGGGTCAGGAGTGTGGGGTCTGAGTCCTGACTGTCTAAACTTCCAGGGGTCTGGTACTGGACCACCAAGGCAGTGGTTGGGTGAAGGGTGAATTTAGCAGAGCTGGGTTGGCCTCACTGATTTTAAGAAGTTGTAATCTTTTTTTTTTTTTTTAAGATTTTATTTATTTATTAGAGAGAGAATGAGAGAGAGAGAGAGAGTGCATGAGAGGGGGGAGGGCCAGAGGGAGAAGCAGACTCCCTGCCGAGCAGGGAGCCCAATGCGGGACTCGATCTCAGGACTCCAGGATCATGACCTGAGCCCAAGGCAGTCACTTAATCAACTGAGCCACCCTGGCGCCCCAAGAAGTTATAATCTTGTATCTTTGCCCAAATAAACCTTGTAGTTACTTTGTTGTTTTTTCTACCCCCTTACAGTAAAAAGCTGGTTAAATTAGGGAATTATAAAAAAGGAGATGCAAATATACACTAATATTTATTTACCCACTTATTTACTTACTCACTCATTTCCTTAAAGTAATCATTTTTTATTTTAACCTGAACTTTCAGATGAATAGCCTTCTGTTGGTATAAGGCCAAGACTCCTCTTTGAGGACATACTGTTGATCAGAATTCTGTATTGTCTTTCTTATACAAACCATTCCCTGTAATGCATTATCTCTGATATCTAATTTTAGTTTTTTTTTTTAAAAAGTGGAGTGAAAGTTGTATTCACTTATGAAATAGAATCTTAAAATTTTACATTTCCTCTCCCATCTTTTGCAATTGTTTCACTCACATCTAACTCAGTAAGTTTTTATTAGCATGCTACAACTGAGATTTTTCAAAGCATTCCATTTTAGTTTTTATAGAAATAACTCTTCCTTTTCACACTCATGTTTTATCAGTATATACAATATTTCATTGAATTAGATATTTACATTAACATATAAATGTTACATGTTAAATACATTTACACAATAAATGGCAAACCATATTTGGGAACAAACAATTTTCTCTTAGAAAATATAGAACTCATTTGATGGGAGGAAAGAGTGTATTACTTATTGCTTACTAGCTTTGAGCTCAGAGCGCTGTATGTTTTAAAGGGAATAGAGGGTGTCATTTAATCTAGAATAAGGGTTAGCATTCTTTGTAAAGGGCCACAGAGTAAATGTTTTTGGCTTTGCAGACCATGTAGTTTATATCTCCAACTACTCAGCTCTGCCATTGTGCATAATAGCAGCCATAGGCAATGTGTAAATGAATGGGTGTGGTAATGTTTCAATAAAACTTTATTTACAAAAAAAGGCATTAGGTGGGATTTTTAACCTGAAGGTGGTTGTTTGCCAGCCCCCATCTAGAATACTGGTAAATTCAGGTAGATTAAGAGAGTTTCTATTCATCATCATTCAATCCACCAAATGTTTATTGAGCGCCAACCCTGTACCCAGCCTTTTATATCTGTGATACACAAGGTAACAATGTGCCATATTTTTTTAAGTTGTAATATGATCCATGCCTTTGTACTCACGCTTCTGTGGCCTAGATTATTTTCTGTGCCTCTTTCATCACCTGGTAAATTTCTGCATGGGGAAGCCTTCCCTTGTCTGCCAGCTAACTGAAACAGCCCTGCTTTGGGTTGCTGAGGGACTCCCTAGTGCATTCTCACATCATTGTGTTTATTATGCTGTATTGTAAAAAATGGTTTCCATCCCTCTCTCTCCTTCTAAGGTGTGACCTGTCCACGATCCTTTGTACATAGCAGGTGTTCATCAAATATTTGTTGAATGAATGACAAAACCAATCTGGCAAAATGTGAAATACAGAGACCATTTGAGTAGGCTTTGCTATTATTTATGCGTATGTATTTTGACTGTATAACTTTTTCTTTCTTTGTATTTCTTCACTAAGATGGAGGTAAGGGTTGGAAAGAAATGAGCACTCAGTGATATCCCTGAGCTTCCAAATCAATCCTGGGACCATCTACTTGCACACATTATTTTTAGGTCAACAACAAATGTCCTTATGTGAAGAGCCACTGTTACTTCACTTTTAGTGTCTTTATTAATTTAGCTTAAACTAAAGCAGTAGTCCCTTGCCTCATGCCTATTCATCCTTATTCTGCCTCTTACAGAAAATGACTTTCAACTCGTGGCTCTTTTCCTCTGTCATTCAGCTAAATATCTAACATTAAAAAATGAGGATTTTGCTTTCCTCAGTCACTCTTTTTACCCACCTCCCTAATGTCTCATCTTCTGTCTCTCAATACAGCTTCCCTCTACTTTCATTCATCGTCACTACAACACTCACAGCTGAGTCATGTAGTGTTCCAAAATTTCATTTCTTCTCTTTGCAACTTTCTTCTTCTCGGCATTGTTAATTGACTTGCTTTTTCATTTGCTTAGTTTCCTGTATCAATAACTCATTTCCATATATTTCACTAGAGCTGTAAAACTCTTTTTGTTCTGTTTAAACACACAAATTCATCAGATATTCCTTTCCCGTCTGGGAGCCATCTCCCCCGGAGCCTTCCATCTAACCACCCAGTGTGGACTGGTTGCTGGTTGTAGTCTCTCTTTGCTGGCCAGCTTGCTATCTTACAGGCTACCCTGGGATTCTTTTGGCCTCAGCTGCTAGATCCCATGTCTTTTTATTTTCTCAGTTGTTTGGCAGCAACACATCTTCCTGAATTTTTCTAAGAGAGAATACTTTTTTTTTCTTTTTAAAATCTACATGTCTGGGGCGCCTGGGTGGCTCAGTTGGTTAAGCGACTGCCTTCGGCTCAGGTCATGATCCTGCAGTCCCTGGATCGAGTCCCGCATCGGGCTCCCTGCTCGGCAGGGAGTCTGCTTCTCCCTCTGACCCTCCCCCCTCTCATGTACTCGCTCTCTCTCATTCTCTCTCTCTCAAATAAATAAATAAAATCTTAAAAAAAAATTGTTAAAAAAAAAAAAATCTACATGTCTGGAAATGTCTTTATTTGACCTCCCCACTTGATTCATAGTTCGGCTGGCATAGAGTTCTTGGCTAGAGATTATTTTCCCTCAGAATTTTGTAGACATTGCTTAATTATCTTCTAGCTTCTGCTCCTTTTGAGAAATCAGATACCATTCTTCTTACCTGTTTGTTTTGTTTTTCTTTTGTTCTCCTGTTTGGAAGCTTTTAGAATCTTCCTTAATCCCCAATGTTCTGAAACCATCATGAGGATGGTTTGTATCTCTTTTTTTTTTTAATTGGTTGGGATATTTACTAGATTCTTTTAATTTGGAGACTCAGGTATTATGTCTATCTTTGATCATTTTTTCTTCTGAACTTTCTGTGGTTGATTTCTGGAATTTAGGTAAATCTCATGTTGGATCTTCCATATTGGTTTACTCTTTTCTCTTTTCTCTCCTATTTTCCATCTCTTTGTCTTTTTGTTCTAATTTCAGAAATATTTCCTCAACTTTGTCTTCCAATCTATTGAATTTTTAAAATTCTGTCTTTACATTCTATGGCATTTTATTCTTTATTCGTGGATACCTTATTTAGATTTTTTTTTAGCTTTAATTTTTTTATTGGGTTGATGATCAGTTACATACAGGGGAAAGAATAATCCTACATAAAACAATACAGTACATATAATCTTAACACACACATGCATAAACACATATCCACACAAACATGAAGGAAATGAAAGATAAATATCTCTTTAATCTCTTTTGATTCCACCTTTCCACAGCTGTCCTTGCTTTTTCTGGGCACTATAAGAACACTTGTATCAGTGTTTTGAGATAGTGTTTTTGAATATGTTTGAAATTTTCTTCTCGCTGCATTGTTTCTTTTCCTTAAGTTCCTTTTCTTTTGTTTTTGTTTTGTTTTGTTTTAAGATTTTATTTACTTGAGAGAGAGAGTGAGAGAGGGAGAGATGTGCATGGGGAGCAGTAGAGGGAGAGGGAGAAGCAGGCTCCCTGCTGAGCAGGGAGCCTGTGGGGCTCCATCCCAGGACCCTGGGATCATGACCTGAGCTGAAGGCTGATGCTCAACTGACTGAGCCACCCAGGCACCCCTCTTTTGTTTCTTTTGATCTCTCTTTTATGTTGGAGGTTTCTCTACAATGTCTTTCCATTTTATTTAAGAGGAAAGTGCTTAAAGAGATGATTGGAAGATGTGCATGAGGAAAGGGGAGTTGTACCAAGTGATGGGTAATCACATGGGAATTTAGCTATTTTGCTGGAGGACCCCCAAGTGTCACCATCTGTAGTTCTTTGTTCTTGGGTGGGTCAGTTTCTGCAGAGTAATCCTTTGTGTTTTCTGCCTGGAGGTATACACCTGGCTGTCAGAGTTCTAGGAACTGGGGGTAGGGTGGTGTCTTGACCATTTGGGATGCCAGTTTCCACTTAATCCCCCTTTTATGGGTAGAGTTTTTTTTTTCTTTTCTCACTTAGCTGATTTACTGAGGTGTAGTGGACATAGCCCTGGCATTTAGTGCAGTTGTTCACCCCATCCTCTGCTGTGCAAGCCTCTCTTTTCTTCTGCCTTTGGGGAGGAGTCTTCAGAGGTCCATGGTGACTCCAACTGTTTTCCTGGGATCTGGGGCACCAACCAGCTTTCCTATTAGTTTACGTTTCAGCTTTTCTGGTCTGCTAAATCATTTACCACTGCCCATCTACTTTCCAGCATCCAGATTTAGGTATTATCATCAACTTAATGGGATTGAAAAGAGAAGAAAAATGCACATGTACAATCTGTCATGTTTAACCAGACGCCCTATCAGTTGTATTTTACCAACATTAATATCATTAATTCTTACAACTCAGATGTGGGGCCCTTGAACTGTTTGGGGGTTAGGGGCCAAGAATAAAGGATGTATATGTACGTGTGCATGTTTCTGTCTCTTTGAGTATGTGCAAGGCTATGTATGAGATTGTGTGTTGGTTAAAATGAGAATAAGTATGTTAGCTAAGGAACTAAATGGGCCTGGAGTGGTGAGTGTGAGGAATTGGGAGGGTAGGGAGAAGGGCAGGGAAGAGGAGGGAGGCAGACTTGCAAGTTTTAGAATAATATTCTACCTCAATGGAATATTTCCTTCCTATTCTTAACCTGCTCTTTGGCTCATCTCTTTAAACCAGAAACCCTGAGAGCAGGGTTAAGCATAGGCCAAATGTGAGATTTAACTTTGTTCCCCTCCCCAGCACCTTTTAAATCTCTCTATTCTTTACTCAGTTATTTTGTACTTCCCTAGAGCTCTCTGGTTGTCCAAATTTCCACTTCATTTTCACCTTCCATGTAGTGCTCTCTGCTTCTGCCCCCTTCTTGCACAGAATCTGAAAATACAAAATGTCTTCTTCTTTACATGCATTTGGTATCTCATTTAATTTCTAGACCACATTAGAAGGCAGGTCTGATTTTTCCTATGAGATAGATGAAGAAACCAATACTTCGAGAGATGCGGTCTTTTTCCCCGAGTTATACAGGTAGCAAGGAGAACTATGATTTGAATTTAGTTGCCGGGTTTAAAAGTCATACTTTAACCAATACACTACACTGCCTTGGTGTATTTAATTGCATGAATATTCATTCTTAATTCTGAATGAAAAATTCTGTATACAATGAGGATGCATTAAAATTAATTTGAGGGGTGCCTGGATGCCTCAGTTGGTTAAGCATCCAACTCTTGGTTTTGGCTCAGGTCATGATGTCATGGGTGGTGTGATCAAGCCCCATGTCAGGTTATGAGCTCAGTGGGGAATCTGCTTGAAGATTCTCTCCCTTTGTCTCTCCCCCACTCACGCATGCACATGCCCTCTCTCTCTTTCTCAAAAGAAAAAATAAATCTAAAATTAATTTGAAAAGCACAATGGCGTTTGATTGCATAAGGTACACTATAGATCCTTGCTGAGGTAGGAGTACAGCTTTTAAGAAAAAAGGCATAGTCTCTGCTTTCAAAGATTTTACCTCTGAGATAATGCTACTCTTCAATGTCAATGTCCTGGTATCAGGGAAGGCAAGACTTTGACTCCTGGTATAATGTAAAATCTAGGTTTGAATAATAGCTGAGTGAGCATGAGCCAAACATTTTCTGGCTTCACAGGTGTGAGGATCAAGATGGGTAATGGAGAAAAAGAGTTTACTACAACCTTATGACATAAATAAAACAGGTATCATTATCTGTATGTTAAACATAAAGAAAATGAGGACTGTGATGCTAAGAGGCTTGTCCAAGGTCACATAGCTCAACATTCAGTCTTCTGAAGGTCAGCCCAGAGCTTTCTTACTGACATTCTTTTCAGTCCTGTGTGTTTTTACCAAGATGTCACAGCACTCTTATTAGGTGGGTAGGGTAGTTAATATTTCCACTTTATAGGTGGAAAAACTATGACGTGAAGATCTACATTCAGGGATGCTTTTTTTTTTTTTAAAAAAGATTTTATTTATTTATTTGACAGAAACAGACACAGTGAGAGGGGGAACACAAGCAGGGGGAATGGGAGAGGGAGAAGCAGGCTTCCTGCTGAGCAGGAAGCCTGATGCGGGGCTCAATCCCAGGACCCTGGGATCATGACCTGAGCCGAAGGCAGATGCTTAATGACTGAGCCACCCAGGTGCCCCCAGGGATGCTTTTAATAAATGCTATTTTAGGATGGATATGAATGAAGCCCCTGATTTCTGAGCAGTTTGGGCTTATAGGATGGAAGGAAGGGTATGAAGGTATAGGGAGGAGAACACAACATTAACTGAGCTTCTCCTCTCTGGTCAGAAAGCCAGAGACTATATTAGGGGTTACATATGATGTTGTCTAATCCTCCAACCAGTATTGGGAGGTTGGTATTTTTATCTTCATAGTCCAGATGAAGCTCAGAGAAGCTATGAAACTTTCCAGTTGTCACACAGATCATTCAGCTACGATTAAATGGGGTTATTTCCTATAACACCTGACAAAGTTGATATTCGACCCCGGGACTGTATAATTTTAAAGCCAACATGAGTATATGTTGTTAATCTTTTCCTCAGTGTCTGCAACTAATCATTGAAGTTTCTGTAGCTTTTTGGGGCTGAAACCAAAGATAAGCTTCTCTGCAAGCATATCACAGAGATTACTCTAATTTAAAGAGCAGACTCATGTCTTTTTCTCCCTATTTTGGGATGATAAATTATGTGTTTGAGTCCTCAATAATGTTTCTTCAGTGGCTACTTTAATAAAACCTTTTCCCTCTTGCTCCTGAGTCTATAGACAATATTTTTAATTGTCCTTTTCTTCCCCACTGAGTTATAAAAGTCATGCTATGAAAGTTATAAATGTTAAAATTTTTATTATTTGTTAAAATCTCTGCCTCAGAGTGTGTTCTGTTGGTTTGGATTTACACAAAAGTATTATAAATAAAAGATTTAAATAGAAAATGTGCTTGATATGGAAATTCAGTAGTTAAGAGGCCCAAAAAACTTGCCAGATGTTTCTGTGAGAAGCTAGCAGCTCAGATGGGTATTTATTGCTTCCTATAGGCTAATATGAGCTGCTGGGGAGCCATGAAGTAAAAAAAGAGACCCTTATCTGTGCTGGGGAGAGAGCATAGTGGCACTGACTTCATAATTAGGGAAAAAATGAAATGTGAGGATACACAAACCTGCAGCTCTTCTGTTTCAAAATAACTTTTTATTCTAAGGATAATGACTTTTTCTTTTGCTTATGATGCTATTTTCTTTTCCCAGGGAGTTCAAACTTTGGGTTTAGAGGGTGACCTCAGGGGACATTTATTGGACACGAACTTTGGAGTATGTGAATTCCAGGCCCATTTCTGGAAGCACGTATTGGCTGTTATCGTAGATGAGGTAAATGAGTTGCTGCCCACATCCAAGCTCAGCTTGAGCCACACAGCTGCCTCAGGACTAGTAACTCTTTGTGAGATCCAAGTGGCGATTAGTTTTGCTCCCTTCCTGTACTTTACAAAGCCATCCTCAGCTTATCGTATTAGAAACACTTTCCAATGGTTCATTTCCTTGTTGGGCTCATTTTCTTTCCTTCTCTCTCTCCTCCCTCCCTCTCTCCTTTCCTCCTTCCCTCCCTTCCTCCCTCCCTTTCTCCCTTCCTCCCTCTCTTTCATTTCCTTCCTCCCTCCCTCCTTTTCTTTTATTTCCTTCCTCCCTCCCTTCCTCCCTCTCTCCCTCCCTTCCTTCTTCTCTCTTGCTTAAAAAATATATATATTTTCGGGGCACCTGGGTGGCACAGTCAGTTAAGTGTTTGACTCTTGGTTTCAGCTTAGGTTATGATCTACGAGTCCTGGGATCTAGCCCTGCGTCGGGCTCTGTGCTCAGTTCAGAGTCTGCTTGAGATTCTCTCTCCTTCTGCCCCTCCCATGCTCTCTCTTTCTCAAATAAATAAATAAATCTTAAAAAAAAATATATATTTTCATTATTCTAAGATTTCTTTCTAACTGTGCTGAAACAATAGCTAGTTCTAGATTTTCCTAAATGGTTTTGTGCTTATTTTTTTGGTACACACCAGGCATGTTTTAACATATGGGCACTAATTGATACTGTGCCTAGCAATTGGTTTGGCACTGTGAAAAATGGTAAAGAAGTGAAACAATCATCTGTATTAGAGTGATGGGGTGGATATACTTTAACAATCAGAGGGGAAAACAAGGAATAAGTACAGGGGGCACCCATGCCTGCAATTAACAGGTGCTCAAAAGTGTTTGTTGGTTGTCTAATTGAGGGAAGACAATGTTCCAGAGGCCTGAAATAGACAGGAAAAGTTTCAGGGAGGAGACAGGATTTAAGTCACCAAATATTCACATGCCCAAATGCATCCAGATAGATAAGAGGGAAGTCCTGCCTATTAAGGGGAACCTTGTACAAAATGAAGAGGTGAGGAGTGACTTGATTCACAGGGGGGCAAGTGAGATCTATCTGAATCAATTAGAGAGTGTGTCATCTCGGGGAAAAATGAGGAATGATTCTGTAAGATCCATACATTTCTCTTCTCTCCCTATAAATCACCCTGTCCCTTATTAGTCATTGTTATCTCCTGTCTGTTGGCACCCCTGGGCTGCGGGGAAACTCCCTGCTGGGCTTCATCCATCCTGTATGTGGCAGGGTCAGAGACCCACTTGTTTAGAAAAGTAACAATATATAAGTAGAGGAAGTGTTTTGGGGTCCTATAGAGTGTGTGTATGTGCTAATGAAGAGAGGAAGTGTTGAGTCCCTAAACCCCTGCACCAAACATTGGATAGCTTGTGTCAGCATTTCCTTGGTGTGAATTTCTTTCTTGCAGAGTCTTGTATTGTATTTCAAAATTATGCAAAGAGGTTTTTAGCAACATAACAGGAATGCTTAGTTATCCCTTTATTGGGGAGTAAATTAGATGGTTATAAAGTTAAATAAAACCTAGAAAGTTCCTACTGCGTTTTCTTAAAATCCTTTGTCAAAACAAATAGCCTTGAAATGAACATAAAAATTTAAATGGCATTGAGTCTAATGAAACAACACGAGCCTAATGAAGTTGGAGTGCTGTGAGAGTACTGGGAAAGCAGGGCTGCTTTTATCTTATTGGAATGTTTACGTCCTTGCCTGTCTCCTAATCACACAGTGGTAACGTCATCTGGAGAAAACGCTTTAGGAAAGATTGCAAATAAAAAACAGAAATGATACAGCCTCAGGTTAACAATGCAGAGTCCCCCAAGAAGTCAGACCAAATCAGTTGTCTAGGATAGCTGGCACTGGGCTGGAAGATAGCTCCAATCTTACTTTTGGGTATGTGAATATATGGTGCCATTGATAAAGGGTCTATTTACTGTACCTCAAATTCCCCCCGTTGGAAATCAAAGTCTTTGTCATTCTCTTGGAAATCAGCTTTCTATCCATTGCTCCTTATTTCTATGAATGAGTCTTTTTTTTTTAAAGATTTTATTTATATGACAGAGAGAGAGAGAGACAGCGAGAGAGGGAACACAAGCAGGGGTAGAGGGAGAGGGAGAAGCAGGGAGCCCGATGCGGGGCTTGATCCCAGGACCCTGGGATCATGACCTGAGCCAAAGGCAGACGCTTAACCAACTGGGCCACCCAGGCGCCCCTATGAATGAGTCTTTATTCTTCTAGGCATCCAGGCTTGGGGCTTTGAGTCATCCTTGGTTCTTTCCTCTCTCCTCCCATATCCCAAAGTTACTAAGTTTTATCAATTCTTCTCTCAATGCCTCCAGAATCCCTCTCATCCGTTCCATGGCTACAATCACCAGGTCAACTCATTTTCTTGATCTTCATCCCTCATCTCTCTGACTTTAGGCTCACCAACTTCCATCTCATCCTGCCCCAAGGTGTCAATTAATCATCCTAAACCCAATGTCACTGTGTCATTCATCTGAGCACTGCCCACAGCATAATCCTGATAGTTAGGATTTTCCCAGCTCCATATCTTTACATTGCCTTAGATGGACATGGGACCAGTACTACCACTTGACTGACCTTGCTCATATTCCACTAGAATGTGGCTTGTTCGTGCCCTCACAGTGCCTTTGCTTGCTTATTCCCCTATTTAGGATGCTGCTTTTCTTCCTCACTGCCTAAACAATTTCTTGCAAGGTAATAGCTTGTAATTTTTTCAGTCACCTCTATGAGAATCTGTTGAAGGCCATCCTTTATCCCAGAAAAGTTCATAGCCAAAGAGTTCATTGGCCCCTGAAGCTCCATTCATGTACCCCTTAAGAGAACATCGATCTTAGATTAAGAATCATTGCTTAAGGTCAAGATGAAATCCCCAATTCTCCATCAACCCTTAGTAAGTTACTCTGGCTAATGATGAGAACTCCTCCACCCCTTCGTTTCTCACCTGAATGCCACTGAAATTGGTGTTTCTTTGCATGATTTGGTACTTACAGAAAACCATTGTGTATTTTTTTTTTTTTTTTTTTCTATGCACATGCTTTATTTCCCCAGATAAAATAAAGCTCCTTGAAGGTAAGATCCTGCCATGTATGCTTTGATTGGTCACTCTGGTTGCTGTGGAACATGTTCTAGAGAGATCTCTGAGGTCCACTGAGTCAGCTAGAACCTGATGACTCTGGATGGCCTCTTGATCTCTGAGTAAGTTACTTTCGGAGAAGTGAAGGAAAGTGGTCACATTTCATGTTTAAGGGCATTTGGAGTTGAATTAGTACAAGGTCTTGACAAATTGTAAAGATGATGAGTGCATCTGGGTGTACTCTGGTCTACTCTCCAGGCTCCTTCTTCCTTGATATTATGTACCTCAGGTATCCCTCTCCTAACCCGAGTCTGTACCCAGGAAACTTTACTATGAATTATTTAGACCTTAGTTTAATGTCAGCCCCTTTATTCTTTATTCCAGAATTATTTAAAGTCTTATTTCTAATAATGGTATGAAAAACTTAGTTTTTTAGTAAAGATAGTCCATGAATTGGATAATATGAAAGGAATTTAGGGGGACAGTGGCTCAAACCTGAAATAACACTACATAATTGAACATCGATGCCATCCTTTTCACCCCTCTAACACACACACACACACACGCATGGCTGGAACTGGTGTCTGTATAATGGATATATACAGTCTTAATAGCACTAATCGTTAGTTGAGGAAACCATTTTCCAAGCCCCCCAAATAATCTGAGCCATAAAGTCTTGACCACACTCTTATTACGTTCTACAAGAGAGAAGTCATATGGAATGGTAGGGAAGAGGTGACAAGAAGTTGGATGAGCAACATGTTATAGGTTCAAGATTAAGAGTTGGTATAGGACTAGCAGCTGTAAGAGTGAGTTACAAAGAGCAGTAGCAAAGGCTATATATCTATTACAGGCAGCTAAGAACAGTGCCCTCAAACTAGTCTAGGTGACAGAGCGTCTGGACAAACTGGTGCTCTTTACTTACATCATACTCTTTATGGAGCACCATAAAATATTGATATATTTTACCCCAGCAGGCAAACAAGGAACACGTTGCTGGCAGAAACCATGCCTATATTATATGTATGCAATAAAATCTTACTATAAAAAGCACCCTTCCACCAATACAAAATGAAGCACAGACCTCAGTGGGGAGGAGAGGCAAGAGCCGATTTGCTGACACACAGAGAGAATGTCTTCAGAGAGCAGGCCTGCCTGCAACCCTCCCAGAGTGGTGACCCTGAGTAGAAAGGCTGATGATAAAGTCAGCAGCCATGACCAACTGAGGACTAAGGGCCCTTTCTTGATTTTTGTAAAACTCCATTAACCTCTTGGTTCTGATTCAACCAAGGAAAGAAGGGAGGGGGGGTGTGTGTCTTCTAAATAACTGCAGTTAGATTTTCTACTCAGCAGGAGGATCTGAACAAGATTTAATTTGACATAGAACCATTAAAAAGTGATGTTTCTTATACCCAATTTGCTACGGAACAATTCACATCATTATAGGATTTTGGTTCTTATTTCACAGTTGGGACTAGTCATTCTCAATAATGCCTTCATGAAGTCTTGAGTTTAAGAAATTCCTTCCATTACTGTGTTGGAATCTGGCTTAGGTACACACCCTATTGTTAAGCTTCTGGTGATCATATAAACTGCCCTCTGTCTGGATATGCTAACTAGCATATGGGAATAGGCCCCAGAGGCTAGAAAATGATGAAGAAACACTTATGTCCGTTTTTTTCCATGCATTGAGGAAAGGCCATCAGAGATCAACGTCAGGTGAAGAATACCTGGATTTAACTCCCAACACTAAGGTCAAGACCCATAAAGATAGAGCAGTGCTTCTCAAACTTTCATGTGGATGTGAATCACCCTGAGAACTTGTTAAAATGCAAATTCTGACTAGGTAGGCCTGGGATGGTGCCTGAGAACTGGCATTTCCCAGGTGATGAGGTGCCATGGGTTCATAGATCACACTTTGGGTAGAATTTGTCTTAATTTCTGTTCCATCTCTTCCTCAAACTTGCTCTTTGGAAGTTATTTAATGTTTAAAAGTTATTTAACCTGTCTAGAGCTTAGCTTCCTTAACTATAAAAGAGGAGAATTGGCTTTAACATTTTTGAGATGGACATTTTTTATGTTTTCTGCCCAGCATGTGTTGCCCCTTCCTAACAACAGTTTGATTTCCTTCTGGGGAATTTACATCCCTTCTTTGTATGCAGTTGGGATAGGTAGGTATGACTCAAGACTTTCCGTCCCATTATGACAGCCAATGGAGACCCTCCACTCCAGGCTCAGTTCTCTGACTTTCCTCTTACAGTCCAGGAACAGCAAGATTCAGGATAGGACTTAAGGTTGACCTATTGGTTTCTCTCTCCCCTAGGACTTTGAGTCTTGAGTAGAGTGAACTTAGGGCAGAAGAACCATTGAAATTCATCATTCCAGCTGTGGGGCCAGCACTCAACTGGCAGCAAAACCTTCTGGAGCCTCCTTATCCCTGTCTTTTCCAAGGTTTGCTCTCTAGTCTTCCCTTCAATCTTGTGAGCAACCCTATAGCTTTCCAGAATATTCTCTTTTTACTTAAGTTATCCCAAATCCATGTCTGTAGCTTCCAACCAGAAGCTAATCTAGTTCTCCAAGCTACTTCTGACTAGAGCCTTGCAGGATTCAAGTCCTTAACTGCTTGTGGATGAGTCTGATCCCTGTTCACTATAAGTAAAGGGAAATGTACAAGAATATTTTTCCTAGGGAAGGTTAATTCCTTTGAGGTCTTGAGCATGGGGTTGGGTGTAGATTCCTCGTGCTGTTGGGGGTCTTAGATTATTTTCCAGCAAACTGGTAAATGTGGTAATGTAATCAGGTAATTTTCCTTGAGACTCAAGGGGAGACAAGGATGTGACCTGTGCCCCAGAAGCCAGCAGCAAGCCTCCTAATGAGGCCTTTTGGACCTATTTATAGTTCGAAATGCCAGGAAGTTTTATACTTTGCTTCCTTTGACTCTACCCATCAGTACATGGAGTTTTCTGAGGGGCTCTAGCATTTCCTGTCCAAATTTGAGAAGAGAAGCTAAAAGCAGGCAGATAAGATTCTGGTGAGTAACAACATCACTAAGCAGTAACAGAGCTTATAGCTCACTCACCTTGAATTGCAGTTTGAGGAATGAGGAATGAAGACATCTGACGCCTTGTCCTCATTACCAAGATTGTAATAAGGAGTGGAAATGCCATATACATATATCCCTCCTTCCTAACTTGTGCCAGAGCAGCCAACAGCTCCTGAGCTAATTTAAGCCACCTCTCTTCCTGGTCTGGGACTTCAGCTCCTGTAACCTTTTGCTGTTGTCTGTCAGAGCCTACTAGGAATGAACTTGCAGTCCAGCAGGTTTTCTTCACCTTTCTGATCCTCATCCTACACTGGTTAATACTCTTCTATTCTCCCCCAGTTCTGAGGAGTCAGATAGATGAAGATCACAGGTCAGTTTTATTGATAAAGCCCTATTGAAGGTATACAGCTTAGACTACGGGCCAGTAGCCTTTCCAGAGCTTCATTTCTGGTCCCAGTCTGGCTTCAGACCCCTGCTAACAAGGGGCAGCACCTGCTGTGCTTAAGCTTCCTTGTGGAGAAGATCAGAATGTGTGGATAGCCTGCAGAGATAAGGGGGGAACACAATCAATGTGACTCTGAGCTGAATTATGTTAGGATTTTCTGTTCTATAGTTTTCGGTGACAAATAAATAATTCCCTTTCCCCCTTTCAATCATCTTTTCAGTATTAAATTGACCTGTTTATTTCCTAGACAGTCTCTTCCTACTTCCATTAGCCTCCATCTTCCTTGCTGTTCCTCCATATTTAGGGTCCTAAGGGCACAAAAACAAGTATCTACCCTGACTGTAATGTTACTAGAATTCTTGACTACAGTGAAACCTGGCCCACCTGAAGACTGAGGTCTTATCAGCCATTTACTACGTGCAATAGGACATTCTGTACTTGCCGAGGAAGGACTTTGGTTTGGCCCAGCTGGTGCTCCCTTGGCAGGGGAGGGGCGAGGAAGAGGGACCTTCTTTTCAGGTACAGGCCTTCTCAGGCCCTTTAGTTTTCATAAGAGAATGAAAAAGACATAGGAAGAGAATGGTCCTCCTTGGTAGGTTGTTAGAGGATATAGAGGATATAGTATAGGATATAGTACTCCAGGTCCCTGCCAGAGACAATACCTTGAACTCTGTTATTCAGTTCTTATTGAAAGCTCAATTGCAAGAAATAAAACTGTTAGAGGATTGTTGGAAGGCTATCAGTTCCTGCAGCAGGCCAAAATTTATCCCCAAATCAAGCCAGACCATCAAGAACCACGTACTTGGACTACATTTTTTTGATCTCTTGTAAACTACTTTTACTGAATGGGATGAATGTTTGGGTGAATCAGTGATGCTATAAGAAGAAGCCATATGAAAGCTGCCTGTTGTACTTCTGGAAGGAGCATCAGTGAAGCTGTGGTCAACTATATTACATCATGTCCCTTTGTGAGGACTAAGAGGAGAATTTTCTTTTTCAGATCTAAATAGTAGGTAAATCTACCTTTCTCTTAAACAAATTGAATTTGAAGAATTTTATGTTAATTGTGATTTTTGTAATCAATAATGTTTTCCTTTTGAGTTTGGCTGTCATGACACTTAGGAGTGGACTTGGGACGTTTAACCTTTGTATAGGACATTGTGACATCTCCGTTTTGGGTATATTTAATTTGCTTATAGTTTCAAGTACTAGTCTACCCTTGTTTTTTTCTTTGCTCTGATCTTTATCTACTTTCTTTCTTCACCAAATGGTCTTATATTTTGTAAGCCACTTCAAACTCTTAGTAAGGATGACTTAGAATTTCAGTAAATTAGTTAATTAAAGAAGTAAATATGGAGTTATATTTCCTTCACAGAGGAGAATATTCTTCCCATTGTCCACACAAAAATTTCTTGCCTTGTTATCTGGGGTCCATTTCTTTTTATTTTTTATTTTTTTTTAAAAGATTTTTAAAAATTTAATTAACATATAATGTATTATTAGTTTCACAGGTAGAGTTCAGTGATTCATCAGTCTTATGTAATACCCAGTGCTCATTATATCACAGGCCCTCCCTAATGTCCATCACCCAGTTACCCCATTTCTACCCCCTACCTCCTCTCCCGCAACCCTCAGTTTGTTTCCTATGATCAAGAGTCTCTTATGGTTTGTCTCCCTCTCTGATTTAATCTCATTTTATTTTTTCCTCTCTTTCCGTATGATCCTCTGTTTTGTTTCTTAAATTCCACATACAAGTGAGATCATATGATAATTGTCTTTCTCTGATTGACTTATTTCACTTAGCATAATACCCTCTAGTTCCATCCAGGTCATTACAAATGGCAAGATTTCATTTTTTTTTTTTTTGATGGCTGAGTAGTATTCCATTGTATATATATACCACATCTTCTTTATCCATTCATCTGTCAATGGACATCTGGGCTCTTTCCATAGTCTGGCTAATGTGGACATTACTGCTACAAACATTGGGGTGCATGTGCCCCTTTGGATCGCTACATTTGTATCTTTGGGGTAAATACCCAGTAGTGCAATTGCTGGGTCATAGGGTAGTTCTATTTTCAATGTTTTGAGGAACCTCCCTACAGTTTTCCGGAGTGGCTGCACCAGTTTGCATTCCCACCAACAGTGTAAGATGGTTCCCCTTTCTCCACATCCTCACCAAAATCTGTCCTTTCCTGACTTGTTAATTTTAGCCATTCTGACTGCTATGAGGTGGTATCTCATTGTGGTTTTGATTTGTATTTCTGTGATGCTGAGTGATGTTGAGCATTTTTTTCATATGTCAGTTGGCCATTTTTTTCATATGTCAGTTGGCCATTTGTATGTCTTCTTTTTTTTTTTTTTAAAGATTTTATTTATTTATTTGACAGAGAGAGACACAGTGAGAGAGGGAACACAAGCAGAGGGTGTGGGAGAGGGAGAAGCAGGTTTCCTACGGAGCAGGGAGCCCGATGCAGGGCTCAACCCCAGGACTCTGGGATCATGACCTGAGCCGAAGGCAGACGCTTAACGACTGAGCCACCCAGGCGCCCCCATTTGTATGTCTTCTTTGGAGAAATTTCTATTCATGTCTTCTGCCCATTTTTTGATTGGATTGTTTGTTCTTTGGATGTTGAGTTTGGTAAGTTCTTTATAGATTTTGGATACTAACCCTTTATCTGCCCATGACTCTCATACCTCTAACTTGGCCTGCTTTGAAGCTTATTTGGTTCACTCAAAGATTAGAACTGCTTCTGATGCTTTTACTACATCCCAGCAGAATATCAGTTATTCAGTGGGATAATTCTCTTCTGTTTGTGAACTGTGAGGAACAGTTGGTATGAAGCTGGGGGTGGGGAGGCATGTAATGAAGGAAGGTCAGTCTAGTCATCAGCCTTGCATCAGAGATAATGGGATTATGGGAAGCTACATGTCTATGCAGAATATCTTTCAATTTAATATAATTCCAAAACATTTGTGTAATAAATATTTTACCATGCCTTGGAGAGGCATTTATTGTCAAGGTGGTAGAAAGTCATCTCTAAGAAAAGTAGGGTATATTAGCATCATGTGTTAAGTTACAAATATCATTTTGAACTCATGACCTCACAAAGAAATATCTTTTCCAGCTCTGTCATCTCCAAAAGTGGCCCAGCAGCAGAAGCAGCCCTTTTGGCCACTACTGATTCATATACACTCCTGGCTTGCCAACTACTGGCCCCTACCAGGAGCCAAAGCTTCCTGAAGGGAAAGTGATTACATTTCTTGGTATAGGAAAACTCGAGAATATTCTATGGTTGATGGAAAAAAACTGCTTTCAAAGATGTCAGATGGCACTGAAAGGACAAAGGAACCAGGTTATAGAACACTGTAACAATTTGAACATCAAGAAATCAGGGGGATGTTTCTATATATATGGGTTTTTTTTTGTTTCTTCTATTAAGATTCTTCTATTAACTATTATATATGTTCTTACAGCATCTTAGAGATGTTTTTAAAAATGCATTTTCAAACAGTCTGGGGAAATATAGTAGAAACTACTAAGAACAGGAATAAATTGGTCAGTATCCACTCTCTCACATAAAAATGACATAGGAAGAGGGTCCAAGATTTAATTGGCACAATGATAACCCAAGTAACTAAGTTGAAAGAGAGGTTAACAGTATGGGGGCAAGATTTTCAATTGTCCAGATGTCCTATGGAGGAGAGGTAATTGCATAGACTCAATCTCTCATCTCCTAGGAAATAGACCCCTTGGATGGCCTTACTAATCATAATATCATAGTAATTAGGAATATAAGCTTTTCTAATAATGCTAACCAGCCAGGTCACCATAGTGTAATGATGGGACAAAGGTTCATGCTGACCAAGTGAAACTCAAGGAGGACAATACATTATTTCTTTTTTTAAAATTTTTTTATTGTTATGTTAATCACCATACATTACATCATTAGTTTTTGATGTAGTGTTCCATGATTCATTGTTTGTGCATAACACCCAGTGCTCCACGCAGAACGTGCCCTCTTTAATACCCAACACCAGGCTAACCCATCCTCCCACCCCCCTCCCCTCTAGAACCCTCAGTTTGTTTTTCAGAGTCCATTGTCTCTAATGGTTCGTCTCCCCCTCCGATTTCCCCCCTTCATTCTTCCCCTCCTGCTATCTTCTTCTTCTTTTTTTTTTTCTTAACATATATTGCATTATTTGTTTCAGAGGTACAGATCTGTGATTCAACAGTCTTGCACAATTCACAGCGCTCACCATAGCACATACCCTCCCCAGTGTCTATCACCCAGCCACCCCAGACAATACATTATTTCAATAGGAGATACTAAAACCTGTGTGAAAAGTGTGATCTTAGAGCCTTAGTGACAATATAAAGGAAGTTGAATTCCTAAAATAGCTTAACCAGATTCCATGTCAGACAGGAAACAAAAAACAAAACAAAATACAACTCCCCCCCTCTCCAGCCAACACAAAAAACCCCCAAAAGATCAATTATGCAGAACTTGCAAACTCAGCTGACTAATCTGAGATTTTTTTTGAGAGGGAGGGAGAGTGGATTTGGTATCATTACTCAATGCAAGGCTAGGAAGATACAGAATTTAAATTAATGTATTAGCACTAAAAGTAGTTTAAGTTTAATAACAAGTTCTATAACACCTATGCTATTTTGTCAGAGTTTTGCCTACTTCTTAAATGTTTAAAACATTTATGAGAATATGACATTTTAGATTTGTGATTGCAATTCAATATTTAGGAGAGTTTGAGCAAAAAAAGTGTGTATTCAATGTTTGAATGCTTAGGAAAATCTAATTTAAATTATAGACTTTTATGTATTATGTATGTATTAGGCTCCACGCTCCATGTGGGGCTTGAACTCACAACCCTGAGATCAAGACCTGAGATCAAGAGTCGGATCTCTACCAACTGAGCCACCCAGATGCCCCAGGCATTTATTTATTATTTGTGTAACTAAATTGTAAATTTTGAGGACTATTGATTCCTTAAAATTTAAAGGTATGTTAATTATCTTATAGATTTATAAATGGTATATATAGTACATTAAACAATAGTTGAAGTGGAAGTTCATCTCCATGAACAAAAACCATGAAAAGAAATATCTTTTTATGGTAGTTACTGCTCTCAAGTTTCTCTCAAATTTGTTAGAGCTTGTAAGAGTAGTCTGCAAGTAATTATGTAGAGTTTAGCTGTGGTGACAAAACATGGAATTCGAGGCTCAAGGCAGGCATGATTGACACTGATAGGAAGCAAATTTGTGCTGGCTGCTTTTTTAGGCAACTGGACCTACGGTTATAGAAACTTGCATTTGGGTAGATACCTCAAAATCCAACTCTGGGAGTTGATTGAGAGGATTAAGTGAGGACCCTGACATTAGAGAGATTTTGAGATTTGACCAAATCTCCAGCTTGTTGGGCAGAAATGAGGCTTGAGTTTAGGCTTTCCTGCCTGAGAGTCCAGGGCTCTGTTGATTCTGCCAGCCCTGCTTGAATCTGTGTCAGGGGGACATGGGCCCATATGTGACATATGCATAGTAGGTGGCCAATAAACAATATTAGCAATGATAAAAATAGAAGTGACATAGCAGCAATAATATATCTACTCACGAGAAGCTTATAGTTATGTTGGGCAGATGAATGGAACAGCTTATCAAGAAGAACAAAGTCATTGTGAAAACAAAGTTCTAATGTATATAGGAAAGAAGGTAGAAGAAAGAGAGCATGTCTGCTCTTTCAAATTACTAAAAAAAAAGGCAATCTAACCAAAAAGGGGACAAAGAATAGAAGCAGACAGTTCACAGAATAAGATAACCAAATGGACAGTAGCATATGAAAAGATATTCAGCCCCACTAGTAATCATGGGAATAAAAAGAAAACAAATTACCATGTCTCATTTATCAGGTTGATAAATATTTAAGATTATGTTATCCATTGTGGGCAAAGTTGGGAGGAAATAAGTCTTGTAATTTGGGTTGGAATGGGCTATGGTAAAGATTTTTCAGGGGCTGATTTCTTAATATCATTCAAAATTTAACTTGTGTTCATGATTGACCCAGAATTTGAATTCTAGAAATTCTAAAGAAATCCTTGTTCATGATGAAAAGGTGTAGATACCAGGATGTTTAATGCCATATTATTTTATAGTACTGAAAAATTGACATTACATAAAGATTCCTTAAAAGACGAGATTTAATGCAATATGGTGCATCCACATGGTGGGATACTGTGTGGCAATTAAAAATTAAAATTTAAAAATATCTCCAAGGATAAGATATCCAAATGGGCAGATCACTAAGGCATTTTGTTAAGTGGAAAAATGCATGAAAAATATTTGTAATAATCCCACCAGTGCAAAAAACAAACGTGTATATGTTTATATATGATTGTAAATGCATAAATAAATAACTTGAAGGAAACCCTTAATTGCCATCAGTTGTTACCTTGGGAAAGAAGAATGCATTTAGAAGTAGGGAGGTGGATAAGGGACAATGTTTCATTTTGCACTTCATATCTAGATCTGTACTTATAACTCTATCTGTATCTATGTCTATGCTTATTGATGTCTATGTTGATATGATATCCCTGTCTGTATTGTTTCAGTCTTTGAGTTCATATAGTACTCATCTGATACAAATTATCTTTCTTTTTCTTATTAAAATATCATTTTTAAGGCCTTGGCATTCCAGCCCAGTCCTGGTTCCACCCTAAGAAAATAATCACTCATGGTAATGAAAGGAATGGCATGAGAAGGCTTGAAAGGAACAAACGGGCACTTCTTGGCCCTGGTTCCCTTCCTCCTTGCCCATCTTTCCAATAGAACTTGTGGAGGTAGAAAGCATCCTGCTGCACTTATGTGTACTCATCGAACCATTTCCTGACTTCTAGGGGGAAAATATACTTGAGATTATAACTCTAAGGTAGGTGATGCCAATTTGAAATGTTTTTTCCAATGTCTAGCTTTCCCTGCTTGGCTGATGTCCCCCGCACTGCCCAGCGCGCTTGCTTGCTCTCTCCAGGTGGAATAGCAGTTTGTCTTAGGCTCTGCTTTGTACTTGCTTAGTGGAATCACAAAGGAGACCTGGCCTCATGCTGGGGCCAGAACTGCAGACTATGAACTCAAAGCCTGTACTTTGTGTATCAAATGCAACGGTTCTGCCAAAGGAATCTGCTGGGGATGTTGGCCTTATTTCCCAGGAAAAAAGATGACTCGTTTGTTTTGAGCGCTTGCAGCAGTCTGTCTTGGCTCATGGTAATCAGAGTTTGGCCCTGGCCTGGCACCTGTATCTTTTGGGATGCAAGTCACAACTCCTACACGAAGGTTGCTCAGTGGAGGACCCAAAAAGGCACCAACCACCAGCTTGGGACTGTCCCCTAGCTTTTCCATTGATTCTTCGTTTATTCAGCAAACATTAGCTTTCTCACTCTGTTCTGCCCATACAATTCATCACCAGGCACATATCAAAACCTACCATTTCTGTGATTTTCTCACTCTTCCCTCTCCCTGGCCTGTTTTGACTTGTTGTCCTGGCTTTCCTTCATTTTTCCTGGCTCTCTGCTGCCTTGGGCCACCACCTTTGTTCCTGATGGTGATTGTTCCAGGACCTACTTGCTTTGAGAGCCTGCCTAGACATAATTAGCCTGCCCTGACCCACAGATCTCCCTGGATTGTGATTTGCCTTTGGTTGTCTGGCTTTGTCTTGGCCCATAGAAATGAAATGGGCTTGGCTAACCTTTTAGGATTTTCTAGGTGGTGGAGAGGACCAGATAACGCCATGGCCAGGCACACTGTGCTTGCTGGGGACTGAGTTGTAGGTGGGAAGGGCTAGGGCTATAAAGATTCACTCATTCATTCATGAGAAAGAACATTTAAAAATATATGAAATATATGGGCTATCAGATGTTGAGAAGCACTTTAACGAAAACATACATAAGTAGAATAAAGGGTTTTGGGGTAGGAGTAGGGGTAGCAATTTAATAGGGAGTTCAGAGAAGACCTCACTCACCAGTGAGTCAACCCTGTGAACTCCTTGGGAGGGAGATAGTCTAGACAAAGGAAAGAGCAAGAACAAAGGCTCTGAGGTGAGTGCCTGTCTGGAATGTTGTAAAGAGCAAGAAGGGTAGGGAGGGAAATGAGAGGAGAGGAGAGTAAGGCCCCTAAGCTGTAACACATATCCAGAGTGTGTAGCACTGTGTGGTCCTTTATGAGGGCTTCAGCTCTCGCTGCCTGTCGGCTACTTGTGGGGAAGTTTCATGAATAGAGGTGGACACCCACCCAGTGCACTACATGTGGACCGTCTCATCTGGAGGTGATGGCAAGGCTGACCAGAAACAGCTGACCCCGTCTGAGGGCATTGGGGAAGAGCTGAGTCTGCATGTGTGAGGGGGTTTCCAGGCAGAGGGATCAGCATGGGCAAGAGCTAGTATGTGCGACATCATGAAGTCTTCAGAGAAAGAACAGTTTGCTTTGGCTAGAGATGGCAGTGTAAGAGTGGAGAGGCAGGAGGGAGCTGAGAGGAGACTGATGAGGCAGGGGATACCTGCCCAGAAGGGTTTTATGTCATGCAGTAATGTGGTTTGATTTAATTTGACAATCATGGGGAGTCATAGCAGGTTTTCAAATAGGGACATGTGACATTCATTGTGAAAATGAAAAAATTTTCACCCTAATGCCTCAGTTCCCATGTCATCTAACAATGAGAAGGTTCAGGATCTGAAGAATGTGAAGTGAAGTGGGCTTTATTTACCTCACCAGGCTCCTATGAGGAATAAATGAGATAACATATATGAAAGAGCATTGCAGTCTGCAGAGTGCCCATTAGTGCCATTGACCCAAGAATGGGATGGGTGGAGTTGGCAAAAGGAGTGGGCAGCATGCTCAAGTGGAAGGATGCATGGCTCCACAGCAGGATATCAGTTGGAATCTTGGTTCCACTGAACACTGGCCATGTAACCTTGGACCAGGTACTAGACCACTCAGAGCCTCAGGTTTCCCAACAGCAAAATGGGTTAATTTTTATTTACTTCCCAGGATTGATGTGTAGCCTGGAAACAAGGTGTAGGACATGCATCGCCCTGGGAATGGTCCAGAGGGGAAGCTCAATGACTCTCAGCTGTTATTTTTTGGAAGTGATCATGGTGGACGCACAATCAGATGGACATTTATGCCGGCCCTTGGGTCTAGTGATGTTAAGGCAGTGCTGTCATTGCTGGTAGGACATACCATTTGAATCTGAGCTGCTTCTTTAGTAGTGAAGATGGGTTTGTGTCAATCCTTTACCTTGCCTGGATCAGTTTGTGCCCATGGCATGTTGTACGTCTGTGGTTGGGGGCATGATCTGGACACGTGAAGGAAGTAGAGCTAATGGGCCCCCAGGAGCACCAGGCTCATGGCCAACATGCTATGTACTCTAGGCTCTGTCCAACTAAGCTAACTGGCTGCAGTCTGGCTTATAGCCATTGAATCAGCCAGGCCAAAGGGAAATTAATTCATAAAACTAGCTCATAATTTTCTACTACTGAGGAGGAAAAGGCTTATTTTGTCTGAATTTAGCAGAATAATTGTCCATGTTGATTGAATTCTTCAAATAACTTCTCATCTCCCTGCTCTGTTTTGTTTCAGAGCACACAGCTTCACATTTAAAAGAGAGGAGAGAGAAAAAAAATACTGTCCAGCTGCAATTTCTCATTTGGCAGGCGCCCAGCCATTTCCTCAGGATTTGACAGAATGTGATCTTTCATTTAACTCACTTCCTAATACTGCCCCTGAGCAAGACTGAATTGAATGAGACCCTGGTGCAATCATTATCTTGGCTGAAGAATCACACCTACAGTTCTTCCTACAGATTATTCAGTGCAACCACGGTGGACTCTGAGAAAAACAATCAGAAAACAATGCACTTGCCAAGCTGAAGCCAGGTTTACTGCTGTTTCCAACTGGGCCGCCTCGCTCCCGCCTTTTAACGATTTTAACGATTCTCCACAGTCATTAGTCATTCATTCATTCAATAAATAATTAAGCACCTAGCATGGTGCAAATGCAAATAGTATAATCTATGATCTCTTCCCTCAGGGAACTTACAGTTTAGTGGAGAAGATAAGATGTACACAAATCACTAGCCTCTACTATGGGAGCATAAAAGGGGATGATGGATAGTGAGGATAGGGTTTGAGAGCAGGGGATGAGAACTTGTGCCAGGAATGATTTCACGGAGCAAGTGGAAAGGTTTGGGGTGGTGAGTTGAAGGAGTGGGGTTCACAGAGATGGAGATGAGGGGGGAGGTGAGTACTCATAGCTTGAATGGTGGGAAAAATAAGAATGGTGTGTTCTGTAACTACTTTTGGAATTGAATTGAAATAAATATCTTTTGGAATAATGCAGCAGCAATCCAACAGCTTGAAATATTTAAAGAGGCTGCATAGAGGGAGGCCAGTTAGGAAGCTAGTGCAATAATCCAGGTGAGAGAGAAGGCTATAAGATGGTAGTGATGAAGGTAGTGAGAAAGGGTGGGATTCTGGATATACTTTTCTGATCTCAGTTTCCATATGTGCTTCCTTCCTAGATGACCCCTGTCCTTCAGTTTTGAAAAAAGATGTTACTGAAGGAAGTAGCTCTCAGTGTGTGATCAGAATATCTTCCCTCACCTCAACCATGGCAGTGTCTTTTGAGGTATGGCTCTGCTCCATTTGTAGTTGTGATACACAGGGTCATAGACCCACAGAACAAGAGAAATGGGGCCTAGGGATCCTAGTCCAAGCCCTTATTTTACAGATGAGAAAACCAAGGCTCAGGGAGAGGTGAACTGATTTGCCTAAGTCCTGAGAGGATAATCAGTAGTGGGACTAAAGTAGGGTGTCCTGACTCTGAGTCCATTGGTCTTCCTAGATCACCACTCCTTTCTCCAGATAAAAGCCAAGGTGTGATTTTCCCTTGTGACAGAAACTGGCCTCCTTTCCTCTTGCTCAAGCTAGGCTACATTTCCCAGTTTCTCTTGCAGGTGTGGCCACGGACTGAGTTCTGGCCGGGGGAATGTGGGAATGTGTAGAAGGATATATGCTTACTCTCAGGGCTAGCCCATTAAAATCCTCCCTGCACAAGCCTCAGCTTCTTCCCTCATTTGCGAACAAGGTACTGATACCCAGGACAACTTTGAAAGCACTGTGTTGAAAATGGCAGTCTCCATTATCCTGGAACATTTAATGACTTCATGGAGCGGTCATTCCTCCCACCCCGATTATAAATTGTATTATGGTAAGCCACTGAGATTTGCAGATTTTTTGTTAAGGTAGCTAATATTGTCTTAACTAACTATATCTCGTCACTTTAAATCTAGAGAGAGGGACTTCAGTAAGACTACCTGAAGAGCTTCATATATGCTCCCTGCAGTTGGTGGGTACCATGGACTTGGGTTTGATCCTTGTCCTAGAAATCTAGAGAACAAGACTTTTTGGCAGCAGAACAAGGATGGATGAGTTGAGATTGACCTGCGCTCCCAGAATTTGTCAGGGTAAAAGGAATGTGGACCAGATACTGGTCATATAGTAGAGAAAAACTGCCTGGGGTTATTTCAACTCTTGTTCAAGTACACTACACTACATCAATGATGGAGAGAGTGTCTGGGTGGTGGGGACAACCAGAAAACCTGAGATAGAGGGAGAAGAAGCAGCAGGAGAACTGATGGCACAGTCCCTATCATTGGAGTTGCAAGTCAGGGGATCCCAGATGGGGAACCTCCAAAGAACCCTGAAGTCACTCATATGGAATCAAATTTAAACATTAGCTCAGTAAGAGCAAAACATCAATAAGACTGTACTAGTCAAGTAAGAACCTTCTAAATCCATTCCCATTCTCTCTCCTTGCTGTTCCTACTGCAGAGAGGGACAGGGAGATAAAGCCAACCATATGCCCTTTCTCTAAGGCAGGAGCCTGCCTACCATAGGTTTCTAGCAGGTGAAGAAATAGAAAGGAGTCTTAACTGTGGATGAAGATAGACGTGGATTAATATGTTAGAGTGTAAATTCCACTTTATCAATTGGGATTGTATTTTACCACTTAAAATGACCAAATTACATCTTGTTTTCTAAGAGTGATGAAAAAAATCAGAGGGCCCATCAGAGTTTTCATTGTGGAAGGGGCAAAACTTCCTCTGATGAATTTCTCAGGAGCAGTAGGAAACGAGGAATAAAGGCCATCCATTCATCAAGTGGTGCTTATTCAAGGTGACATGAGTGGTTCCAAGCACCATGATATGCTCTTGGCTGGGAGCAAAGGCTGGGTGCTAAGGGAGCCCGTGGGAGGGGCAGCAGACCCAGACCTGCTAGAAATGACACCAGAAGCGGAACCTAAGGGAAGAAGCAGGCTATGAGGTGGAGAAGGAGTATTTTAGGTAGATAGAACAGTGAGCAAGCTGGAAAAAAAACCCAAAACACTGAAAACTGAAAAATGACTGGAACACAAGAAATGTGGTGGTACAGAAGCCAGGTCAGGAAGCCAGATGGCGGTAAACATGGTGAGAAATTTGGATCAACCTGATGGACTCTGGGAACCCTTGGAGTGACTTGATCTGATTTGTATTTTTGAAAAATCACTCTGCCCTACGTGATCTAGCTATAGGATCTTACTCTGACTTTCTAAGACTTAGTGTATGGACCATCCCCCTCATCTCTGAACTTTAGCTCCATAATTCTACTTTTGGTTTGGCAAACACACCAAGCTCTCTCCAACCTCAAGGCTTTTGCACATGCCCTTCCCTCTGTCTGGTGCACTTTTTCTCCATCTCCTGGCATTTACTCACTTTGGGGGTCTATTTTAAAGGCCATTTCCTTAGAAAGGCTATTTCTATCTACTCTACCTATATTAGTTTTCTATTGGTGCCATAACAAATCACCACAAAATTAGAGGTTTAAACAATGCAGATTTGGGGCACCTGGGTGGCTCAGTCCATTAAGCATCTGCCTTTGGCTCAGGTCATGATCCCAGAGTCCTGGGTTCGAGCCCCACATCGGGCTTCCTGCTCAGCGGGAAGTCTGCCTCTCCCTGCTGCTTGTGTGCTCTCTCTCTCAAATAAATAAATACAATGTTTAAAAAAAATAAACAATGCACGTTTATTATCTTACAGTCCTCAAGGTCAGAAGTCCACAATCAAGGGTTTGGCAGGGCTGAGTTTCTTCCGGAGAATAAAATTTGTTTTTCTTTTCCAACTTCTATAGGCCACCTGAATTTCCTTGGCTTATGACCCCTTCCTCCATCTTTAAAACCAGAAACAGTGGGTCAGGTCCTTCTCACGCCAGCATTCTTTGGTTATCATAATTCCCTCTTCCATCTTCAAAAACTCTTATACTTATGTTAGGATAATCTCCACATTTTAAGGTGGACTGATTAGAAATATTAGTTCCATCTGTAATCTTAATTCCCTTTAGACTTGTAATTTAACACATTCATAGCTTCCAGAGATTAAGACACAGATATTCTGGGGGAACCATAATTCTGTCTACCACACTATTTAAAGTAGGTGCTCCTGATTTTCTCTTGCTTAGCTCTTGTTTGCTTTCATGCCACTAATCACCAAGTTGAATTTACTTATTTCTTTGCTGCTTTTCTTTTTCTTTCCTCATCAGAATGTATTCTCTATTAGGGCAGGAACTGTCTTGTTTGCCTCTGTGTGCCCAACAAATAGTATGTGCTCAGTAAACATTGATTGAAAGGATTGACAAATGAATAAAGAGTTGTTGAAAGAATGGATCACGGAATTTAAGTTGGAAGGGGATTAAAGTGAAACTTTTAAGAGGTGATAGACCCAGCCATCAGAGGAGTAGCTAAGGAAAGCAGATGGGAAGATGGGGGCGGTGAATGTATGACTCCACATATGACAAACACTAAGGGCAATTTTAATATCTAGGAAAGTTACTCTTAACTATCTTTGGAGGTGGTCAAGGGGACCCTTGAAAATAAAATAAGAAGTATAGGCTCTCTCTTAAGGAAATGTGTAACTAACATATGCACGATGTCTTGCATCCATTTCAGGAGGCCTGCAGTTGTCTAAATCTTTAGTGAATGAGGGGGTGACTTGGAGATCAGAAAATGGCAGTATAAGGATAGAGAGTTACGGAGGTTGATGGCATGAGCCTTAAAGGGTATTCTCTCCCAAAACTCCTTTACAACACTTAAACTGATGTTAAAATTAATACCAGCAAGAAGGTTGCAAGCAACAGACATATGGGCCACTTGGACTTGGTTTTTGGGCCAAGATAGGACAAAAGGGAATGAGACTTCCTCCTCCTCTTTATTTTAGGATAGTAACTGGAACTCATGCTATTAAGTGATAAAAGATTTACTCATATTACCAACACTGTTCTCTTGGGACCCTGTGCTCCTTGAGGATGAAGCTCTGGGGGAATGTCATGGACTCATCCAAGGGGGTTAGGAAATGTCAGTCTGGGTCCACGGTGGTTTATTCTGATAACTCTTCTGACAAGCTCCTATCTCACAATTCTCACCACAGAACAGGGAATGCAGTCTGAAACATTTATGTGATTATGGTGATAGAATCTTTTGTGGTTTGCCAACAGGTTTGGGAATGTTGAAAATGAGATACCGAGAGAGATTTTACAGTTGTTGGATTACAATCTCAGTTGGATTTACATCTTTGCCAGGGCTCTGGTGAGTTAGAACATTGTTTGGGAAGGAGTGGAATCTAGGAAACTGAGATGAGGATCCCCAGGAGGATCTTGGGCCTTTGGAGAACCAAGATCTCCACACTGCTCTAGGACACACACCACCACCCTTCTCCTGGGGGAGAAACTTGGCAATTCCCACTCATTTTCTGTGGCAGAAACCCCTGGTTATCCCCTAATATCTTTTCAACCTTTGCTCTGATTTTTTGCAGAGCCCATGGCTGCCCAGAATAAAGATTTCATTTTCTAGCTCCCTTGTAGCTCAGTGGGATCGTGTGACTAAAATCTAGTGAGTGGGATATGAGTGATCAATGTAACTTCCAGGAGGGGATTCTTCTCTTCTCCTTCTCCTTTATTTTTCTTACTGGTTAGAATTCAGATATGTTGGCTTGGACCAAATCAATCTATTGCACCATCAGGAGCCTATGATAATATCCATTACAGCAGCCATGATATGCCCTACTAACCCTGGGCCACCTACCTGGGACTTTACATGAGGGAAATATGCTCCTGTCTTGCTTAAGCCATTGATATTTGAGGTTCTGTTACTCTTATCTGCCTAATTCTCATCCTTCATTATTGCTCACCTAGTGAGGGAGGGGGAACCCATGATTTTGTCTAGTAACCGGCTTCTGAGTTTTGGTTCCTGTTTCTGGGAATCTGGCTTCTGCTGGTTTATAGGTCTTGGCACCAAATGCAAGATTCTTTCATGAGGGGCAGGAATGGATCCACTGAATTGGAAGTTGAAACTGCCACCAGACCATTTGGAGACAGGAAAAGGTAGTGATAGTTGGCTAGAGTGAGTCACCTTGATTATCAAGAAATCAGGTGGTTGCTACATAGAGCAAATGGGTCTGATGTAAGGAAGCGTTATTGTGGCATTTCAAGTGGTCAAGGTTAATGTGGGATTGCTATCTTCCTCTATGGGAAAGACCACTGAGGGCTCAGATCCCTTAGAAGATTATTTCCTCTTGTCATAATAGAATCTCAGCTGGTTCTGCCAGAGGTTCTGGTCAAAGGTCACAGGAACATGAAGTGGATATGAGAGGTGTTGGTGAGCCATAAACACCAGCTGTAGTTTTAAGGCCAGCTGGAGAGATGCCTCTACTTGCCTGTTCTTGCTTACTGTTTAATGTATTAAAAAAGTTTTTCTTTTATTTTCTCTCTTCCTCTCGGGTTATTTGGGATTGCTTATCACTTAATCTGTAAGTGCAGACCACAGAGATATGGTCATGATGGAATTTTCCTAGAGTTCTAGACCTAGAGAAGAGTGTGTGTGCATGTGTGTGTGTTTGTGTCCTGGGCAGCTACCAAGCAGTGGACCAAAGTAGCAGTTTATTTTCACCTGCATATTATGGTTTCCCGATGTCCTTGTTAGCCCTTCTTATGGTAACAGTTGCTGTATCCTTGACCCTGTTGCGGGCTGAGCCTCCAAATAATATCTCACACCCCGGCTCCAGGAATAAATTGGGCCAATTGAATTCTGTCTCCTGGAACTTCTAAATTTGAGCCAAGGTGCAGGAGGATGCAAGGCTGTCAGAGTGAGAATCACCTCATGCAAGGTAATGCCCTTGGGTGAAGGTCTGCAAATTCTGTGGTTGGGATTTCCAGCACTTCTTTGGTTTGTGTCTTTCCTAGGTCTGATAGTTCACTTCTTTCTGCAGTTTTGTAAATGACCTCAGGCTCCTTTCAGTTTTTTATTTACATTAGCCAAAGTAATTTTGCTTGCAACCAAAGAACATTAACACAGGATCTATAAATTCCAAAGTGATCCTGGGCTTCACATCTGTTCTGTGAAGTTACATCCACTTTACAGAAAAAAGAAGACATGTGAATATCTAAGACCGTTCAGAAAATTGGGGGAGACTGGGCTGGAACCAGATCATTTGACTTTTGTTTATTACTCTTTGAACTTGACTGTATTATGCTCAAAATGTTTCCTCTAATAAAAACACAAACAATTTGTCTTTTTCTTCAAAGCAAAGTGAATGTAATCATAGTGGTACAGGTTTTGAAACAAGGGAAAATGTGAAGCATTTTTGCCACATTGGACTTAAAAGCAAATGAACAAAAATTTTTTAAAAAAGAAAACAAAACCTTTAAGTGTTGATTAAAGACAGAACAAATCGTCCCCAAAGTTTACAACGTAAAACAAAACAAATCCTGAAAATTAAGTTGATAAGCATTACAGCAGTGTAATTTTTTCTTAATTAAACTGACAAAGATCCCCAGTTCCACATAAATCAGGGAAAAACAACAAACCTACACTGCTCGAGGGAAGGACATTAAGAGTTGTGGAAAGGAGAATGAAAGAAAAAAATGTAATGAAATAATTCACACTTTGCTGACTTACTTTCCTTGGGGTAGGTGATTGGTAGGAAGATGGGAAGGGGAAATAAGGAGGGAGAGAGATAACAGGTTCTACAAGTTAATTTCTAGGGTTGTCCTTAGCGGAAGTTACATTAGGCAGGCATAATGGCTGCCTCCTTCTACCTTTTGAATACAAGAAGTATAAAATTAAATATTGAAAGAAGTATTGATTCTTGATTCTTGAGAGGTCCTCCTGTTGGGCTCTCTTTGTGGCCCTGGAGATACATCGCAGAAGATAGATGTGCCCCTTTAATTTTGTACAAATAAAGTGAATTTTTACAAATTCAAACCAATTTTTTTTTCCATTTCATTATGTATAAGAAATGGCTTAATTTCCAGCAAATGGATCCAAAATACATAACTTCTGTACTCACAGAGGTCATTGGCAATCAATAATGGCACTATTTCCAATGAGCTAGTTATGATATCCCAATACTTCTCAACACAGGTTCTAGGTTGCCACACTAGCCAAGAAAAGTGGGCCCAGAAGTAAAATCTGTTTGCCATCTCTGGGCTAGTTAGGAGGTAGGCTTTGGAGGTAGGTGGATGAAGATTTATAACATCCTTGCCTGCTGTGTAGCCTTAGGTAAATAATTGCTCTGAGCTTCATTAGTAAAAAGGGCGCATATGTTGTCTTAAAGTCTGGAGAAATATATGTGGATCATATTTTGAGCTATTAATTTGTGTCTTTTCCTGCCCAGATTTCTCTTTCTACCATCTTGCCTCTAACCCATTGAAGTACAGTACAATATCAAAGAGGAGCTAGGTGGTAGGAAGGGAAGGAGTAGGAGGGACTCTCCAGCTTTTGTTTTTAAAAACTGAAGCCCATCATAGAATACAGACATTCCAGAGAAGGTAGAAGAGAGAAGAAGAATTGTGGAAGAAACAAAGTGGTTAGAAAAAGCAAGAGTAAGGGAGGCTTTCTTCTGACTAAAAGGAGATTTTCCAAATTTCTCGAGAGGTTCTGCATGTCTCTGGGCAGCAGAGACCCAGGTCCTACTTCCTCGCAAGGCCCTCAAGAATAGTGGCTACAGCTGTTTGAGGCTCTAGTTGGGGTCCCCTACTTTGGCAGAGGGGCCCAGGACTATCCACCATGCCTCTGAAGACGGGGTGAGCCATTGATGGTTCTGTAAAGCTACATCAACTGGGACAGTGGATGTTCCCAAGGGATCCTGTCTGCACAGGTGACCCAAGGCAGAGGGCCCTGGTACCTTGGCACCTAGCACCATTGCCTCCTGGGTTGGCAAAGCCCAAAAGATGACTGAGGTGAAGTTTCCTGCCATTGTGGTAGGATAAAAGCTCAAAATAAAACTAAATTAGTTTACAGAAAATAAAAAGGTGTAATACTTCTTGCACCCTTGAGCCTGAACTGAGATTCATACCACTACCTTTGTAAAGCACCTAGCAGTGAACACCTTAAGCCAAGTTATTGTTATTAGGAAAGATGTTTAAAGAAATACTTTTTGAAAGGTGAGGAATTCCTTTACAGTGTGCATAACCATCCCAGTAAAACTACATTTTTCTTCTCACGTGGATTATTCTCCACTTCTCCCCACCCCCATCCAGACCATTCACTCCCTTCCCTGCTGTATTCTGTGCCCCAAGGAGGCTGATCTTTTTGGACTGCATGATCCAGGCTGTCTTCCTGGCTGGCTTTGGTTGGGTCTGACCAGAGGGAGGCACTAGCTGGGAGTGTGGGAGAGGAAGAAGTTGGGCTTTCTTACCAGCTCCCCACCGTGCTAAGCACCAAAGGTCTGGGCATGGCTGTGTCCCTGGTGACCACAGCTCCTGCTAGTGGCTATCCTTCCCCAGGCTACAATCATACCATTCTCTTTCCCCCTTCAGGCCTCCTATTACTCGTTCCTGGGAGCTTGACATCACATTGGTTCTCTAACCCTGCCCCTTCCTCTAAGAGTAGTCCTTTGATTAAGTTCTCTTCATTTTAAACATCTGGGTAGAATTGTTTCCTGCTAGGACCTTGACTGATAACAGAAGCAAGATTATTTTGGGCGTTGTTTTCCTAATAGTAGCAATGCTCATAGTGATCTGGTCACTTTATCCAACTTGGATTCTATTAGGACCCGCCTCTCCTATCAGTCAGCATCAAGGCTGATTGGGACCATGGGTCAGTCGGCGGTTGACACTGTGGGGCAGTGTTCAGTTAAAGATTAGGTGTTGGCATTACTCTGACCTTGGTTCAAGTTTCATTTCTACCTATGATTTATTCGTACTTGGGTAATTTAAATGGTCTCTCTAGGTATTCATTTTTTTTCTGTAATGTATGCTTCACATGAGTATTCACTTGATACTATTTTGGAGTATGTGAATGTGGTCAGAGGTGTTGCTCTTTGCCATGAGCAATTAGTTTCTGTAAGGTCAAGCTATTGTTTTAGCTGCCTTAGCATTCTGCTTTAAGCTAAAAAGGTTGTAGACTTTCCCATTCTGGGAATCCCTATTGTAGGGTGAAACTGGCAGTTCAAAGCCTTTGTCTTCTCTACCCAGGATAGAAACGTCCAGAAACAGAGAATGGGTTGGATTCTAGGTGGTTACTTCCTGGGTGTGATTTCTGAGGCAAAACAGAAAACCCTCCAGGTATGATGACTTCATCAACCTTGACATCTCAAAAACCCTTTTATATATTGCATTGTGAGACCTCAGGCATATTCAAATGACCTACAACCTAGCTTTTCCTGAGATGGGGGGAGGGACTATGATGGGTGCCTTGGGGAGAGGTTGAGTACTAGGTGCTTGGAGGGATGGCCGATCACAGAGGTGATGGGGAGCTTCTCTAGAAGTAAAATCTTTGAGGAAAGCTAACGTTAGGCTCACTTAGGATAGTAATGTAGCTTTCTGGCAAAGTCTTTATTGTGCAGGAATAGGAATTTAGGTAGTGATTGTTAACCTTGGCTGCACAATGGGATCATCTTGGGAGCTATAGAAAAATACTTATGCCTGGGGCTCACCTCTCAAGATTCTGGTTTAATTAATTTGGAGTAGGGTCTGGGGAACTGGATTTTTCAGAGCTTCCCAAATGATTCCAATTGCAGTCAGAATGAAGAACCACTGGTTGGGACATACAATGTCTTTCCAAATTTGGGAGTGAAGGTCTTAGGTGTAGGCATTTAAGGACTCATTAATGGGGAGAGATGAACATTAAATAACTGCAATGTATCACGTATTTTACATTTTACATCCTTTGTTCTTTAATCTCCTTAACAATCTCATCGCATTGCTATTCCCACAGTGAAGATGAGGCTATAGCTCAGAGGTCAACATCCCCAAGGTCACCCTCCCGGTAGATGGCAGAGCTGGGGTTAGAACCCATGTCTTTCTGTCTCCATGGCTACATACTTCCTCCTCTGGATCTCTAAAATTCCTTTAGAATTAATTCCTTCTTTGTAGGCAAGTTAGGTGTCTCAGGGTTTGTAATTTCCTTTTTTTAAAAAAAGTTTTTTATTTTTTGGTAAACCAAAAGGCCAGAAAAAAATTAATTATATACTCAAGATTCTCCTGTGACAGGCGTATAATTTAAAAATAATCCAACTTCATTTAAAATAAACCACCATTTTCTTTTCAGCTGGGATTTGATCAAAGGCCTTCCCTTGGATCATAGTGCACATACACACTGTGTAGTGGGAATGCTTGAAAATGAAGCAGTGAAAAACATGTGAGACTCCCTCCTTCATTCTGATGTAGCTAGGGAGTCCCTAAGGGACTCAGGAAGGTTTTGATTTGAGAAACTCTTCCCTCCTCACATGCTTGTGTGTGTGTGTGTGTGCACGCTCATGTGTATGAACTGGTGTCTACGGTGAAAGGGAGTGGTGAAGGTGGTGGTGGTGCTTCAGATATGAGTAGCCAGGGGCCAGAAACAAGGCAGGCCCCCAAAACCCATACATCCCATCATAGTACCATGAACTCAGTTCACTGAAATATTCCATCAATGGACATCTGGCTAATAGCATTGTTTAGAAAACAGAGAGTTAAAGATTGGAACACATGGGTTAGAATTCCTACTCTGAAGCAACTGCATGACCGGAAACCTACCTTCCATTGTCTGAGCCTCAGCTGTCTTACATCAATAGCAGAGATTGATTGATTGATTGATTATTTTAAAAAAGATTTTAATTATTTATTTGAGAGAGAGAGCATGAGCGGGGGGAGAGGTAGGTGGAGAGAGAGAGGCAGACCTCCCCGCTGAGCAGAGAGCCCAATTCGGGACTTAATCCCAGGACCCTGAGATCATGACCTGAGCCAAAGGCAGACGCTTAACCGACTGAGCCACCCAGGCGTCCCTACAACAGTGATTTAAAAGCAAAGAACAAGAGCAAAACCTGGTCTCACAGAATTGCAGACAAATAGAGCTAGCATAGTACCTGGCCTATAATAGGAACTCAATATATGTTAGGCAGTCTTAAAAATCGTAATTATTGGAAGTCTTAAAGCCTTGTTTTTGTTGACTGAGAATGTGGCAAGAGGTGGGGGCCCACAAGTCTTCGTGACAATGCTCTGAGCGCTATGTGGGAAAATGCTTTCAGGGAGGGGAAGTAGGATTCAGGGCAAGCCTTCTTTTGAACTGTGGTTCCACCTTTCCCCAGCCACATACACATCACTGGTGCATCCTTTGCCTTCTATGCCTCCATTTCTTGAGGTCAGATGGGTTAGAGTGAGCTCTGTAGCCAATGTACAGGGCTTTTGTGAGGGTGTGATGAGATGCTGCTTGTACAGAACTTGATAAACTGTAAAGTGCTATAGAAATGTGAATAGTCGTGCATAGTAAGTGCAGCGTTCTTAGGAAGTGTTCTAGGAAGAGTTGAGGTGGGCAGGAACTGAGGCAGCACAAAGGGCTCTCCTTCCCCGAATTCCTT
Organism: Phoca vitulina; assembly: GCF_004348235.1. Lineage (NCBI taxonomy): Eukaryota > Metazoa > Chordata > Mammalia > Carnivora > Phocidae > Phoca > Phoca vitulina. Next base: position 44,796,928 of record NW_022589715.1, on the reverse strand, counting down.
TAGCCCCCTGCCTGCATTGCTCCCTTCCTGGCCAGGGCCTTCTCCTTCCTTGCTGGCTTTGTTCAGGTCCCCCACCCACCTGCCCAATGGACTTTCATCTCCTCGAGGGCAGTGACTCCCTTACATTATTAAATCATAGTTCCCCTGATTTGGGCCCTGAACTACCTGTTTGCACTTTAAGTTTCTGTTTCTGTCTCTTTCCCAGGAGGAAGTCAGTCTTGTTTTAGGGGCTTATGAACTCTGGCCAAGGTCGGATGCTTGGTAAGTACCAAGGGAACAGCTCATGCCTTTGGTGGGTCTTGCCTGTAACCTGTCAGGCTCTTCCTGGGGCCCTGGGGCAGGCAAAGCTCATCGGGGAGGATGGGGAGGAAGAAGCCCTTTGTGATCTGCTGATCATTAGTTGCTCCAGTATCCTCTCCTGCTTGGTGGGGATTTCTAAGCACGGAGGCTGGCTGAGCCGGCGGTCTCTGTGCTGGTACTCCCACCTCTAGGTTACATCTTGATTTGAACTGGTTTTTGGTTTTGTAGCTGGAGTCATATCCCTTCTCCCCAGCCCCCCCATCCCCCGCCCCATTCAGCTTCCTCCTTGGATTTATCAGCCCCCAACACACTCTCTGGTGCTCAACAGTGAATGAGTGAGCAAATGAGTGAATGACTGACTGAATAAATGAATGCATGCATGCATGCCTGGCCCTCCTTGGTGGGGGCTTTCAGGGGACTGGGCTCCTGTGAATCACTGCCCTCTAGTGCAGGGCTCTTCACCACAAACATACAGATTCTCAGCAGGAGCTCAGCCCCCTGGCAGGAGCTTCCTCTGTTGTAACTCCTTGTTACCGGCTCCTGTCTGCTCCCGTTAACGGCCTCTGTCACCGCTGCCCCAGTCGGTCCCTGTGACCAGCCTGTGAAGCCCTGCCAGGTCATGGCCCTCAGTCTCACTGAGAGATGTTAAACTGAGCAGCCAGTGGGCTTTTGCTAGGGCAGGGAGAGTGCTTTCACTTGAAATGACCATTTGGAACCAAAAGAGGAAGTGAAAGGAAGCCTGGCAATCAAGCTGGGATTTGGAGCAATCTGGGTGGGGAATCTTCTTTGACCTTGAGCAAATTGCTGATCATCTCTGGGCCTCAGTTTCCCCTCTGCAAATTTAGGGGGATGAAATACATGATGTCTAAGGTCTCTCCTGGTATTTATTCTCTTCACTGCTCTGCGCCTGTACCTCTCGGGCAGATGTTGCCTTGCTGGCAGCTGCCCACCGGCTGCCGGATCTGGGGCCCAGGAGGCCGTGGTGGGAAATATGACTGCAGCGTCCTGGAGGGAAGCCATTCCCAGCCTGGGTACAATCTCCGTCCACGGCTGGCGGCCGAGCAGGCTGTATTCACTGTGCGATTCTCACCTGTCAGCATTAGGCCTTCTCCAAGGGCTGAATTGTCTTGAAAGGGGATCATTTCAGGGGTGGGGGCTGAGCTGAGCTGGAGGGTGGCTAAGCTCCTCGGGACCTCGCTTCCTTTGCTCTTCCATGCCTGTCCTACAACGCAGGTGGCCCAGTGGAGACCGAAATCCAGGCCTAACATCTTTTTTTTTTTTCCTTTCCCAGATACTCTGGCAAAAGACCAGGCTACAACCCCAGCAGACTTTTGAATTGAGATAACATTTGGCAACAGATCTTTTATAAATGATGGCATTGACATTCTATCTCTGTTAGAGTAATTTACTCCCCACAGTAATTTTGACTTAGTTTGTTCTACACAGAGAGTTATTTTCATCATCCTTTCAGTTGTTATTGATGAGGGCTCTTGGAAAAAGATTAGAAGATTAGTTTAAAATTATCCCTAGCAAATTTAAAACAATAACAGGGATGTGAATACAGACTAAAACAAATTAAGGACTGTCATAGATGTATTAAAAGACTGTTGTTTGATGAATTGGGGAACATAATGGTGGCACTCATGGCAAGGCTTGGATACATCCTCTTTCACTCCACTTGTCCCAGGGATTGACCCTCCCTCTTTCCCTGCTTCTGTCTCTTAGTGGTGCTCATCTCTCCCTTTGTGCCTCTGCTCACGTGCTTTCCTTTTTTCTGCCATGCTTGGCCCATCCAGAACTCCTCAGTCCAAAGAGTCCTTTTCATTCCCACCTTTCCCTAGAAGCTTTCTTTAGAACTGATGTCTCTCCCTTCAGCTGACAGGCCGGCATTATCTGTAAAAGTGCCAGTTATTTTAGGAAGAATTTCTATCAGTTTCCCAAGATACTGATAGTTATTCTGAGAAAGAAAGGGGGAGTATGAGCAATATTTTTTGGAAATGTTAGTTAAAGGTAAAAAGGCTTTTTTTCTGGGGTGGGCAGGATTTGTCAGAGCCTTTAATATACTATCAAGCTTTGTGAATCTCTCAATAGGAAGACATAATGTATAGCTTTTTCCAAAGACCCTTTCCAAATTACCTCTAGTAATGGGGGTGTTTAATACAAGGGTACGTAAGAGGAGAATAAGGAAAATATGAATCTAAAAAATCAGGGCCGTTACCTTGCTGGGCCTTATGGAGATTGAGACGTGTTCAAGAACCAGAAGGCTCTGGAGAAGCTCTATGTTGCTCACATCCAGAATTCATGGACTCTGATGTCATCTTGTAAATGGGACCCACCTACTTGCTGGAGCACATGTCTGTGCTAATGACAAGTTTTATATGTATTTCCAAGTCAAATTCATGAGAAATGTCATCTATCTGAGTCTGCTAATCACTGCTCTCCCTGGTCGGGCAGAGTCTTGTGCCAGCCCATGCTAAAGGCTGCTGAAAAGAATGTGAATATGCTGCCCTTTGGTCTCTAATGCAATGGGTCCCTGCTCCTCTGCAAAGTCAGCCTTAGCACCACTTCCCTAGAGCAGGGGCTGGGGTTGGGCAGCTTTAGCTGGAGGGGAACGGGGTCTCATGAGTGACGTATCCAGGATAGCTCGCCTCTTGAGCACCATGTATACACCTCCGCTTTCCTCCATGTTCCTTTCCAAAGATACTACACCTGATGGGATCTAACTATCAAGCCTGGACCTGCAAATCACTCTCACAGGCACTTGGGAAACAACAGAAGTCATGTTAAATAGCTCAGGGAGGGTCTCTGTTGTTATGGAGCCCCTGATCAACAGGTCCACAGTCTCTTGGTGGTTTGCTGAAGGCAAAGGATCTCAACATGGGGAGATTGTGCGTTATGTCTTCAGTGTAGAAATGCATCTCTTGTCTCCTACGTAGTGAGTGCATTGATTGCTTAGCATATGGATTAGTGCCTATCTAGGTGGTTCCTGCAAATGTGCCGCAAGGTGTTGTGGTCAAACACACCTTTTTCAGCCAAAGCAAGAAATCATTCTTGTTTTGAAGGGAAGGAAGGTGAATTATATTGTAGATTCTCTGGTAAAATAGTGCTTCACTTTGGAACATGCTGTTAGGAGTTCAGGTGGGTTAAATGCATCTTTACTTCTTCACTTCCATGTGGTCTTGGCTGGCTCTCTAGAAAAGCATACTGCCAGAGACAACCCAGCTGCACACCATTGGCCCCTTTTTAAAGACAAAATCTACCAACCCAGCATTCAAACTTTGTAATAGCAAATTTTCTGTTAGTCATGGTTTTAGAAAAGTTGGGGAATGTTGTCATATACATAGGTTTGAATTCATGGAAGCACTTCAAGCTTTATGATGGACACAACTATCTTATGTGTCATAAACTGCCCATTCCAGACTTCTTAGCACCATGGGATGCTCTGTGGGGGTGGTGGGTGGATTGGTATCAAGTGCCAACAAAGGCAGGGTGAGACCAGGGATATGGACCACGGCAGCAAAAGTCAGCACTGGAGGCTAGGAGGTCCCAGTCATTTCGACCATCACCTCTCCAACCTGGCTGCCGTCAGCATCCAAACAGCCTGAATGGCAGGCCCAGGGGTGGTGTCAGGACCGCTGGGAGCCATGATCCTGGTTGATTCTCTGGGTTAAGTATGTGCCTGGTAGAAGCCGTATAACGCAGCTGACGGTGAACACATTCGAGAATCAGCTAGACCTGGGATTGAATTTTGATTTTGCCACTTACTACGTGTTTGATGTTAGGCTTATTTTGCTTAAGTCTCTGTGAGACTCAATATTCTTCTCTGTGAATCAATATGATAACACCTGCTTCCCAGAGTTTTTTGGGTATATTACGAGAGATGATGGATGAAAGGTTTAGAAAAATACCTGACACCTCAGTAGCTCTCAATAAACTTCTGGCTCTCTTTTAAAATCAGAGTAGAAGGGGTTTTGCCTCTTTTACTTAACAAAACCAGTGGACTTATCCTGGCATACTCATCTCCCCCAACCTACTGCCTTGTTCCTTGTTCCCTTATATTAAGCAGGAAAAAAATCTGTGGAAGCTTGAATCCTGCCTGGTGTGTTTCACCTTTCCTTTCAGGTTCTTATAATTCAGTGATTGCTGGCACCACCCTGCTAGCCTCAGGAGATATCTTCCTCTCCTCCATCCTCTGACTTTAAATTACCTATCTCAAGAATGGATATACTCATAATTCAGCTTTGAAGTTTGACTTATACATGACCTAAGAGGACATTCTGTGGGAAGGCATCTTTCCCAAGAGAATAAAAATCCTGTCTCTTGATTCTTTTAGTGCAGCTGAAGCAGTCGGCATTTTTAAGCACCGCTAAATATTAGGGGACAGCGAGTAGGAATGGTTTACATATTTCGGATGTATGATCCTGCCCTAAGTGGTTTGTACTCAAGGCTTTCAGGCCTGTCCTGTTATCCTTCTTGATAATCTTAATGTACACTTGAGGGGTGTGTGTGTGTGTGTGTGTGTGTGTGTGTGTGTAGGGGCACAGGTATAGGGGCTAGGGAACAGTAAGGGAGGAGAGGATTGGCACAACCTTGCCAGTGTGAGCGCCTCATGCCCAGATCCTTGTTTCTCTTCACTTGGAGATGACAACTCATACCTTCCTCCAAGATAGATCACAGCTACCCTCCCACTTTCTCTGCCGTTTTCCTGAGGGTTTGGGTTTCCAGCTTAAGAGCCAGTTCATCACGTCCTCAACTAATTAAAGCCAAGACTAACTTAGCCTGTAGGTGCGTTCCCACCGCTTTCACACAGGGAAGGGTCTTTCTTTGTAAGGTCTGACCAGATAATGGTCATGGCATCCACATAAGGACAATACCCACACACAGAAACTGATGTGTCTTCCATGATCTCCCATCAGCTTACAAAGGGTGATACAGAGGAAACCAAACATGGAGTCCAGTCAGAGGAGAGGCTGACAGAGGTTATGGCAGAAGGTCAAGGGCTTCCCTGTGGGAAAGTTGAGGTTGAAGGAGAACCTGCACTGGTGGCTTGACAGACAGCTACCCCCAATGGAGCAGGTTGGGATGTTTGTAGCCTGATGCTTGTGGTGGCGTGGAGGGGCTAAAAATGGTCACCCCCAAATTAGAGGCCAGGTGCTGGGGAGCCAGACCATGCCTGAGCTCCACCTGATGATGGGGAAAGGTCTTCTGTAGGATTAGCAAGTCTGGCTCTTAGGAGCACAGGCGTTGGCAGGCCGACCTTGAACCTTGACCTTGACCTTGACCTTTTATGTCTTTTCCCAGCTCTTCCTTAGATCCATAAGAATCCCCTGGATGCCTATTAAATTTTCAGTTTTCTGGAACTCAACCCCAGTAATTCTGATTCAGTAGGTCTGGGCTGGGGCCCAATTACCTGCAATTTTAACAGTCACACTGGCTGATTCTGAAACAGGGGTCTATGGACCCCACTTCACAAGTGTAATCTTTGATTACTACATAAGACCCAGAATTGGATATTATTTACCTTATCTGGAGTGGTATTAAAGCAATCTCTTCTGAAGAAAGTCCTCATGCCATTGAGAACTATTGGCTAAGGTTGAATTTGTTGCTGACTTCCTGACTAGATGATGGGCATTAGTCAGGAGACAAAACTGTTGTTAAGGAAAAGCTATAGTTTTAATTCACCAGATGCATACATGTATAGGTGTATAGTTCACAGCTCTCTGCTGATCTGTGTGCACACACAGAGGTCATTTATCTTTCTTCTAAGTAGTAGCCTTGCCATTCAGGAATTAAAACCCAGTCCTGTAACTTGGTACTGGCTGCCACTGCTCCGGACTGCGGACAACCGGAAATGCTAAGGTTCCTTTGGGACATGACTGTCACAAGGTGATGTTCTCCCCCACCCAACCCTAAAAGCCCTCCTGATGTTTTTACCTAATGAGGATGTGAATAGCAAATGTTTCCAAGGTATTAAGATAATGTCTCCATAGGGCCTCAAAGTTTAACCATTTCTTTTCTATGCATGGAGCAGAAGAAAAGTTTAAACGAAGTTCAGCTGACTCTCTCCAAGTATGTGGTGGGCAGCATCTGGTTTCCTTCCTTGCTGACACTTGCTGTGGGTGCTTCTAGAAGGTCTGGGCTATTCTGGTGGAAGGGTCTGTTGCTGTGGCAGCCAGAGATGGTGGCTGGTCATGCTGATCCTAGGGTAGTTTCGGGCTTTAATTCAGTATTATTATTATTTTTAAGGTCTCTCTGTCATTAGGTTTAGAGAGAATTTGTTATGTGTCTGGAGAAGACCAACACCACATATTTATTCAGTGGGTCCTGATGTCTGGGATCTTATTCCTATCTGTCACTAGCCTTCTGAGCAACTCTGGACAAGAGACTGAATCTCTTCGTCCTTGGTTTTCTCATCTGTGAACTTATCTTACCTTCAAAGCCTTTGAGAAGGTCAAATCAAACCAGATGTGGCACTTCTGTGGGAAACACACACTTGATCCAAATCCAAACAATACTATTATTTTAGGCCTGGCGTTTAAAACAAAGCTATGGTGGAAAAGTATATCACATTCTTTGTATTTATGCCCAACTTCCAAAAAGTAAGTTAAAAATCAATACTATTTTTATAAAGTTTTAAAAAATAAAAACCGGTAGCATTTGAAATCTCCTCTCTTTTTCTTGACCATGACTTATTTCTTAGTTTTCAAAATTACATGATGACTAGGATCTCTCATCTGGGAACTCAATGTATGCATGACCCCTTTATCCATACTGCTGATACTCAATCATATCTAAAGCACATTGCAGAATCACAGCTCTTGTGAGAACAGTGGTTCCAGTGGTGACAGCAGAATTTAGGAACTTGCTGTGGAGCTGCCAAAGTTGTCATTGGTCCTCTGAGGTGTCCCTACCAGGGGATATATATAGCAGGGACCATGAAGCCATGAATGAGCTAGGTGAGAGGAGGTTCTGCACACACCCCCTGGACAGCTAAGAAAGTGTGCAATTCAGTGTATATTAAGCATAAATCAGTGACCTGGGATGTCAGGACATCCCAACACTAGGAAATGCCTGTCTCAAGAACAGGTGATTTAATGTATTTGCTACTATCTGCATTGTTGAATTGTTTTAATATTAGGATCATCTAGGACAGAATAATTAAAATGCTGCTGCTAGATTAGGATCGATGGAGACAAAGGTCCCAATGCAGAATTTGCCACCAGCATACCAAGGGAGTTGTTATTTTTCTGTTCTAAAAACAAGGCTCACTCATGTTGGTAAATTAACCAATCTCAAGAATTGTTAGCATACTGAGTATGAAGTGACCTAGGAAAAGTTTAAAGTCTGAGAAAAATATAAGGTATTATTTTGATATTTCTAAGAGTTGTAGGCATCTTTGAGTTCATTCTTTTTTTTTTTAAGCTTTATTTATTTTAGAGAGAGAGAGAGAGAGCAAGGGGGAGGGACAGAGGGAGAGGGAGAGTCCCAAGCAGACTCTACACTAAGTGTGGAGCCCAATGTGGGGCTTGATCTCATGAGCCTGCGATCATGACTGGAGCTGAAACCAAAAGTCAGTCATTTAACCAACTGAGCCACCCAGGTGCCCCAAGTTCATTCTTTTTTTAAAAAAGTTGTTTTTTGAGATATAGCATGCATCCCATAAGCAGCACACATCTTGTGCATGAGCTCATTAACTTTTAAAATTATACCAAAAATTTAAAATTCTTTGGAATGTCTTCTGTCCCTCATGTGCTTGACCGAGAAGGTATTGTTGCTGCAGTGGGTTATGTGTTAAGAATGAGTTCAAACAAGAACTAAAGCTCATATGAAATATTACTAGAACAGGGGCAGGCTCCATGCATACATCTCTCCAATCAGGAGTGTGTATGTGTATTTCAGTGCATTTACATGCGTGAGCATATGCATATTAGAAGACTGAAATATAGGAGTATTAGTGGAGTGTGTGTTTGTGTGTGTGTGTGTGTGTGTGTCTGTGTCTGTGTGTAATAAGGCTCTTCTGGCTACAAGGAGCAGAGCTCCAATTAAGGAGAAAAAGGATAAGGCTACACTTGAAATGGAAATCACCCCAGGGTCTAGGGATCAGGTTCCTTCCCCCCCATAGGACATCTTTGCCTCCCTCTACATGACTGCTTTGTCTCACCCTTGTCACTGGGTCCTCTATTTCTTACTCATAGCTTTTCCTCCCTCATAACTATGTAGCTTGCACTTGACCTCAGCATGCCTTGGCCCCACCTCTACATGAACGCATCTTTTTAGTTTTGATTTCTACTGATGATGGAGCAGACTTCTGCATGTTTTTAGTTCAAATTTCAGAGACAGAAAATGTTTTGTATAGGCTGCTGGCCAGCCTCTGATTTGGTTGTCTTTGGTTCAGGAGTTCACCTCTGGCCCCATAAGCTCTGGCCAGGGTGTGGGTGGGAAAGGTATATGTGGGATGAAACATGGCACCTGTGTCTTTCCCTTCAGCAGAGACTATAGAATGCCTAGGAATTGGCAGCTTTATTATGGTGGAATGGGAGACTGTGGAGAAGTACCTTAGGGGTTCCCGTGGACATTAGGACTCTGCCGGAAGAAGGAAAGGAGAGAGAAAAGGGAAAGCACTCCTGAGAAGGGCATTAAATTTCTCCCACTCATTCTGTAGAAACAGGACTTGTTCAATGACGAAAAATCATGAACCGGGATAAGCAGCTAAACAGGGGCACTTATCGGGGCATGGCTCACAGATTTATCGGAAGGTGCTAGCTACAGCAGAGGGGAGCCCATGTTGTAAGAGGTGAGTTAGTCTCGGCAGACATTGTTTCTAAAAGGAAGCCCCGACTCATGGAACAGTGTGCTCCTGCCTGTTTCAGATCTGAGGGAGGGGAGTGGCTTTTCCCGGCTGATGCATCCCAGGAATCCCCATGTGTCTTTGCAGCATAATCTTCTTCCGTGTTGGAAATATGTATAATGTTGTATTTTCTACTCATTGTTTTAGCATACTTTTGTGGAATGAAGGCTTGTACAGTATTTTAGCTGTACCTGGGGAAAAAGGAAAACAGTAAGCTGGAGAGAGGGTATTCCTCCTGGCGTCATTCCAGGAGACTGACCACCTGGAAGAATTCACGAAGTTAATGTGGTGGAGGGATGTGCTTCCTTGTTATATTTCTAAGGAAGTAATCCAGATTTGACATTGAGGACATGCATAAGACCAGAGAAAGTTAACTAGACGCTGTAGTGAATGAGAGATACCTTGACTGTCTGCTTTGCCTCAGGCAGAGAAGTACCTTAGAAGCCTGTGGTCCCTGAAATCCCATTTGTGTGTCGGGAAGAGGGAGCCCCTCCTGTCCTGTTACAGAGCTTTGGGCAACAGGGGCTGAACTGAGCAGTCCTAGCTCCAGCTCACAAACCCTCCGGCTCCTTGTCTCCAGCCCTGGGACCCAGGTACCTCTTTTCCCATCTCAGCTTTCCTCAAACCTGCCCTCATTCTTGCTCAGAAGAAATAGTGGGATTAACACTTTGGTTTCCAAATGTGTCTATGCTAGCAGCAGCTCTGGTTACCATGTGGCTGTCTCCCTGGAGGCATGTATCAGGAGGATTACCCACCTTAATGTCCTCCAGTTGCCCGGAGTCCTGGGAGATTCTATTCCCAGCAGCCTCAAGGATGTCAGGAGACTGGGAGGAAAGAAATGGTCAGCCTTTACCACCTGCATATGCAAGTGCTTTTAAATATAAAAAGCCATGTGGGGGTGCTGTGGTTACAAGAGATGAATGTTCCTTTACTGAGCCTGCCTGCTCCAAGTCCACAGTGAGACCGGGTGCAAACAGGCAATCAGACAACCGTGTATGTGACGGCTCCTGCGAGCCAGTATTTGTGGAGAGCAGAGTCAGTCTGTCATTGGGAAGCCACTGGCCAAGCCTGTGTTTTTCTATGCAAACCCCAGGAAGCTCAGGGGGAAAGCCTTCTTATGCTAGCTCTTCAGCTGCACCTTTGCTAAGGGAGAGTAAGGATGGGCTACTTGGCAAGCATTTTCCTTTCCTGGTTTTTAGACTTCATTAAATAGGAGCTGTGGAGGCTGGCTTAGTGAGGAGGCCCTGTGATTTTAAATTGTGGCCTGAGAAGAATCTGGAAACAGGACAAAGAGAATCTGAAATCTAGACTCTGAAGGGAGCAAGGGCTCTTCCAATCTGAGAATTGCAGTGAGCAATATCCTATGGCTAGCACTGTTCTTCAATTTTCTACAAATTCTGTGCCAACATTTTATCTGCTTCTCTTCTTTTTCCTGCTTCATACTGTAAGCGTTCAAACCCTCTTTCATAGACCATCCATGCCCACACAACTTTTGCCCAATCGCTGCACTTTTTTGGTGACCAAATTCAGCATAAAAGTGTCAACATGTGTAATGGTCTATTTGTTCACAATCGCTTTTAAAGGAGTTGAGCAGGTGGCTCATCTGGGCCACTCCACAGAGTCGTCTAATGAATGTTTCTAAGATCCTGCTCTCCATAAGCCCCTCCTTGCTCCAGAACCTACCATGGCCCGCTCATGACTATGCATAGACTCCACACTCCCGCACCAGTTTCTTAGTGTCTCCTATGACCTACCCATCCCATATGCCTCTGCAATCCCTTTCCCCACCTTTCCTCCACCAAATGGCACTGTCCATTTCAGTCACCCTCCCCATCGCTGTTCTTTGCATGGAGTCATTCATCGGCCTGCATCAGCCTACCTAGTAAAGTCTCATCTGTCTGCAAAGTCGGCCTCAAATCTTAACTTTGTGGTGAACTTCCCTCCGCATCTTCTTTTTTCCAGTACAGTTTCTCCCTACCCTGAGTTTTTATAGAACCAGGTGCTTGAGGAGAAAGTTACTGTTGTTTCCAAGTTCTAAAAGTTTTGAATATTAAGGAAAATATATGAGTGATGTAGAGTTTTGTTTTTTGTTTTTTTTAAATCATAAACCACAGAATAGGAGAGAATGCATGATGACAATTGAGTAGTTTTTGGAGACAAGAGTCTTTTCTGGGCTATTGGTCTGGGGAGAGGAATGGGAGAGGAGAGCACTAGAGTTTAGAGCTAGTATTGAACCCAGCTCAAACCCTGAGTTTGGAGGCTGGACATAGAGGTTCTAGGATGGGTTTGGGGTGTGAGGCCAGAGGGGCCACTCATGTCAATTCCTGAGGGGACTTTGGGAGGCAGAAGCTCAGCAGGGCACCCTGCCCCCAACCAGTTGGCTCTTGAAGCAAAGAAATGGCAGCACAGTAATCTTAGGCAGAAAAGGGACCTCGTCAAATATCCTCCCTCCCTTTCCACTCAAGTCTCGTTTGACCCCTGCAAAGCATGAAGAAGACCTGAAGTTTCTTGGGTAATGAGTCGTTTAGAGCCCGATGGGTTTCACAAGGATTCACCTTGAGATGGGTCACAGAGCCCAAAGCAGACGCCATCAGGTGGACATTTCAAGTTTGGGAAGAAATCACGGGAGGAGTGGCCAGGTCTGAGAGGGTCAGCAGAGCCAGGGAAAGCTGGCGTGTTGGCTGGGATGGGAGGAGGACTCTTTCCTGGAGCCATCCTGGGCATTCTTGTCCTGAGGGGATACACAGCAAGTTGGTCCTGAGGAAAGGGAACATGGACCACTCAGTTATCAGTGGTGATGGTTGCCACAAAGGATGTGAATCAAGCGTAGTGAGGGAGGATTGCAGGTGTGATGGGCTGCATTGGCAGCATTTAAGTTGGAAGCAGAAGGAAAACGAGACAGTAATGTAGGAGGAAGGGTTCTAGGCAGAGGGAGCAGTGCTGGGAGGCTCTGGGAATAGAGAGAGCAGATTGGGTTTGGGGCAATGAAGGGAGGTCAGAGCATTCAGCTATGGCCCATGAGGAAGACCGTGGCAAGAGACAAGGTTAGGAAGGTGACCAGAGGTCGATCATGCAGGTCTCGTGACCCTAACACTGAGTTTGGAGTTTTTATTCTCAGTGCAATGTGAAGCCATCAAAGGGGTTTGAACAAAAGATTGACACCATCTGATTTTTGAAAAGATTATTGTGAAAATCATTTTGAAAGATGATTGTGGCTATTCTGTGGAGCCCAGATCAGAGGTGGAGGTGGGGGGTAGGTTCTAGAATGGCAGCCAAGGACAAGATCTTCCCACTCATAGAGGAAAGCCCAACATATTCAATCTCTTTCCCTTCTGGTTCCTTAGCTCTGAGCATCCTTTCTGACCTGGAGTTTGACATGGGACTGAGGTGTCCCAACTGCCTTTTAGGAGTTCAGTTGAACACAATACAGACTTATTGAACATCTGCATGTACTCATCCTTGAGCAAGGCACTATAGGGGATTCAAGAGACAAAACCCGCATCTCTGCCCCCAAGGAGCTTTAAAATTACCTAAAGAGAAATGACATTTGTTTATTAATCAAATAAAAAATCATTTTCTACCATCTTAGGCACTGGACTTAGGGGAAGACTAAGATATGGTCTTTGTCCTGGAGGTGGTCATATTCTGGGGAGATATACATTTAAAGAAAAGGTTGTATAGTGTTACATAACAGTGGTACATGCTGAGTGTTAAGGAAGGAAGGCGCATATCAGGAAACCTTCTAAGAGGAACTGAAATTTGTGTTGCATCTTAACCAAGTGTTGGAATGGGCTGGAGGCTAAGAATTTTATTCCTATTCAAAAGGCGGCTGCTGGATGCTATACTCAATATGAGTCAACAGTGTGAGATAGCTGCTAAGAAAGTGAGTACCATTTAGGTTGCATTAATGAAACCATAGCTCTGAAAATAAAGGAGGAGATGGTTGAGTGGTGCTTTCCTGACTACAGAGTTGTTATGTATAGATGGGGGTAACCCTCTTGAAGAGGGATGTCTGTGTAGAATTGGATGGATACATTAGTCTGGGGCTTCTGAGAAGCAGATCCCAATACGGGATTAAATGTGTAATGATTTTATTAAGGGAAATGCCTTGGGAGAATAATAGGGAGAGAGCCAGGGAAGGCTGAGTAAGGCATCAGAGTGCAATATAAGTCTTACCCAGTTCCAGGGGAGAGGGAAGAGAGGTTGAGTAGAAGCATTCTAGATTGTCATGTAGGCTAAAGAAAGATTGGCAAGGCCTTTGGGGAGTCCTCTAGCCAAAGTTAGCTGTCTGAGTATCTTATGTTTTGCAGGATTTAATATCCATAATATACTCATTCATTGGCTGGGAGCAGCCTGGGGGAGGGGTGTGTGAGGCCTTAGAGCAAACATGGCGGTGGATTTCTGAGGCAGCAGCTGGGGCCCTTGACTGATAAAACTCCCTGTAGCTGGGGAGCTTGGGGTCTGGGAGGCTCACGTGGCTGCCTGTAGAGAAAGCCTGGGGTGGTGAGAAAACTCAACCAAATGTGGGAAAGATGACTGCAGTATATATAGCCTGAAGATGTCTCAGATGTGACATTTATCATTCATTATTATTATTTTTTAAATATTTATTTGACATTTATTTATTCAAATGGCTATATGCTGGGTATGCCCACAGGAAGGAAACAGACCTTGCCCTCAAGGAGCTCACAGTCTAGTGGGGGCTGCAGCCTGATGCACCGTGAGGACCGGATGAACACAGAGCATTGGGAGCACACCTAGGTGATGACGTTGGTGGTGACAGGGTCATTGGATTCCTGGAAGGCCATGAGCTAGGTTTTTTTTTTTTTTTTAAGATTTTATTTACTTATTTGACAGAGAGAGCACAAGCAGGGGTAGTGGCAGAGGGAGAGGGAGAAGCAGGCTCCCCGCTGAGCAGGGAACCCAATGTGGGGCTTGATCTCATGACCCTGAGGTCATGACCCCAGCAGATGCTTAACAGACTGAGCCACCCAGGTGTCCCCAGAGGAGAGATTTCCATCAGCGCTCTTGATTGTCCTCTCCAAAGAAGGAAGCAGACAAGAAATATATATGCACAATACAATGTAATTGCATCAAAGACCTCCCAAAGACTCGATCCTTCCTGGAGAAGCCCTCCCTGGAGGCTTGATAAGTGTCTGAGAGGAAATGGACTGCTAATTAGCAAAGAAGTTAGATTACATATATTCCTGACAATATCCATTTTTAATAGAGTAGGATACTAGTTGTTTAAATCTGACAGGAGAACCCAGGATCAAAAAGATGTTGCATGTTTTTTTTTTTTTTTCCCCTTTGCAGGTATATCTTGTTATTTCTTGCTCCTCTATTTCTTTGCTCTAACGCACCTTTCCCAAGACGCCTTCCCCAGACCAGGCAACTCAACTTCCTGCTCTCTCTCTGTAGGACCAGTATTTCCACACTTCAGTCTTCCCTGGTTTGATTTGTAACATTGTTGCATTTGAACTATGGAAGCAATCAACTAAATGGTTTTTACACTGGGTCCCATGGAGTGGGGGGAGGGGGAATTGAACGACAGGCTGGTGACCTCACTGTAGCAGGGTGGGTTTCCCAGGAAGCCAACCCAGAGACAGAGTGTAAAGTGGAGCATATTCATTAAGGAGAGCCCTTGGATCAGTCCCTGTGCGAGGGTATGGGAAAGCCGGAGTGCGCAGAGGAAGAGATGGAGCTGCATGCAACCCAACAGCAGGAGTCTGGAGCTAGAATGGCCCTTCATCATTGCTCTGACTTGGGCCAAGGTGGCTGGGCTATCATTGAATGTGGGTTGTGCAGGGAAAGGAGTTTGGTCTTGATTGAGAGGACTCTCTACAACTGAGGCATGCTTAAAGGGCTGAGAGCTAATGCTGTCTGTTGCCCTCACACCCAGCAGTGGTGGCAACAAGTCCTTCCTTAATGGGGACTCCGAGCCCACTGCAGTCTCCCTCCCTGCTTCCCCACCCAGCATCACCGAGAGAAAGAAGCAGCTCTCCTGTGATTGTAGTCGGGGTTCTGCACAAGAGTCCCTTTGCAAGATGGGTTCTGTTGCTAAAAAAAGTGTGGACATTGTTGCTCTTGTCCATCCCTCTCATTTTTTAGGTGAGGGGATTGAAGCCCAGCTTCCCTGAGTCCTAACATTGTATCCTCTTTTTTTTTTTTTTTAAAGATTTTATTGATTTATTTGACACAGAGAGAGAGACAGCTAGAGAGGGAACACAAGCAGGGGAAGTGGGGAGCGGGAGAAGCAGGCTCCCGGCTGAGCAGGGAGCCCGATGCGGGGCTCAATCCCAGGACCCTGGGATCATGACCCAAGCCGAAGGCAGACGCTCAACGACTGAGCCACCCAGGCGCCCCTGTATCCTCTTTTTAATACTAAGTCTAGCATCTCTGTATCTTTGTTTCCTTTTTGTGTATCTAACACTCCCAAGGAAGACTCATCAAATGTGGCAAACGCTGCTGGTCTCCTAGCAATATTCGGACTCTCTTTCTTACTAACAGAACTTTGGTTTGTGTTCCGTGGCATGTGCTCATTAAAGAGCCTTGTTTCCCTACCTTGGTTGCAGCTAGTACTAGCCATGTCGCAAAGTTCTAGCTCCTGAGAAGTAAGCTGAAGTTTTCTGGGAAAGCTCTACTTCTTAATATAAGCACCACTCCTTCTTGCTTCTTCTTTTATTTTCCTCCTGTTGCTTGGAATGCAGAAATCGTGAATGGAGATCATCCAGCCATTGGGAAAGAATAAGAACAAGGTTCTTACCCTAAGAATGGCAGAGCAGAAAGTTAGAACTTCCTGGGTCCAGATAATCTATATGGAGCTCTCCTCTATCTTCTCTGAGTTTATGTTATTTGAGGGAAATAA
The DNA here is from genome assembly GCF_004348235.1 of Phoca vitulina. Lineage (NCBI taxonomy): Eukaryota > Metazoa > Chordata > Mammalia > Carnivora > Phocidae > Phoca > Phoca vitulina. Next base: position 44,780,912 of record NW_022589715.1, on the reverse strand, counting down.
AAATTCCTGCCTAGTTAAGGCACTGCTCTTTGGAATTTGGGTTGTCAAACCCAATCCCAGATGGCTAATGCTGAGTTGAAGGGAGAAAGCAAGATCTTGGACAACATGTGTTCTGATTAGTATCTTCAATTGCCCTGGTCTCTGAGACTCCCAAATTCCCGACATGCATCCATGGCTTCCTGAATGAAGACCTGGTAAAGGGAAAGGACACTGAACTGGGAATTCGGAGAACTGGGTTTCATGTCTATTTCTGCCATTCACTAGTTGTGTAATTTCAGACAAGTTGGATAGCCTATCTGGGGCTCAGCTTCCCTGATTGCAAAGACAGAGAGTCTGAGTGGATCTCAAGGTTTCTTCCATTGCCGTAAGTCACTGTATCTCTCCCCTCATGACTGAGTCTACACTGGGAGTGCATCTGTGTAGAGGCACGCTTTAGGACAAAAGTTACAGGTTGGGAGGTTGTGGGTGGGACAAGTGTGAGAAACAGCTTTGCTTTTAAAGGCTATTTCTTGCTAAGTATAATCCAGTTTGCTAAGGATTTTCTTCATACAAAATTCTTGGTATTTTTTGTGGGTTGATTACTGGCTTAATTAATATAATTAAGCACAATTACAGAATTAGTACAGATCTATGTAATCAGGTACTAACAATATGTAATTAAGTAACTACATCTTATAATTAGACTTGAGCATGCAGTGCTACTTTAGAGTCCTTATTCTACTTTGTACAAAAGTTGTGCCAAATCTACACACAGATCATTTAAGATGTTCACTTTACCGCACAGTTGAACGGGTACTTTTTATTCCTGTAAATTGTTGACAATACATTCCCCCCCTTTTTATAGTAATAACTTTGCATTTTTTTTAAATCAATTTTTTTTTTTTTTTAAGTAACTAGTGGCTCAAAAATCAATTGGGGGTTTGAGAAATGAAAGGAAAGAAATGCCAGATTCATTTCAGATCACACAAAATAGAAGTTGTCTTAGAAAGAGTGATTGGGGGCGCATGGGGAGTCAGTCAGGTAAGCATCTGCCTTTGGCTCAGGTTATGATCCTGGAGTCCTGGGATCGAACCCTGCATTGGGCTCCTTGCTCCGCGGGGAGTCTGCTTCTCCCTCTCTCTTTGCTCTTCCCCCTGCTTGTGTTCTCTCACTCACTCACTCTCTCTCTCAAATAAGTAAATAAATAAAATATTAAAAAAAAAAAAGAGTGATTTGAATTCTGGAAAGGGAAATTCAGAATAGCACTGCATGAATAACATTAATGTCATTCCATCAGTCTTTGGAATTAGAGTTTGACTAATTTTCCAGGTATCTTATATGCATTTCATTTACATCCAAATATTTGATACATTGCATTTTTATCCTTTGACAAAGTAAAAATGGGAGTTCCAAGATGATGGAAATGCTCCCGATTTACGAGACCCCTAGTTTTTTTCAAATGGATTTGCAAGAATGGTTCTCTAGAGAGCGCCCAGAGAACCTCAAAGGGAATCTTTTGCCCCTTTTCCATCCTAAAGCACTATGACATGGGTGCAACTGCCATCCTGGTGGAGTAGAACACCATTTGAGATTTATTGAAGCCATATGGCTCCTAACGCTCCCCTTCCTAAACTTGAGGGCAGCCCCTAAAGGTAGATGAAATGTCATAGGCTGGGAGTTAGCATACTTAATTTTGGTGCCAGTTCTACAATTGAACAGCATTGTGATTCTTCCGTTTCCTCACCTGAGATATGTACTTAAAAAGTGTGTTTTTTTTTTTAATATATGTATTTCATAAGGTCAAATGGACAAAGAGTATGGAAAAGGGCAAAGAAAAATATAAAGCATATCTTTGTGTTAGGTTTTATTCTCTATTATTATTTGGGGGTTTGGAAGATTTGTTTTGTTTTGTTTTGTTCTGTTTTCATTTTCTTTACACAGGTCGCTACTCCTCTTAGTCATGCAGGTATACCTTTTTAAAGCTGGCCTTTGATGAAACCCTGAGCCCCGGAGAAGTCAAGTGGTTTGCCTAAGGTTCAAAATTAGCTAGTAACAGGGCTATTGTTAGAATGCAGTTTTCTTGACTTCCAATTGAGCGCCCTTTCTTTCTTTCTTTTTCTTTTAAGATTTATTTATTTATTTTATTTGAGAGAGAAGGGGAGGGAAAGAGAAAACGCAAGCTAGGGGAGGGGAAGAGGGAGATAATCTCAAGCACAGTCTGTGCTGAGCATGGAGCCCGACTGGGGGCTCAATCTCACGACCCTGAGATCATGACCTGAGCTGAAACTAAGAGTTGGACGTTTCACCAACCGAGTCATCCCGGTATCCTGAATGCCCTTTCTAATCACACTAGCACTGTCCTCGAGGACTGAATGGAGTTGGGGACACCATCTACCCTTACTGATGTATCTCTCAGAGGAGAGCAGACCCTTTCTCACATTGACATTGTTTTCTCAGGGAGGTCTGGATGTTGATGCTCCTTTTCCTTGATGAAAGATAGGAGGAGGCAAGCACTGCAGTTGGTGAACTCAGACAGATTTCTTGGATGAATTATGAAAATTTGGGATGAAGATTAAAAGCATAGCATGAATTGTTTCTGCTATATGCAGTGTGTGGGGTAGTGTCTGGACTTGAGATGAAATAAAGAGGGGAGGTTGTTAGGGCTACGGGAGAGACACTGGCATCAAGTAACTTTTTATCCTGTGAAACAGAGGTGGTTCGGCGGCTTCGGTTAGAGCAGGCTGGGGGGTAGAGCCACGACTGCGATCTATACGTACGCAAGATACTATGTGCTTGCAGCACAAGTCGGAATATGCTTTTAATGTCTTCAGCTTTCAGTGGGTGCCGTTTGCCAACTCTGAACTGAAATGGTTGGGTTTGTCAGTCAGCTTCAGGAAGTTTTTCTTTAATTGGTAGAAAAAGTGTTTTCCCCTTAGGATTTGATAAGGATAATAAAAGGATTCGTTTTGGATGACTGAATCCACTCTGTAGAATGGATATATAATTTCCAGAGGAGTTAACTTAAGTATAACTTATAGGCCAAACTACAAGCCTGATAGAGCGTGAGTTCTTTATTACCTTGTCTCTCCTTGTTAAGAATGAAAAAAGTTTCTAGTTAGGCTTCTCTTCTTTCAGTACTTTGGTTTTTTGCTTCTTGTCTATGTTCATTGCAGTTTGTATCACCTACTAAACTGACTTAGAATTTTAAGGAATTGATGGGGCGCCTGGCTGGCTCAGTCGGTTAAGCGTCTGCCTTCAGCTCAGGTCATGATTTCTGGGTCCTGGGATTGAGCCCCACATCCAGCTCCCTCCTCAGTGGGGAGTCTGCTTCTCCCTCTGTCCCTCCCCTAGCTTGTGCTCTCTCTCAAATAAATGGGTATTAAGGAGGGCACGTATTGCTTGGAACATTGGGTGTCATAAACAATGAATCATGGATCACTACATCCAAAACTAATGATGTACTATATGGTGACTGACATAACATAATAAAATAAAATAAAATAACAAAAAAAATAACTAAATCTTTTAAAAAAGCATAAAAAATGAATAATATACTTTAATGTCAACTAAGGAGACCTTTCAGTGTCTTCACGTGCAATTATTTAAGTTCAGACTACATTTCTAAATGGACTGCATCTCCGAAGCCCCACCTACCTTAATTCTCATCCCTACTGTTCCATGTCATGCTAAAACTTCTAATTTATTCTTCTAAAATTGCCTATCACTTTCCTGGTATGGGAAAGCCTGTTGGGTCTTGCATCTCTGCACAGGGCTAAATGGTTCCGACTTGTGCTGTGGCAACAAGAGCTTCCTTACCCTGAATTTTGTTGACCAGATGAGAACAATGGCCAGAAAGTTTAGCCTTTGCCTGTAGAAGAGCATCAGATTAATTGTTATCACCCGGTTCTGATAAACCAGGTTAACAGCACTGTGTTTTTCATTTAACTATTTTAAGCCCGCTATATTGTTAAATTAGAAATTGTGAAGGGTCTGAGATTTTATTCTACGTGCAAGCTAACAAGTTATCCTGCCATGGGGTGTGTGCGTGTGTGTGCGCGCCCGCGTCTGTGGGTGTATTTATACTAAGAGAAAACAGAAGACCTCTGGGTCAGAGACGAGCACAGTTCGTGATACACAGCCAAGGCTGCAGCAGCTCTTCGAGTCCCAGTCTCCTCATGGTGATATGCTGAGGGCCCAGTGGTCACTGCACGTGTGGTAGGGGGCATCACGGGAGAGGAACCCACAAGGAGGTTCTGATCTTAGAGAGGGCCTTGGCAACCTGCCCATCTCTCATTTCCGAAACAGAGAGACTTTACTTTTCCTCTGCAAAGTAAGCCAATCTTCTCTGGGCTGTAGAGGAGACATCTTAATCTTTACTGCCCCAGATTGTGTCTGGGGAGGCATCTCTAAGCTTTACTAGAATGGCCAGGAAACAAATCCTTCCTCTTACCTGAGGGGATACATGGGCTCTAGTTTCTAAGGTTGTTGTTTGCTATTCAATCTCTTGAAGAGATAGTTTGAGATATACATAAACTCCAGACTCATGGAGAATTATCTTTCAAAAAATATAAATAGGCAACATCTTTCCCATAAACAAATAAACGATCGAAAACCAAAACCCCACAAACATCTGAGGCCCCTCCTGAACTCTAGTATAAAATCTAACTCCTTATCTTGGCATTCAAGGCTCTTCACTATCTGCCCCCTTTCTACAATTCTCCATCTCTAATCCTCTGCTTGGATATAACTGGTCTTCATTGCTGGCTTTGCCTTTCTACATAGTCTCTCTTTATGGCCTTTGTTCATGTCTTCTCCTGCTCTTGGAGCGGCCCCCTTGTTTCCTTTCTATCTTTATGAATTCCTTCCCGTACTTCCAGAGCTAGTTCATCAAGGGTACATCATCATTCAGGCACTAATCCTTTCCAGTTGTAGGGTAAGTACATCTTCTTATCTGAGCTAATACTGAAACCTGACATCCATTCTCTGCAGAATGAAGAGAGTGACCTGATTCACTTGCAAGGAGATTATCACGCCCTGAGGCCCAGGGCTCACCTATTTTAAGGTCAGATTGCGGTTGGGATTAGAGTGAGTCACCGGGATCTGTGGCTTGGCTAGCCTAATGCCTCGGTTCCTTAAAGGCTCCTTAGATTTAAACAATTTGTTGAAGGCCTTCCACAATGAACAGTTCACTTTATTCCCTGGGTTTTCTATATAAACAGTTTTCAAGATATGATTTGGTTAAAAATAATTTGTTATAAAAATTCTGTTTGCAAATTAAACTGTAAAAGTATATAAAAAAAAAAATAAACAGGTTGTTGAGAAAGCCAAGGGTGTGGATTTTATTCTAATCCCCTAAATTTAGGATTAACACATGCCCCCAGGCTCTTCAACTATGTCCCACTTCCAGTTCCAGTCAGCCTTCTCCAGAAGGGCTTCCCAAAGCTTAACACTGCATGAGAAACACCTGATGAACCTGATTCAGTAAGTCTAGGCAAGGACCTGAGAATTTGTATTTCTAACAAGCTCCCAAATTATAATGATACTGCTGGCCCATGGCTTACACTTTAAGTAGCAAGGGTCTGGATAATTTTTAGACATCAGGGTATGTGTGTGCATACATGTGAATCTCTGCAAATGCTGTTTACCTAGAAAAAGAATCCAGAAAAGGAACTGGTATTTTCTGAGCATATTATATCATTGGTGGGATTTTTTTTTCTTTACCATTGTACAGCTGAGAAAACTGAGATTAGAGAGGAATAAATCTTTCTGATAATAAGCAGAAGACCTGGAATTCACACTCCTATCCCCTCATTCCGTATCCTGAGTCTGTCCACCACACTAAGATCAAGGTGTTTTAGGTGTGTTGACTAAGAAGTGGAAATAACCCCTTAGGCAGGTCCCATACCCTGACTGACCACGCCGTGCTTTCCGCCGAGGTACGCGCTGGAGCAGGCAGCCAGGGCTATGTGGTCAGCTGGCTCAGGTTGATGAAAACCCCTTGGAAGACAAGATGCTTGTAGACAGAAGCATGTTGGCAAGTTCATAAGGTTCTTGGCCTGCTCTGTCATTTTCTTTGAATTATTCCGACTGTGTAATCCTCTGTTTCAGAACCTAATAACGTTTAAAGCCTTTTTCTAATATTTATTCATTGCTCTCCTGATTGGGGTGTTTAGCTTTCAGCCAAATGGTGTATACAGGTAGATGGTGAATACCAGGAAATAGCCTTCTGGGGCCGGGTAGGGGCTGTCCATAATGGTCTATAGAAAAGAGAAAAGAGTTGTCCTCTTAGTCAAGGTGTTAATCTGTGGCTGGGACCACTAGTCTGGGAGCCCAGTTCTGGGTCTGCCCTTGGTTCTTTGGCCTGGTGAAGACCCTTCACCTTGGCTGGTTTCCCCTGCTATTACGATATGACCTCAGTCAATTCAATACATGTTTTCTTAAACACTTCTTTGTTTGCAGCATTCTGTTAGGGTTTGTTGAAGATATGAGGATAATCAGGGCAGGGCCCCTCATTTCAAGAAGATGGTAATCTAGTAAATAGCTATGTTCCTGACCACTCAATCAGTGACGTTCAGGAATTGTCTGTTGCACATCTCTTCACTTCTCTGGGCTCTGAGCACCTTACCGCACACTAAGAACTAGCAAAGGCACTAAGGGGAATTCAAGTCACTCAAGAGTACTCTTCCTATGCTCACGAACCTCAAGGTCTATGGAGAAACCTGTGGATTTGGGATGACAAAATTAGCAATCCCCTGCTAAATGAAGGCATGTTCACTTCTAGCGAAGTAGAAGCCAAAGGAGGAAGAGAACACTGTGATGAGGGAGGGCAGAGAAACCTCCTTGAGAGAGGGCGAGACTTCCAACTAGCAAGGAGAGAGGATGTGCCCTGAACACCACAGTTCAACAGTAATATGGTCCAAGCTGCAAATGGCATTTTAAGTTTTCTAGTAGCCACATGAAAAAAGTTAAAAGAAACCGGTGAAATTAATTTTAATGTTTTCTTTAACCTCATACATCCAAAGTAGTGTTATTTCAATAGGTAATCAATACAAAAGTTGTTAATGAGATATTTTACATTTTGTTCTGTACTAAATCTTTGGTGTATTTAGAGGTGTATTTTACACATGCATCTTGGTCTGGATAGCCACAGGTCAAGTGCTCAGTGCCCACATGTAATGGACAGCACAGGAGGGTGGGTGGATGAGCAATTCCATGGAGTTGTGTTATCCTTAAGTAAGTGATCTGGAGGACGGGACGGTGGGTGGGTGGCTGGGTGGGCTAGGTGGGTAGAAGGAGATCTTCGCGCAGCCCTTGTAGGAGGGAAAAGCCCTGGGCCCGAGCAAGCAGACATATTGTGGGGAAAAAGAAGAATAAAAATACATGTAAGTTCCAGGGCCTTAAAAAACCTGGCGCAGGGAGGTGCCCACTTTTTCTGACACAACAAACAAATTCTAAATGGCTCTGGAAAAGAGGCTCTGAATCGAAACTGCATTTCCAGAGAAATGAGAGTCCTTAAAGCTGTCTGAATAGAAAATAAGGTTATCATTATGCCTTATCATTAGAAGAGAGAAGAATATTAAAAGGACTCAGTTCTGCTTGAATAAAAAAGATAAATTTCAAGTAAACTGGCGTACAGTTTATCCATGACTGGATTTGCTGTAATAAAGTCAGCCAGGGGATAAGCTGGGTGATTTACAGGGAGCCTGCTTCTGTAAAATTTACAAACTGCTGTGATAAAATGTCACCTTTTATGATGCATTCCACCAGGGCTGCATATATAAAGGGCATTGCAATGGAAAGAGTTGCAAAAACAAAGCTGTAGTCTGGCTCCCCAGCTGCCTTTGTCTGCTTTTCCAGCAGAATTGGGGATTTATGGAAAGATGACCTAGTCACTCGCCTTTTACGGTTGTGGATTACAAACTGCCAGTGAAATGGCATCATTTCCTTTAGTTTTTGTTTTGCCACCTCAGGGACTGCTTTCAATAATTCAGGCCAGGAAAGCTTGGGGTGGGGTGGGGGAGGGTAGGATGAGGGAGGAAAAGCCCCCGGTTTCCAGGGCTTCCCAGTGCAGTTGGGAAGGCAAGCATGCCCATGAGCCGTTTAACACAAATACAGCAGGTATGAATTTTTAATACAATCCACGCCATAATCCTTTACTTTTCCAGATGAAATTTTATCTGCCATGGGTCTCCATCTGCCTGTTTGGTGGGAAATTAAATCTCAGCCATTAATGGGGTATACTTTATACATGGATGAATCCTGGTACCCCAAACCGGGGAGGGGCCAAAATCCTCGGGCCATGGTGTTTCCATCTTCACATTGCCCTTTTGCCTACACAGGGGCCCTCTAGAGAGGGAGCCTGTCCCTCTGCCTCCCAGTCCTCATGTTCTGGGGGAAGTCCTTGAGGTGCTGCCTGTCAGGGAGGCCACTGGCGTCTCTCCTCAGCCCCTGTCTCAGAGGAAACACGTCTCCTCAAGCCAGTGGCTTCTCCCTCTCCCCTCTCAGCACTCATCTCCGTGCCTCCCCTTCAGTAACCCCAGCTCAGTCTTCCTCAGTGGGTCGGAAATATAAATTCTGTGTGTGTACGCATGCATGTGTGTGCAAAGACCAACTTGGATCTCGGGGGAAAAAGGCAATGCTGGCTCCTTTATCCTGAGGTAGATATGGGGAAAACCATATTTATTACCAGTTACTTTCTTTCTCAGTAAGTCACCCAGTAGACAAGGATGAATGCTAGAAAGGGACTAGAAGCACAGTGCCTGGGGATATCAAGGGTGGGAGAGATTACTTCCAACATGGAGAAACCAAGAAAGGCTCCAAGGAAGAGATAAGATTTGATCAGAGTTGTGAGGATGGGAGAAATTTGCTCTGGAGGCAAAATCAATTCAGAGGCTAAAGCTTGAGCTGGCCTGCACGGAAGGTTGGGGGTTGGGGATGGGGAAAGGGGGGGATGAGGGGTGAGAACATTTGGTTTGTGTGGGTGAGGTGAGAGGCTGGGGAGGAGGAAGTGAGACTAGGGCTAGGGTTTGGATATGTGGAAAAGGGATTGGTGGTTGTTGTATGGGGCGCTAAGTGGTGTGAAAAATACCATGGCTATATCAAGTACTTAAGCTCATTCTTGGCAGTTCTCAAGTAGGGGAAATAATTTAGCTTATAAAACTGGATATGTGGGTGGCACTGAAAACAAGAATGCTTTCCTGAGACACTGCCACAAAAAATGCTTGTCTACCAGATATCGGTAAAAATCCAGGCTGTCATAGCCAAACAGGACGTGGATAACTTTATCCAAAGTGTGCTCCTTTATATTAATTTAATCAATACACAATTCTCCATGGCACCAAGCACCTGGGGCAGCATGCATCACTGAGATCCCTCCCAGTAGCCCCATCCCTGCGCACTCCCCCTTTACCACTTCCTCTGTTGTGCAGGCGCTAAGGTACCCTCTCCCCCCATCAGACCTGGATAATCCCCGGAGCAGGAGGACCAGTCTCTCAGTGGGCAGAGCCCAGTTGAGGCTCCCAGGGTTGCATGGGTCAGGGAGGCAGCCTTGCTGCAAGGAAAACCCCAAGATATGGTAGTGGAAAAACCATGATTATAGTCAGGACCAAGTTGGGAACAAACAACAGAACAAGTAAGCGGTCCACTTAGAGACGAGAAGAATTGAGAGCAAGTCTGTCTGGGAATGGGGTAAGGTAAGTGGTTCAGACCCCAGGTTTAACCAGCAGAGGCATACTAAAATCCCTGTTATGTGCTGCTTGATATATACGGCGCTGAATGGGCATGGGGATTTAGAGAGACCGTAGACCTGACTTGCTAATAAGGGAATAGAATTGGCTGGTTTGAACTTCAACTTCCCTTGAGATATGAACCCTCTTAGCTGGAGGAGGGAAACATCAGTTTCCTCATTCTACTATTCCTTGGTCAGAAGGTGCCTGGGGATAGTCTCCTCTGTGTGGTCATAAGTGGCCACATCTAGATAGACTTCCAAATCCCAACTGTTGGGCCCAGTCCTTCTATGCCTTGGATTCCCAAGTTGTCGGGCTTTGGGAACTGTCCATTAAGGATCAGTCACTTGCAAAAGATGTATCTCCCAAATTAAGAGTTTAATTAGATTTCGTTCTGGGAATTGAACAAGAATCAGCAATAATTTAGCTTATAAAACTGTAGTTTAATGAAAGTATAAGACAAGAGGCCTGGAAGAGGCTTTTTACTCTTATAAGATGAGTTAGTAAGGGTTGTTCTGACAGATTTACTGTTGTTTTAACTTAATAAGCTATTTCTGTTTTAGCGTTGTTACTGTTTCTGTGGTTATAGGACACTCTGTATTGTTTTATTATATTATCCCTCCCCCTCAGTTTTATGGTGGCATTTTTCTCTTTGCTGAGCTTGTAAATATACACATTTCCTCTGATCCTCCCAATTCTTCCAAGCACTCGTAGGAACAGAGAAGTTTCTCAGGACATGGGGTGGGATTTGCCCCTGCCCATCCTTTTCTTTCTTTTTGCTCATAAGGGCAGGCTCCTCTTGAATTCAGTATCCTCCCCACAAATTGTTTTCATGACTTCCCTAAAGCCATCCAAATAAAAATTATATTTATCGGGTTTTATGCAATTGTCTGGTGTGATCTTTGTGACCACTCTGTGTGGGGGGCTGCACAGAAGATGGGGATGTATTACTGTCTTTGTTTTACACATTGGGAAGAGGAGTTCTAAAAGGGATAAATAAGTTGCTAAGGATTGTCTAGCCAGTCAGTGGCGGAGCTCAGACCAGAACCAGATTTCCTGGTCAGAGATCAAGGTACTTCCAGGAGAGAAGGCTGGGTTGAGGCGGAAGGCATCTCTCAGCAGCAAGGACTGATCATCAACATAGTAGCCTGATAGCTGTGGTTCCATTACTCTATCACTGGTTCCACTCCATCACTGGTTCCAACCAACTCCACAGATGATAAGATCCTTAGCCTCCTCTTTTTCTCTCTTTGTATTCCCCAAGACAGAAATTGCAGCTGGGAAGCAAAAACAAATTTAAATCTATCTCCTTCACTGTCACTGGGAGTCTAGTCAATATTTGATGGGCAACAAGATGGTCAAAAATCATCTAGGCTTGAAGGAAAGTCTCAAATCAAGTAGAGAAAAGAATAGAAGGGAAGTAATAAGGTACCTTTTCAGGTACATTGTCTTAGTTAATTCCTTTAACAAATGGGCAAGGTAAGTGAGCCCTAACTTACAAAAGGGAAATCTGGGGTTCAGAGCGAGTCAGAGACATCTTTGGGATCCAACAGCTAAACAGTGAGGCTAGGGTTTCAATCTTTTTTGCAAGCCCATGGTCTTGGGCCCCTGTCTACCTTTATTTCTGTCCTTTTTCCTCCTCAGGTACTCAGGAGCCTATATCTCTAGTGAGAGTCCCCTTTCTCTCCCAGGAGCAGGGTTTAAAAATTTAGCAAGATCTGATTGGAGTAAAAATATCTTAAAGAGATAAAGGGCCAAGAAACCCAAACCTTTTGGTAATATTTACATTTTAGGGAAGATTAAGTAAATTATTCTCTTAGATTGATCTCTTTTTGGGAGAGAATCCAGAATAGGAAAGACTATTTCCAGAGCTTGGGGCAGTCAGTCAGGAAGGGGCTCCAGTCCTCATGTGTCAGAATCCATCAGCTTCTGGTTCCTTAGATGTAATGCAAAGATCTTTTCTAATTCTAACATTCTATGTTCCTATGACTGAAATCACCCAGGTTTGGCTCCATCTGGGCCTGGTGCCTGTGTTCCATTCAGGAAGGGCACGTAGCTTGCCTGTGCTGCCCATCTATAGATTTTCTATTTCTTGAAGCTGGCCTCTCCTCCCTCCTGTGGATGGTCTCAGTCACAGCCCTTGGAGAATCTCCTGCTTCAAAGTCCTTAACCCAGCTGAAAATCCAGATTGTAGAGAACAAGGCTTCAGCCTATCACAGTTCACATTTTCTACTATGTTTCTTTTTGTTTTTCCTTTCCACTGTCTCCCTCTGTCTTAAGATTTGTGGGATTTGAGTTTCACGATGGTAGAGAGGGAGTGCTTTTTGTAGAGACTGGAAATTCTCCCTCTGAAAAGATCCAGTTTACTCTAGTTTACTGAGACTTCGTAAAGTGTCACCTCTCTTTTCCATCTTTCTTCTTTTCCTTTTCTTCCCTTCCTTTTCTCCTCCTCCTCCTTCTCCTCCTCCTCCTTCTCCTTCACCTCTTTCTCCTCCTCCTCCTCCTCCTCCTTCTTCTTTCCATTCACTCATATGTTTTTTTATTGAGAACTTTTCTTTTGTGGTTCCTATCAGAGGGAATGGTAAGCAGGATGTATCATGGAGGTCATCCTAGGAGTCAATCTAGCATTTTTAGGGTCTGTGCCCAGTGTGGTTCAGAAGAGCCCAAACTGCTAACTTCGGGGCTGAGCTGCTTGATTTCTTTTATTCCAGGAGAGTATTTTTACTCTTATTACTAATCTTTTTTTCTGCTCTTTCAGCATCAGCATTCCTGACTCCAGGAGACTGTCTGATTTATTACCAATATTTTAATTTTAGCCCATTCTGCTATTTCTTTGAGCCCCAAGTCAGCATCCCAAGTCTCAGCATCATAATTTTGAGAAGAAAAGTGATAGGGCAGGGGCCCAGGCTCCAATACAGCTGGTTACAACTCACAGTAATTATTCTGTAAGCACGGAATTGAATTTACACTAAAAACCAACCTCCAAGGCCAAGGACAAGACAGATGTTGGGCAATGATTGTGGATCCCAGACAGTAAGGAGCTGCCAACATTTTTGAGGAAGGGATGGATATAGTCAATGTATTGCTTTATGAAGTATTTACTGAGATTTTGAGATACTTCAGGTCAGCGACTGTGTTAATTCATCTTTGAATCCCTAATGCAGGGCTCAGCACTGAGCATATAGACACATGAATACTTTGAGTAGCATTAGTGAATAAATGAATGAAAAAATACGTGCATAGCACTGATTGTTGAGAGGAGAAATCAGAGGCTGGGAGCATTTTCAAAAAGCCTTTGTAATAGTGAGATAAAATGACAGGGTGATTGATCACATATGGAGGGAAGGAAATAATAAAAACTGATTTTAAGTTTATTATTAAAACTTTGGAGAATGGAGACTCTAAGTCTTTAGAGGTAGAGGAGGTAGATAAGGGAGTTGGGTTTAGGTGGGGAGAGGTGTCAGCATTCATGCAGGCATGAGATTGAAGTGGTATGGGCCTTGCAGATGAACACACAGATGGGCAGCTGGAGAAACAGTGGAGGTCAGGACGGAGGTTAGAGCTAAGGCTGGGGATGTTGGAGTTCTCTTCTAGCCGGTGGTATTTTCTGTGGGAGAAAATTAGATATCCGATGGAAGCAGAGAGGATAAAAGAATATTTGAAAAATGTGACTCGTTGAGAAACTATTGAGTCTTATATGGGGCTGATGTGTTAGTCTAAATATGCTCCAGTGCCATAAAAAGCTACATTAGTTATGGTTTCATTTCCAGTGCTATACACCAATTCCTAATGACCACTATTTCAAAGTACTTCTGTCTGAAAGCAAAGGATGAATCTTTATATATGGTATAGAGATCCACTCACTCTTCTACCCACTCATCCATCCACTGATCCATCCATATCCATCTACCTCTCTATCCATCCATCCATCTATCATCCATCCATCCATCCTATGATCTGTCTGCTTACCCAATCACACACCCATAACCTCTCCAATATTTACTGAGTGGCTTTTCTAGGATGGGCTAAAGAACAGAGACTTTTTAGCACTGCTGATAAATCTTAACACCCAGTCGATATTAAAGAAAATTTTATTTGGAGCAAAATTGGCAAGCATCATTAAACCCTGAAATTGATGTTTGGAACTTTCCCCCTTACTTCTGTAGACCCTGGGAAAATAATGGTGAGGAGACTTCAGAGGTCAGATGTCAGCTCTGAAAATGTTTTATAAGCCATAGCAGTGAGCTTTAGGCATTCCCACCTTTTTTCTGTCCCTCAGTAATTCCATCCTTCCTTTTTTGTCCCCTGACTCTACAACGTGATCATTTCCTTGACCATGGAAAATACAGTGATTGATATCCTTAATATGGATGGATGATCTTTGAGTAGAGAGAGTCTAGTTTGAGGGATATAGGGAATGAGCTATTTTGTAGATAGTTTTCATTCCAGATCCTGAAAAGGATAATAGGGAAAATGGTCAGGAGTGGAGTTATCCAAAGGAACAGAAGGATAAAATTCTGCCTGGCCTGTTACTTAGGTCTGGGATGGCAGGAGGTCTTTCTCTATCTCTTTCTTCTTCTTTCTTCTTCCCTCCTCTATCATCCCACCTTTTCTCTTCTCCTCTCTATGGAGTTAAGTCACTGGCCCATGGTACCTCAGCCTTCTCAGGAGTTCAGGGTGGACTCTGTCCTCTCTTTGGTGGGGATGAGGGTTGGGCCAGCTCAGTCTCCAACTCACTCGTGCCCTTGGTCCCTGTCCTGCTACACCAGAAATGGAAGGTCACGATGCTTTGTGCCTACAGCAGGGTGGAAAACTCACCTCTTCTTGCCTTATAAGTCATTTTAGGGAGCCAAGGGCAATTTTGTAAGGACCACATTTGCATTGAGTCTGCCCACATGAGTCCCAGTAACACCAACACCTTACCGTGTCTACCTCATTTTCCTTCTGCTCCAGATTATTTAAAGTGTGACACCCCACAACCTGTGGTGCCTTTATGGTAATTTTTCCTTCTGTAACCACTTCTCCTTCTTGGGCCCTCCTGCTCCCAGCTTGGTGTTGCTCCTGCCCAGGCCTGATCTTCCCAGATGATGTCTTGGTCTCCAGTCCAACCCCCCAAAACAAAACAAAACTTAGAAAAAAGTCAGTAGCCTCAGAATTCCATTCTCTGCTGATTCTTTTATAGCTGGCCATCTGTTGATTAGTTGTAGGGTGGGGGAGTCCTTTCTTTATAGAAGGAGCTTGGAGTGAGATGCTTTACCTCCAAGAGTTCACAGGAACTGTGGTTGGCTCATGGAGAGGTATTTTGGGTAGAGACTCTTCCCAAAGAGCCCCTCCAGGCCCTCTGTGATGTCTACCCTGGCAAGGCTGGTCATTGCACAAGTCATTATGGTCAACAGCATGGACTTTGGAATTGAATAGCCTTGATTTGAATTTAGCTTTGCCAATTTCCATCTGTGTGATTTTAGTTACCTTCTTTTACTCCTTTAAGCCTCCATTTCTGCATTACCAAAATACTGATGGTGCCTATCTCTCAGGGCTGATGGAAGAGTTAAATGGAATAGTAACAATAGCTATTTACCTATGGATGCTTAGTGTGTGCCAGGAACCAGTCTAAGTGATCTCTATGGGAATATTATCATTTGATCCTTACAACAACTGCATTATCCCCACTTGGTAGCTGAGGAAGCTAAGGCTCAGAGGGGCTAAGTAACTTCCCCAACGTCACAGAGTTAGCAAGTGGCAGAGTTGAGCATGGCTCTGAAAGTATAATTCTATGGCCATGCTCTCAAACAGTTCTTCATAGTGCCTCCTGGATTATGAGAATTCAGCCCTTGACATGAGGTTAGCACTCAGTAGCTGTCAACCATTATCATGCAGACATCTCCCTAAGGCCTACATTTATTCAGTGCTTTTACTCCTTTATTCACTCACTCAGTTTCTAGAATGTAAGTTCCACGTGGGCAGGGATGGAATTTTTGCCTATTTTATTTACTGTTGCATCGCCTGTGCCTAGAACAGTGCTTGGTATAGAAGAAGCAGTCAGTAAATTTGCAAACAAATGCATCTGCTCACTCATCCATCTGTCAACGAAGGCGTATTGAGCAACTACTATGTGCCAGATTCTGTGCCAGGTGCTGGGATAGGTAGAGTCTCTGACCTTGAGGAACTCATAATCTGGCAAGGGGAACAGATTTGCGAACTAGTAACTCAATTTCAGTATGATGCATCTAAGAGTGTTACCTGGGGTGAATGGAGAGAATAGCTCTCTTTTCTTCTGGGATGCTGCTTAATTTTCATTTCGTGTTGCCACCTCACATCTCTCTAGAATAAGTCTACACCCTGCCAAAAGGAGGAGGAGGAATGGATAAGGCTGGAAGTATTTTGCTGTGCAAACTGCACTGCACTACTCTAGGGGGTGCCATTAATGCAGAGTCTGATGGGAATGGTGTCATCATAGTGGTGCAGTGTGGCAGCTCTCTAACAGCTGTCTTCAAGGTCACCTCCGAACTGTTTTACTAGGGGCCTGAAAGACTGGAGATGATTTCCATAAAGTCTTTGAGGCCACCTCCCAATGCATTTTCTGGGTCCCGGTGACCTGCGTGGAGAGCTAGAGCGCAGTCCAGTAAACAGTGTGAATATATTGCTAAAAGGAGTGGATTTCACCGGGATCCTGTTGCTGTTTAAACCTAGTGGGACATGGGCCACACTGACGTCACTGACATCGCCAGGGACATGACTATGACCTCTTGATTTCTCCTTATGCAACCTTAGACCCCTTTTATTTGCCACATATTCTCCACTCGGCACCATATCGTGGCCTAATCGTATGGGCCGCAAGTCCAGCCCTTGGCAACCTCATGGAATTGAAATGAGCAGTTTTTTGTTTTTGTTTTTTTAAGTAAGTTTTCACATGCTTTCTCAGGTCTCTTCTGTTGAGGTGTGGAAGGAAGCTTCTGAAACTCATTACCCTGGGATGCCGGGAGCCCTAGGATTTTAGCAGAAGACTTTGGGTAACAGCAATGCCTGACCTCAAAGGGAAGACAATGCTCCAGTTATGGGCTTTAAGTCTTGCTGACCAGGCTGTGCCCCTTATATTAGAGCTTGTAGACTTGCCCTGTTTCTGGGCATGGGGCTCCATAAAAGGTTTGTACTTGATCCCTCCTTCCAGAATCCAAGGCTACCATACAGGGTTTTCAGGCAAACCCAAACTTTGGCCCTCTTCATGGCAAATGACTTCCTGTCTTTTGTCTTGGGGACTCCAAAGAAAAGGTCAGAATTTTAGGGTAAGTTTGGGGCAAGTGAATTTCCCTTTCTGGGTCACAATTTGTCCATCTGTAAATGGTATCATCATATCCCTTAGAAAGAGGTCCTCCTCCTAGAGGTCTTATCAGGATAAAACAAGATAATGCACGAGAAAGTGTTTGAAGCAATTTGTGCCATAGGAAGGTGAGTACTGCTTGTCGCATGTTGCTGTTTTAGCATAATTTGGTTTGATCATGTGGGCCTCTGGACACACACAGGTACCTCTTAGTTTCCAGACATCAAGGACTGAGCCCAACCCCATGGCAAAGTAGATAGTAACAGCAAAGAACATCTTGAGACTTCTTTGGAATAAAAAGTAAAACCTTTCATTAAGTCTGGATTCCTAACAGGCTCTATTATAGTAATACTGGCTACTGTAAGAAATGAAACCCCAAAGTATCAGTAGCTTGAAATATTAAAAGTTTATTCTTACTCATTAAGAGTCAAATGCATGTGTTTATTGTCAGTGGGTGGGTTTCCTCCTTTGCACGGTTTAGAGAGGCAGGTTTGCTCCATCATTGTGGCCTCACCATCCCCCTCGACAGTGGTTCGCACTCTTGGCTGATCACTTGAATCACCTGTGGAGCTTTAAAACCCATCCTTGGTTCCCACCCTAGAGATTCTGATTTAATTGGTTTCTGGTGTGGCCTTCACGTTGGGTTTTTAAGCCTCAGGTGATTCTAATGTGCAGCTAAGGTTGAGAACCACTAGCACATCCTGGCGTCCTCTACTTCTGACCATAAAAATGGGAAAGAAACAAAAGAAGCTGTGTTTACTTCTTAAAAACGTCAGCCCCTGTCTGGTGGGCATTGCTTCTGCTCATATTCCATTGGCGAGAGAAGCTGTATTGTCGCCCTGGATGCAAGGTAGGCTGTGAGATAGAGTCTCACGTGGGGTGCTATTTCCCAGCAATGGCTGTATCCTAGGGAAGGTGTGGGGGGAGCATTTTAGTTGTTTATCTGCATCGTGGGGCCGACGGTTTGAGTTCCCCAGACGTGACCTATGGCATCAAAGCTTGGTGTTCTTGTCAATTCAGAGAGCCTTTCCTGGGGGTCAGGAGAGGAGTGGGTATTTACCGGTTTTGTATTTGGGAGCCGTGGTCACCCACATTCTTGTCTACGTGCTGGTATACGGCTGTTTTGTTGTAATAAAGAACGCCGACTTTGCAGGCAAGCAAACTTGGTTAAAATCCTCACTTACTGCTTACTAAGCTTGTGATTTTAGGCGTGTTAATTAACATCTGCAACCTTCACTTTTCCCAAACGTGAAATATCAAAATTATGCCTGTGTTGAAATGGTTTGTAATAATGCAAAAAATGCCCACCTTGCCTTAAATAAGATAACGTCTGTTATGGTGCTGGAAGTGACAGGCATAGGGCAGAGGTGGGAGGTAGAATCTTCTCACTGAAGTGGGGAGAGAGGGGCTCTCTGCAGTGGCTGGAACTAGGGAGTGGGGCGAGAGGCTGGGTTTCACTGCTAGGCTGAGAAAGTGCCTCAGGTCCCCCCACCCCCTTCTTGTATCTGAGAATAGTCTTGGAGTAATGGGTCTGGCTTCTCCCAGATGGGACCTTCTGGAAAGCTGAGGATCCTGCTCCTTTTCTCAGTGCAGGGGCATCAGGTGATGAGCTGCCCCACTTTCCTCTGCATCTCCCCAGTCCCAACCCCCCTCCCCCCTTCCCAGTAAGGAGACCTTACTGCTGGAGCCTTAAGCAGTTTGGGTGACAGACTCCCATTTAGGCACAGGAATGTTCCAGCAGGGCCAGGCTTATCCAGAGCCCGGTGGAGGCCTCCTGCTGGGGTTGCTGCCGCTGCCGCCTGGGGCGGTTTGATAAGGGAAGATGGCAGAGATAGCAGGAAGCCTTCCCGTGAGTGCCTGTGAATAGCTGGGTGCAGATAACATGTCAGTCAGTTCCTAGCCTGGAGTGTAACAAGACTGGCTTTGTGCGACTCAAATTAATTCTGCGTGTCTGCTTGGTAGCGGTGGGGGACAGCGGCGACGGAAGGACAGAGCCTCAGGCAGGACTGTGAAACTGACGAAGATGGTCTTTTGGGGGCTTTCCTGATGCCTCTCTCCATGCCTCTCGCCTCCTCTCCACATGACCCCAGTACCTTTGGATTCCCCCACAACCCCTTGCCTTGAGGGCTAACCTGGATGAGGCACGGCTGGGATTACCCCAGGTTCTTTAGGGTGATTCTCTCCTAAAATCCGAAGACAGTAAAGGTGCAGCAGCTCCTGCTGGGGGCCACCACCGACTGGCTGATGCTGTCCGGTCTGCCACACCCCAGGACCGTGGCAGCAGGACTACGATATCATCAGTGCCTCTAGGAAGAAAATCCCAGCTCACTTCACGGCATAGCTTTTTGGGGTCCTTAATCCCTCATCTATTTGTTTGTTCTGGTAGGCAAGAGCCTGCAGGTGAAGCTTCCGTGGTCCCTCACCCAAATTGTGGAAAATGACATGGAACACCCAGTATGTGCAATGTGCTGTTGTGCTTGGTATCTTTTCTGGTGATGGTTCAGGCTTCACAGCAGACATTCAGGGTACTTATTTTTATCCTCTTTTTTCCAGATGAGAAAGTAGGCCCAGAGAAGGTAAGGGATGTGCACAGGGCTATGCAGCTTGGTAAGAGGTCCTGGACTGTTGGGTTTCAACGTGCCCTTCTCCCTGCTCTGATCTCCAGCTGGCGTTCTAAAACCCCTTTATAGATGAGCTATGAAATATTACCTGTAAGGGATGGGATGACATGGAAGAATCAGAACTTCTGGGGAGCATATATTTTTAAAAAGCATATTCAATATTATTATTACTTTGGCTGGTTTTAGTCATGATACTTAAATCATGATAATGTTAAATAGTCACGCATAAAATGTCTGTTTATCAAAAAGAGTACACATTAAAATTTTCCAGAAATCTAAAACTTCACAGTAAGGGGTGAGGTCTGAGTGTAAAATGTCTGACCTTTCTCAGAATATTTTAACTTTAACATGTGGCGATGACAAAAGAATGATGAGATTTCAGCAGTGGGACAGGCAGATGAAGGAGCCAGGGGGTTCCTGGGAAGCATTGCCAAGGGGTTTGAAAGCATAATGCAGAGATGAGAGTCTTCAGTGCCCCTCTTGACCTTCCAGGTGGGAACTGTCTCCACGAATACGCCTCAGAGAACTGCTGTCAGGTGGTGTGTTTGTGGTAGGGAAACCAGGGGATGCGGGGTGGGGGGTAATGAAGAACAAAAGACCTCGTTTGGAATGGAGAAAGAACCCACTGGATCCTTTTGTTCTAACTATCCAGGAGGACCTGACTGTGGGTATATCATTTTGATGTAGAACCAGAATGTGGAAGAAGCAGGGCTTGTGTGGGAAAGAGAACACCGTGTTATCTGCATTTAGACTTAATTCACGGAGGAGATCTTTTTCGGCCCCTGGAGGAATGTTCTGGCAGGCTCTGTGGCTTTTATGCTCATCCTTAGAAAATACAGTCCAGTGGACTCTATCAGTTATGCAACTCAATTCAGGAATTAGAATAACCAATCTAAAATACATATTAAAATTCCAAACTTGACCAACATGAAATCTTCCCCTACCCCTAGCGCCGTGATTGGACCTGCCTCACCCTGGAAGTCTTCAAATGGGATGGGGACTTTGCCTTAAGTTTCTCCTCCTCTCTCCCTCAACCTCTGGTTGCTGTTTTGATCCCCAGGGGATTGGTCTCGGAAGAGGGGCGGTAATAGCTGGTTTTCACTGGCTGAGTTCTTTCTGGGCCTGAAAAGTGGCTAAAGAAGTCTGTCTTTTTGTTGAGGACTTTGTAAGTTCTTTGGGTTTTCCTTGCTGGGCCCCTTTCCTTCTCCTGTTAGGCCAGGTGTTCCCTTGGGATTCCTTCCTCAGCTCCCAGACACTGGGTATACCTCCAGCCTCTTTCAGCTGAGGTCTCCCCATCCTTACAAGCACACCTCTCAGGGCCCACAATGAGCTCCTATCCCTTTACTTTGTTGGGTAGGACACAAGTGGTTCACGGGGAGAGCTGCATTCCTTGGAAGTACAGGCTTATCCCAAGGCCTCAGCCCCTCTCAGCTCCCACCAAGCAGTTGCTCTTTCTCGGCTTCAACATTTCCTGGGCAGGAATCAGACCTCAGTCTGCGGTCCTCATAATCCCCCTACGAGTGAGTCAGGAGCCTGTCTTTAGCATCCCCCAATTGGAGAAATCACACTTTTGAGCATCCTCAATGGTTGCCTTAGAGCTCTTCTCTAGTGAGTTATTAAGGGCAGTGCAGCCCTATCCCTGAACAGAGAGTGGGGTGGGGAATTGCAGCCCACAACCCCTGTCTCTAAAGAAAGCTCCCAACCAGCTTCTCTTTAAAATTCTTCTCTAACCCAATTTTGTATCCTTGATTTTGTTGAGGGGTCCATGCATCATGGACCAGGTTCTTCCACGTTCTCTTTGTAAATTCTTAAACTATGCATGTCTGCTTGGGAGGTCTGCCATCCACTTCCTTTGATATCCTGATATCTATGATCTCTATGGTACCTTCATCAAAACTGCAGCAAAAAGCGCTGTTTTAATAGCCTACGCATGATCCATCTGAATCCAGCTGTCGTTCAGTAGGCTGCTTCTGCTGAGTAGAGACACAGGAGACTTTACAGCAGTTGATCAGAAGGTACCTACCACACCAACCGCAAAGCGGTAGGGTTTGGGGCTGGTACGGTCAAGAAGGGCAGAGGTGAGAAGGGCAAGATGGGGTGGATAAGTAGACGGAGGAAAGGGTACCTGCTGTCCTCCGTGGTGATAGAATCCTTTGGTTGAGGCTTTGATGATCCCTAGGGATGGGATATAATCCTTGGATTGGCATCAGCCCAAACCTACAACCCATAGGCACTTGGCAAGGGCAGAGTGCTCACCTAAGAGCAGGATGGGGTTTCCTGGGATGCTGTCACTTGTACTCACACTTTGGAACCTCCAAAGCACATCCTCCTTCATGACCCTGACTCAATTTATTTTTTTCTCAGCCCCTTGTACATTATATCACTGTATCCATTGAAGTTGAATATAAAGATGGGCTGAGTAGGGCACCTGGCTGCCTCAGTCAGTGGACCATGTGACTCTTGATCTTGGGATTATGAGTTTGAGCCTCACACTGGGTGTAGAGATTACTTAAAAAAAAAAAAAAAATCTTAAAGATGGGCTGAGCTTATGCAGCTCTTGGGGGGGCATGGCCCAAGGACAAGTGCAGGTTGCTGGACCCCTGGGGAAAGCAAATCCCAGGGATGTTCTCATTGCCAAAATCTCCTCCTGCATTGCAGATAGTGCCTAGCAGAGTGCTCCACTCTCTGAATATAGAACTCTGAGGAGGTTTATAAACTCCTTCAGAACCTCTGTGCTTTGGTGTATTGGTTCTTGGCAGTGGAAAGTAGCACCACACAGGGGTTAGTAACCCTGGAATGAGGTAACGTAGGTTTGAATCTGTACATTTTAATTGCAAGTTATGAAACTTTGAGCAAGCTAGGTCCTCCCCCCTCCACAGGCAAACCAGGTAGTGGGAGAATCTGGCTTAGGGACAGATTCAACAACAGAACTGACGATCAACCACAGAATTAATAATAGTCATGCTTCCATGGTTTCAGCACAATGAGATGCTGTCCCGTTTCATCAGAGTGCAGTGTCTTTTTTTGGAATGGCATTTTCCTAAAAGCAGCCTGGATTAGTGAGCAAAGAGCAGTGAGAAGGAACCCCACTAACCTGGGCCATCCTATTTAGGAACCAAGTTTCGATTCCCAGTTTTTCTGCCCCCCGTATCTCCAGTCCTGTCTACCGTCTTGTTAATATTTATAGTTGCAGTTTGCTGCTCCAGTAGAAAAAGCCAGAAGTGCTCATGGATTGCCTCATAAAAGAAACTCAATTTAGGAAGTCTTATTCACTAAGGATTTATTAGCTCTTCACACTCTGGAAGCCTGGAGTTTTATATTGCTTCAGAGTTAGCTGTGCACCCAAATCTGCTGAATAATTCCACCCTGGAGACAGGACGCCATTTGGAGGCAAGAGCTTTTCAGCTGCCAGCAACTTCCCCTTTGGTTGTGGTCTCCAGGTGGGGGGGGGGGGGGTATATGTGTGTGGCAGAAGTTGGGGGAATCCTTTTTGCCCAGCGTGTAACCACCCAGCTGTGCCCCCCTGTACAGACTGAGTCAGAAAGCCCTAAATTTTAATAACTTAAAAATAGATGGTGGGGATTGGGGTGGTACAGACACTTCTACAAATTTATTATTGAAGATGAACAGTAAAATTTGCAGGTGGCATAAGCTCTATATGTGGTTGGGGGGCACAATGAGGAAAGGCCCCACTTGAAGAATTAAATACCAGTTGGAGATAAGCTTGCCAAGGTAATCTCAAGGAGCTAGATGAGTAACTGTGAGCTGCATGGCATAAAGAGTAGGATCTAGGTGTTCAAAGGAGGACCAGTCAGCATGTACTGGGCTGGTCAGGGAAGGGTCCATGGTGAGGCAAGATTTTAACTGGACCTACAGCATGGGTTTTATTAGGAGAGGGAAGGAGGGAAGGGAAACAACACTTCAAGTGAGGAATTTGAAAGAAACCTCTCTTTGCTTTGGATTTCAGCCAGGACTTGTCTGCCATTGAAAGGGAGAACTGGTAAAGGTTTCAGAGCTAAACTTCAGTTTCAGCTGCACGTGTTCACAACATGTATTTGGGAACATGAGGAAAAAGGGGAATTATTAGAAAACTGTCTCATACTTTATCTGCACCCCCCCCCAAAGGCTTAAGAACTGAGTGGGTAATGCAGGCCCAAGGGAAAATAAAAGTTGAATAGTATTGAAAGTCCTAGCCAGAGCAATTAGGCAAGAAAAAGAAATAAAAGGCATCTAAATTGGAAAGGAAGAAGTAAAACTGTCACTATTTGCAGATGACATGATGTTATATGTAGAAAACTCTAAAGAGTCCATCAAAAAACTGTTAGAATAGACCAATACAGTAAAGTTGCAGGATACAAAATGAGTACACAAAAATCTATTGTTTTGACCATCTGAGAAGTTCCTGAAAAGAAGAATATGGCAGAATCAACAATTGGAGGCCGCTCAGTGTAGAAGCAAACAGTCTTGGATCTTGATGATGATACCATAGAATAATCAATGTTAAGATGAGGCTAAGATCAATAAAATCAATATCAAGATTAGGGATATCAAGAAATGTTGAAAAGCTGTACATTTTTTCTGTTTAGCAAGTCAGGGAAGAACTTTAGATTTTGCTAAAAATTGGCCAGCAATGTATTGGCATGTGAGGGGGCAAGTGCTGGATAACCACGTGGGGTACAGGAGCAGACCTCTCCTGGGGGCTTAGCATGTTACGTGCACTCAGACATTGTATATGTTGATCATCACAGCTCTGGTGAGATGCCTATTTTATCTTTGGGGAAACTGGGTCTCAGAGAGAGGAGGTAACTTGCTTGTAGTGACACAGCTAGTGAGTAGCTGAGGACCGATTCGAATCTACTCCTTAGGTCATTAAAAATCACTATCCTTTGTGTAGAAACCTTTTCAATATTGTGTATGACAGACTTTTTTTTTTTTACTTTCTGTGGGTCCTCTGCTGGCCTGCCTGAAATAAAACCATCTGAGGACAGGTGCTGGCTTGGTCTAATGTTTAAAAAAAGAAATTCATTGCTTTGTGCCATCCAATATTTAATAAAGCTTTTCTAGTATAGGAGGATGAGATAATTCATATACAATGATGTGCACATAAGAATTCAATAAATGTTATCTATCATGATAATAATGATGGTAATGAAGATGATTAAACAGCTTCTGCCCAAAAGGATTTCCTCTGACAGACTACTGATTTCTGCAAAAGGATCGGCCTAATAGGATAGAGATTTGTCATCTCCATATCATTAATTATGAAGCATTTATCAAATGTAGATGAGGAAACAGGCTCTGGAATCCAGTGTTTAACCTTGTTCTACTGCCTCCTAGTGGTGCTTCAGGGCTGACTCTTATCCTATGTAATGGAGGGCAAGGTACGTTCTGTTCTGTTGTTTTTTTAGTCAGTGAGAAACATGAGTGGTTTCTCTCCTCTCAGAGCTGAGATAACTTGCTGAATCATCTTGCAGAGATTTTCCGTAGGAATATAGCCAGCCTTTTCTGCGGTGTGGCAAGTGTTCTCAGACAGGAAGGATCCAGCTCTCCTTTGGCATATTTGGCCCATCTTCCCTTGACCTTCTACCCCCTCCATTCCCTTTGTGAAGGTAAAACACTGCATGGTGAAGGCCCCATTTGGGGCTGAGGGCAGGAGAGAGGACAGCATCTTTTGGCCTTGACTTCCATACAAGAACACCAGATGGGGAATTAATTACCAAATAAACTGTACTAAAAATAACTGCTAGAGGACTTCGGTGGAGGGAAAGGATTTATACCTGGGATGGGGTGGTTGGGTAGGCTTCTTGGGGGTATGGCCCTGAACTGATGGGGCTTGAACTGATCCTTAAAGCCAGACTGTTAGCTATACATCTCAGCTCTCCTTCTTAATAGGTATGTGATCTTGGTAGGTTTTTAGTCTTTCTTTGCCTCTGTTTTCACGTCTGTAAAAGTGAGATGATAATAGTGCCTACATCATGAGATTTTTGTGAGGATTTAATGATAAGGTATATCTCAAGTGCTGAGAACCTAGGATGTGTCTAGCACCTAGAAAGAGTTCAATAATATTGGCTATTTTTACTGAAGACTTGGAGGTAATTGGAGAGTCAGAAGCCAGATCTCAGAGGCAGGAGAGAGAATTCAGGTCAAATATATGGTCCCTCCCAGCCAAGGCAGGAGGTCTGACTCATCCCATTTCACTAGTGACACAGTCAGGGGCAAAATGTTTATCTTCTGACATCCCTGAAGGCTTAAGTGGCTTCTTAGGTGGCTGCAATCTGGAAAAACCATTTTCTGAAGAGCTTAATTTGTTCTTTGGGAATATATTTGAACCTCAGGAAATGCTGGTCCTGAGGGGGCACATCTCAGCTTCTTTTAGAAAACACAGCATGTTGGAAATTCAGAAGACTTGCAGGCTCAGTTTCACTAGAAGCCATGTTCAAGGCCAGCTGTTGGCTTACATGTGTGTTTCCAAGGAGAAGACCTGAGTCTAGCCTGAGGTTGTACCTGTTCTGAAGCAACATCTGGGATATTTTCAACACTCAGTAGACATCGGTTGGTCATCTTGCATGTGCCATGTTTCTGCCTTTATAGAGCTCATAATTTATTAGTGTGACAAATACTCTCATGGGGGAAGTGTAGGGCACCATGGGAAAAGTGAAAGGGGACAATGAATCTAGTCCAGGATGGTGAAAGAAGGGACATGTAAGCCCCAGAGGAGGAGGAGGAATTAGCCTAGAGCTGTAGCGTTGAGTGTTCGGGGTGGGAATGTGGGAGGTAGAGGTGACAGCTGAGAGGTTGTGTATACTGACCTGCTGAGACTGGCCAGGGTTAATATTGTGTATGGGTGAGCATGTGTGTGTGAGGGGGAAGAAAGAGGATGGAAGAGGGGTGGTCTGGGGTAGTAAAGAGAAACGTCATCTGAATTAAGGAGAGAATCCAGTTTTTGCTGTATCCTCTGGCTGATTTTGGGCAAGGCACTTCACCTCTGTGAAACTTAATTTCTTCTTAATATAAATTTGGCCTATTTCCCAAGGCTATTTAATAGTAATAGATAGGAAAGGGCTTAAAACATACAGTATTAAGCACTTTTCAGGGATTGTCATTGTAATCATGAGTTTGTTTTGGAAGGCTGATAGTACCTTTACAAATCTATGGTACTAGGGGTATGTAGAAGTCCGTGATGATGAATCGCCATCAGGAACAATGTCTTGAATACTTCCAGTGCCATTATTAGAAGCAGAGAAGCAGAGCCTCGGTTTATGGTGGTGGACAATGTTACTCTATTAGCAAATGGTCACCTCTGCTGTCCATTCCCCCTGTTGCAGAGCCGCTGCCACCTCTATAGGCCTCCGAGGTGGTGACTGACAGGATATGCAGAAAAGATGGAGATTGTTTCCTCAAATACCAGCCACAGACCATCAATTCTTGCTATGCTCTTTCCACTACTGGTTTACAGTGATAACTTGGTCAGATGGCTCAGACAATGGGGGGATTGTTGTGGACAGTAGAATGATTTGGTACAACAGAAGGACTTCTCCGTAGGTAGAGAGGTGATGGAGAGGGCTGGAGAGACCAGCTGCAGGGGTCAGGTGTGAAGGTGACAATCTGGTGATCTGCAAGGGCAAGTAGTCTTCTATCCCATTCCTAGTTCTAGGGTCACTGGATGACCTTGGCAGGTCACCTTCCTTCTTGAAGCCTTCTTGAAGTTTCTTTATCCATAAGCTGGGAGATGATAATAGTACCAATTTCATAGAATTCTTGAGAGTTATTGAAAGGTAAAATTAGGACATATGAATATAAAATGAAAGTGTCAAAGATTTTATGTAACTCATTAATTAGCAAGGGAACCGGTAAGATGATAGAACTGGCTTAAAGGAGAATTCAAAGAACCACACATATGGGCAAATAGGGAATGCCCAAATGAATTTAAACATAGGTGCAAACTGAATTGATCCACAAGACAATAGTCAGTTGCATTCCACCGGGCACATTGCATTTGCATTTCAGTTGACAAATTTATTTGCTTTGTTATCAGTTTTCTGTATCTTACAGAGTTGTAGAATAGCTCAAAAAAATTATAACCCAGATCATGCCTAGTTTTCTATTGAAAAAAAAAATGTGTAATCTTTTTGGTCCATTTCAAAGTCTTTCTCAAAATTTTCTCACCATTAAATAGAGATAATGCATATAGAGTGCTTGGCAAAGAGTTAAGTGCTCAATAAATGCTAGCTATTATAAAAGTCACTGAAATTAATAGTAATAATAAAAATCCTTTGCACTGCTGGCAGTTATCTCTGTGAAGTAAAGCTTTGGTCATGATACTTCCTTCTCAGAAACTTTCAGTGACTCATCATTGTCTGCAATAAATCCTATACTTCTTAGCTGGGCACTTAAAGTTCTCTGAGCTGTCCCCATCCGAAATTATCAGTCCATTTACTACATATGACTCCCTGCGAGATCTGTCATGGTGCCTGGAATTTCACCATCAGGGGTCAAACTTCTTGGTTACTGAAGATCTGTGGGTCTTGAAGTGCTCTCTCTGAAAATGCAAATGCCACCAAGAGAGGATTTTGCCCGCAGATGATCTGGCAACAACATACTTGTCTGGATTGGCAAGTGCATTAGTCTGCTCAGGCTGCTTAAACAAAATACCATAAGCTGGGTAACTTAACAGGCAATTGGTTTCTCACAGTTCTGGAGGTCTGAAGTCCATGATGAAGGAACTGGCCAATTTGATTTCTCTCTTTCTCTTCCTTTTGCTTTATTTCTCTTTCTCTCTTTTTCTTTCTTTCTTTCTTTTTTTTTTTAAAGATTTATTTATCTATTTGAGAGAGGGTGAGCTGGGGAGGAGCTGGGGTCGGCGGGTGGAAAGGGACAAGCTGACTCCATGCTGAGCATGAGCTCGCAGGGCTCAACCCGACCACCCTGAGATCATGACTTGAGCTGAAACCAAGAATCACTTAACTGACTGTGCCACCCAGGTGCCCCAGGCTGATTTGATTTCTAGTGAGAGCTCTCTTCTTGACTTGCCATAGCCACCTTCTCCCTATGTGCTCACATGGCCTTCCCTCTGTGTGCAAGGAGGGAGAAAGGGCTCTCTGGTGTCTTTTCCTCTTCTTATAAGGACACTATCACATTAGGACATCACTTTTATAATTATTTTTGAACCTTTTAAATTACCTCTCTAATGGCCTTATGTCCAAATACAGTTATGTTGGGGGTTAGGATTTCAACATATAAATTTTAGGGGGAGATAATTAAGCTTATAACAGCAAGATGTAAGAAAACAGAGGGTGGAAAAATGGAAACTGGGATGTCTAGCTTCATCATTATGCCACAAACCTGTTCTGCAGAGTTTTCCTTGTGGTGAGACCAGCTCTCACCTGGAGTACTTGCACAAGATTCTCATATTCCAGAACACTAGCCCTAGCTGGGGAAGATGGTAGGTGGTTGGGGTTCTCTCCTGCCACTCTCAGCCTCCACTGGGTGTCTCACTTAGGCTAAAAACTCAAGACAGCTGCCTAAGTGTGACAGGGATTTTCATTGGGAGAGAAACAACCAGAAATGCTACCAGGTTCCCTTTAAAGATTCTTAAGATTGTGAAGTTTGCTTTTGATGGGTGACTAAAACATGTGATTTTCTTTGTGCATATATTTGACTTTTTTGTCTAGACAGGTTTATTTTAAGAAGCCTTCCTTTCATACTACTTTTTTCAAGACATAGGGCATAGCTGGCTTAATCACAATCCAGTCCATCTTGATGCTAATAAATGAATACAGTTGCAACATACACATATGATTTTTGAGTAGCCAAGCACCTAGGATTAGCTAATGAAATTTTCATCTTGGGATAAGTATTATTTTTCAGAGTGTGTTGTATGCCAAACTTGATGACAAAGGTTTGCAGGAAGATATTTGGGTAATTTCAGGAGTAATTTTAGGGTAGGTACTGTCATGTGAAATTGTTTGCTGAATGAGTAGATATCACTTCCTATTATGGTTTACTTATTGGAAGCCAAATGGGAAGAGTGTTAAGTGGCATACATAAATTGTGGCAGTGAGACATAATGAAAAAGAAAACTAAAGTGTCCTGCTGGATTTAAAGCCTAATAGACCAGAGCTTGTCACTACCTAATCCTGTAACATTGGGTAAGTCCCTTAATTTTCCAGGTCACAGTTTCCATATCTACAAAATTAATGTTGATGATCTTCAAGGTTCTGTTTTAGCTGCTACAACAAACTTTACAAATTGGCTTAACACAATAGACATAAACATTATTAAACAGATAAAACTATATATTTTTAAAGGATTTTATTTGAGAGACAGCGCACATGAAAGTGGAGAGAGGGGCAGAGGGGGAGGGAGAGGGGCAGAAGGGGAGGGAGAGGGGTCGAGAATCTGAAGCAGATTCCATGCTCGGTGCAGAGCCTGACATGGGGCTCAACCGTGAGATAATGACTTGAGCTGAAACCAAGAATCGGAGGCTTAACTGACTGGGCCACCCAGGTGCCCCCAGATAAAAACATTTTTGACTGTTTTTTTTAAAACAAAAGTCAACATTTCAAGTATAACAAGCATGTTGAAAAAATGCATACATCAAAAGCTTGTACCTTAACTGAGTTATAATAAAGGGAACACCTATGTAACTAGTAGCCCAGGGATGTATTTCATAGCCCCTAATCATTTCCCCACCCCCAGTTCCTCAAAGCAACCACTGTTCTGACTTAAAGTACCATAAACTAGTCTTGCTTGTTTACATATTTCCTATAAATAAAATCCTATAGTATGTGTACTTTTGTGTCTGGCTTCTCTTTGAGATTCAAATAGGAGATTCAGATATTGTTGCATGTAGCAGTAATTCACTAATTTTGATTGCTTCGTGATACTCTATAGTGTGAATACACCCAAATTTATCCATCCTTTGTTGATGGATATGTGGGTTATTATGAATAATGCTGATACAAACATTGTTATACATTCATTTTGGGGTGTGTGTGTGTGTATTCCATTTCTTCTTTTTCTATTGGTTGCGTTGTTGAAAAATACTCCCAGTTTTTCAAAGTGGTTGTATGATTTCCCTAAAAACTCATGAAATTAAGTAACTTCTGATATTTTTATTAGCCATTTGGATTCTTTCTGTTAAGTAACTGAATTCTTGTTTTTATATTGGGTTATTTCTTATTTATTGATATGTAGATGTCATTTTTTTTTTTTCCTGAACGTGAACGAACTCTTTGTGCTAGTCTATTGCCCTCTATCTTCTAATTCCTGTTTGTTTTTATCTTTATTCACTTTCTAGTTTGCTTTAGTTCACTTGGTTTTATTTATTGAAACGAAAGCTGATTTCATTTATTTTTAATCTTTTTTTGTCCTTAAAAGTATTTGAGGCAATGATTATTCCTCTGAATACTGTGCTAGCTTTTCTTGTTTTTACACAGTGTTTTTATCATTTTCTATGTGGTCTGCAATTTTAGTTTGGATTTTCACCTTGAAGCAAGAATTGTTTAAGAAAGTTTTTCTTGTGTTTTTTTTTTTTTTTTTTTTTAATTTCTCTTATTGCATTGGAATCAGAAGATACTGTTTATACTACTTCAACTTTTGGGAATTTATTATCCTTTTCTTTGCAACCAAACAGATGGTTAACTTTATGGATCTTAAGCACTTGAAGACATTATTTAAATTGAGTGAATAGAAATTTTATATATGGGTATTTATATAAAATATCATACAATCCATCAGATTTACTTTATTATGTTAGGTAAGTTTTTATAACCTTATTTTTCCTTCCTTTGTTATGGACTGAGATTAGCATCTTCTAAGATGGCTGTACTTTTTTTTTTTTCCTACTTCTGTTTGAAACGCCTGGAGATTTTATTTTTTGAGGATTACTCTAGAGCTCATAGATGTTCACATTATCTTATCTTTGAGATTGCACTCTTTGGCATTAGAAAAATACTTTCTTGTCTCGTTGAATCTTTTTGGTTTGAATCCAATTTTGTATAATACTCAGATTGTGATTTTTTTTTTTTTTTTTTGGTATGCATTTGCCTGGTTTGTCTATTTTAACCTTTTCAGAGAATCTATATTCAGCATAGATTGCAACTCCATGTTGTGATTCATCTGTTTGTTTTTTACTGTTGGCCTTTGTACTGTTAAGTACAATTTGTTCTTAATCACTTTATTTTTTTTTAAGCTTAAATGATCTCCTTTATCTTCAGCAGAATCATTATATCTACCCTACTTCTCACCTTCTCTCCTCTTTCCTCTGTTGATGTTTGTTTCCACATGGTCACAACATAGAACATTGTGTTCTGTTACCTTATACTCATATTTGTTTTAGTCTTACAATCCAGTGAAGCAGAGGAGACTAAGCCCCACTGCTTGTGTTACCATGATTTTTACAGTAGTTTCTTGGTTGGATGAAGTTAAGCTTCTACTAAATTCCTTAAGAAGAGCTTACACAGGGGCGCCTGTGTGGTTCAGTCGGTTAAGCATCTATTTCTAGATTTCGGCTTAGGTCATGATCTCAGCATCATGAGATGGAGCCCCACATCTGGCTCCTCGCTCAGCAGGGAATCTGCTTGAGATTCTCTCTCCCTCTGCCCCTCCCCCTCACTCATGCACATGCTCATTTTCTCTTTCCCCTACTGCAGAACACTGCTGTGAAGAAGTTTGAGACCAGGCTGTTTTTCCTTTTGAATTTGTTACTGTCTTTTTATGTAGCTGCCCCAAAGGTTGCTTCTTCATCTTTGAAGTCTGGAATTTTTATTAGGGTATATCTTGGCATTGACTGTTAAGAGTCCCTTCTTTCTAGGATACAGTGTACCCTTTCAATAGATAGACTCAAGTTGTTTGTTTGTTTGAAGTGTATCTTATACTATTGTGGAAATAGACTACCCAAATGAGAACAAACAAAGGCTGTTCATTCAGAGCTTTCTCTACAAGGAAGTCCACAACCGTCATTTGAGTTTCACAGAGACTCGAAGTTGGACGGAGGACTGGGGAAAGCTTTATTGGCCGGGGAGAAACCTTCAGGTATGCCCTGATTGGTGGAAGGTTTAGGATGGGGGAAACTTAGGTGGACTAACTAGAAGCGGGCATCCTATGTGATGGGCTTAGGCAGCATATAAGGCTTTCTCTGATCGTTTCTAAATGGGGCAGAAATGGAAGCTGGAAGTTATTGATCAAGTCCTGGTTATTTTGGGCTAATTGCTGAAGGGGTTGTTACTTGGTTTTCTGGGCTGCAGAGAGTGAATCAGGTGTATTTTTATATATGGCCTGGATATTGTCCATTTGTTTATGCAGTCTCTCAATTTTTATTTTTCCCATTTTTAATACTTTCCATTCCCATTCTTTTAAACTTCCACTTAACTTTCTTCATTTCTCATTTTTATATCTCATAGTGTGTTCACTGGTATCTTTTTTTATTTTTTTCTTTTGCTTCTTCTGATTTTGCCTTTATTTCTGTATGGCTTTATACTTATTTCTTCTACTTCACTCCTGAATCTGCCAGCCCATATTTAATCTTTTTTCTTGTGCCATTTATTCTCTGAGCTCTTGCATTTGTGATTAGGCTCATGTTTAATAGAAGGAATTGCTTTATTAAGTGTTTTAGATTTCTGTCAGTTTATTTTCTCCATGGCAACACTGTTCTGCATTCATCGCCATTTGCTTTTATTGACCATTTCTTCATTTTTTTTTTTTTTAACCCTTACATTATCTTTGTGTAGGTCCTATGCTTTTTAAAATACTCAACTTGAAAAGTGACAAGTTATTCTGGACTGACTAAATGTGTAAGGGAGGAGTCAGAGCTGTTTGGTTGACTTTTTTTTTATGATCCAGGATTTTGTGTGTGAGCTCATTTAGACTTCTCTTCATCCAATGAAGACAGTCCGCTTTACTGCTTTTTATTATTTATTTATATTATTTTTAATGCAGGACTCTGTTCTCTTGTGATGCCGTGGCTGTAGACTGAAAACATGACATGTATTTCTTTATCACAGCATCCTGTTTCTGGGGTCTCACAGGTTCACTCCCAGTTTAAATATCCCTATCCTTCCTATTACTAACCTTTACTACTACTACTGCTACTAGTTAGTTACTACTAACATTTACATCACAGTTTGTGTCCCTCACAGTGTACTCCACACTTGAAGTGTACGTTGCTTCACACTTCTTGGAAGTTGTAGCTCAGTCTTCCTCTTCAGAATCTTTTCTTCTTTTCTCCTTTGTACATGACCCCTTCTCAGTCAAAACTGTTGTTTGAAGCTCTTGGATATTTTGGGGGAGGGGTGGGGTTGAGGGTAGAGACCTGAGGTTTTAATTGTCTCCCAGTTTTTCTGAAAATGGGCTTTGTCTTTTTGTTTCAATGTGTTCTTGCCAGTTTTGGGTGATTTTGTATCCTTTTCAAGAAAATAAGAGGGAAATGACTCGTTGTCATCATGTTCAGATAATCATTTCAAGGTTGCCCCTTAGGAGACAGCGGAAGAGATGGCATCTGGCAGTGACTGGGAATATCCCTTGGCATGGCTGACTGGACAAAAAAGGGAGCCCATCACTCCTGTGGCCAGAACAGTCTCTCTCTTACTCTGATCTATGCTTCCTACTTGAGCTGCCATTCTTGCATCAGAAGTCTTCATTAAATGAACAAGACTAAACCGCCCCCCTCCAAAAAAAACCCTTACCTATAAAACAAGCCTCTAGGGAAAAAGTCATTGTTTTTACTGTCAAATGGTAGAAGACAGACTGTAAATCAGTGTTGGAGTTAGTATTTGGGGGAGAAACTGGGAAGTAAAGTTTAGAGTTTGGTCATGCTTAATGGGTGGTAGCACATGATAGAGAACATATTAAAAAAAAAATTTTTTTTTGTCCTTAAATCAACTTTTAAAAAAATCAATCCAAATCTGGCCTTACAAGAAGGATGAAGAGATCTAATCACTGGGATGTGATATCTGTGATATCTGCCCCCCGCGCCCCCCCCCCCCCCGAGAAGCCCCCTGCGCTGGAAAAATGTGTCCCCTAGGGACTTTTCTTTCTCCTTGACTTTGAAAGGTCAGCAATGAATCCCTTCAAGCCTGTTTCTCGAGTCCTCTTCAAGATTTCCGTGGGCAAAGCAGTGCACTAAGGTTGAATTTTAACCAGTTTTGAGGTGCCTATGAGCTATTCTTATTTGATTCTCCTAGCAGTCTTTTAAACAAAAATTTCCTGAGAATTTTCTGGCTCTTCTCCCTAGGGTGATAGGCATTTCATAATTGATAGTAGCTTTGGAGGTCAATACCATGTATTAAGATACAACAATGAGGTTGGGGGATCTCTCCTTTTGTCAGGCCTGAGGTTTTAAGTACAACCCTCTTTTGCTA
Source organism: Phoca vitulina (assembly GCF_004348235.1). Lineage (NCBI taxonomy): Eukaryota > Metazoa > Chordata > Mammalia > Carnivora > Phocidae > Phoca > Phoca vitulina. The sequence continues at coordinate 44,745,910 of NW_022589715.1, read as the reverse complement.
AGGTGATTGGTCAGAACTAGGGTCTTTGAGTAAGCCTCAGATTGGGAAGGTGATCATTGTACCCAAAAAGGTAAAAAACTCAATTTTGATCTTCTCTTTTATGGGCTCAGCTATTTCTTTTATTCCCTATTGACATATCTGATCATTTTTTGCTTCATTGTTTAGAATTGGGAGGAAGGGAGGAAATAGGAGACTCTACTTGGATCTTGAAACTTAGTCCAGTTTAGCCTTTATTCAGAGCTATGCACTGCAAGTTGTGCTAGTACAGCTAGGAATAAAATGGTACTCTGATTTTCATTCTGCATTCATTCTTTGTGAATACCTTCCTAGAACTTTGCTGGGAGAAGATAGGGATAATTAACAGGGCAAGAGCAAGTCATTCTCTGGTCCCTGACCATTGTAACATCATAATAGCACATGGCACTCTCATTTTAACCTCTTAAATAAAAAGTATCTTCACTGGTGAGGTTGTAAAGACCAAGGTCATGGAAGACTGCAGGGATGGGGAAAATGCCCACCAGCTGGGAAATAAAACGCTATAGTGGAGCAAGGGGCAGTGGACTAGGAGAGCCTTTGTGTGAGATGAGTATGTGTGAGGATGGGACTAGGGAGGGGTTGGTGATCATGGAGAATATTTTTGAAATCAGTGAAAGAGCTTGTGAAAACATAAATGTGATGGTGTAACAATATTGTTTTCAGTCCTTTAGTGCCTCTTACTGCTTACGGGGAGGATAAAACCTAATCTCTTTTAGCCTTGTCTCCTGTCCTGTCCTATCTCCACCCTCTTGTAGGCACAAAGATCTTTAATTCCTTAAGCAAATCAAATCCTATATTAATTCAAGGCCTTGGTATCACATGAACTCTACCCTCTTAGAATGTTTGACTCACTTGGCAAGTACCTGCTTAGCAGGTAGGCCCCCCACTTATATTGTCACTTCAGGGAAATGTATTTTTAACCCACAAAACTCAGGTGTGTAACAAATGTTAAGTTTCTTCGTTTCTATACCTCACCTATCTTAACATCCTATTTTGCCTAATGGCAGAAAAAGCTACAATCTTGTTAGTCCATTAATCTAGTCACTTCCAAAATTTTCTCTAATTGCAGAATTAGTCATTTCAGATATTTCCCCCACTCTGGGGGCTGCGTTTAATTAGTAGGGATGCTTGCAAGTTGTCACGGCATTTGGGAGAGCATCAGGTCCCTGGTATCTAACCATAGACACCTGTTTCTGAGACAACTTTTTGGCTTATCTCTGGTCATGGCATCTATACCTCTGGCTTCTGTCAATGTGTGCCATCTTGCTTGGCTGAGGAGCAAGCTCAAGAGAACTAACCATGTCCTCATACCATCCATGGCAGGGCAGTCCACCTGTCCTCTGCTTATATGAGGCTTTTCCTGGTCATGTGACATCCACAGGCATGCTGACTTTTTCTCTCGCAACTAACCCCTGAGAGACAAGTAAATATGTAAGTTGGTTCTTTAATTATCCTCATTTTGAAGAATTGTCATGGAATAATCTGATGACACTCTGACTCCTTCAAGGTTCTGCTATTGATACTTAAGTCTGGGCTTTAAGAACTCAAAGGCTTTTTTTCTGAAGAAGCTCAAGCACTTGTCAATGAAAGTTTTGTTTTTTTAAGTTGGGTTGCTCTGACAGTAGATTTAAAAGTCTATTTTGAAATTCAAAAACTGAGAATGGACTACTTCTTTGTCTTTGTATTCTTGCTACAAAAATTCTATTGCTTTTTAAAGTATTGAATGTATTGAATGTCTGTCCGGGGGAGAGTCACAAACAAGAGATTGTGAAATATGGAGGGAAGTACTTTGTTGAGGAAATTAATCTACCATGGAAGCCTTCCTCAAGGTCAGGACCAGGTCAAGCCCCACTGTTACAGGCTGAAATTACATGCTGAGATGATGTGTGTGTCTATCACAACAAGGTCCATGTGTCCCACCAAACTGAGTTTCATAAGAGATCTGGCACTGTCTTGCTCACCACTAAAACCTGAACTCAAAGCACAAGACTTGGCAGAGAATAGTGTTCCACAGATTCTCATTAAACTTTTGAATAGTCTGGAGTGAAAGAGGAGATCACTCTAGCAGCAGGAGGGTTCTGGTATCAAGGGGCTGAGGGCAGTACTGAATGGACAAATGTGGGAAGTGGCTGCAAGTAGTTCTTCAAATAGTTGAGTTAAGTGGAGCAGTGATGCTTGAATATTGCTGTGGAACCCATTGGTACCAGGATCTTTGTGCTCTGAGTAAATTTCAAGTAGACATGGAGTTGGGAACCCATTCTGGGATAGTAGTAATACAAACAGAATGAACAATGGGGAAAATCACCACCTCTGCATGTGGATAGCACTGTTTGCCTCCAGCTTGACGCTCTACATAATTCCTGCTTATCACCCCTGCATATTCCCCAGACTTGGACTGAATGTGGTTCCAACTTGCTACAGAGGGGGCTCTATGTTGCCATGGTGAGGACAGGGCTTTGTAGCGTTCTGTGCCTGTCTGTGCTGCACTGGGTTAGAGGTTCCCTATAGAACCACCGGGCTTGCTTGAAGAAAACAAATAAGTTAAAAATAACAAGCGGGTAATTCACTTTCTCATTTTATCAGGTTGTCAGGAAATTTGTGTGTGTTGTATGTGTTTTTATAATTTGAAAAGCATATCTGAATCTTTCTTGTCAGGATTGATTATTTTAGGACTTTAAAAGCAATACACTCAGAACAAAACTGAAAAATCCTGACTTGAAAGCAGATGGTGAGATTTCTTACTTGTTTGATTCGCAGGGAATCCTGGCACATATTTGGCACTCCAGAAAGAGGAATAATGTCATTAGGGTCACTGTCTCAGTTTATCTTCTCCAGGGAAGGACATGAGGAAAATGTAAGGAAGGCTTATCTAAATCTCTGCATGACCCAAGCTCCAGAAGTTGGTGGAAGGGAATTAGCTTTGCAAATTGACACCAGAGGAAAAAAAAAAAGGCTTTTGTAAGGTAGATTCAGAGACCAGAAGGGGACCTCTAAGACCAGTGACCCAGTTTTCTTCTTTTACAGATGAGGAAACGGAGAGCTAGAGTGAGTTGTCTTGTTGAAGGTGACACAGTTAGCTCCTGATGGAACTGTGCTAGGATAGCTTAAACAACTGCTCAAACTTGTATTCTCCTACAAACCATATAAGGATCGGAGTAAAGATGCAGATTCTGACTCAGGAGGTCAGAGACCTTGCCTGAGAATCTGCATTCTCACATGCTTGTTGGTGATACCTTGACAGTCCTGTTTCCTGGGCAACACTGACTCGTTAGGTAGCAGGGACCTAATCCTAAACCATTCCTGACTCCCTCCTTCAGACGGTATGCTGGGTTAAGGCAAGGAAGAAGGGCTCAAGATCAGTCCTACATGGTGGGCTCTCACTGGGCCATGCTGAGGCCGGCTCACTAAACAGGGGATGTCCTGGAAGGTCAGGCTTATGGGGCTTTGACTGTTCAGATCACTTTTCTTGCCTTCACCAGATCTGCCACTGTTTTCTTCTCCAATGGGACAGGGTCCTGGAAAGATGGGATACCTGTTACGTAAAGAAAAATTGTGAAAGACTAACAATGGATTATCTGATTCTGTGGGATCTCCTCTCATTGTCTTTGAGCTGTTTTTTTTTTTTTTTAATCTAAAATGTAGAACTCTAAGTGTAACACAAATGATTCTTATCTGTAAAAATGCAAATGAGAAAAGTGCAAATAAAATGTGTCCCATGGAATGTGATGACTGCCATGTGGATATTGACCATATCTATCTGTAAATTCATTTCAGCATTCCTTTTTTTTAAAGATTTTATTTACTTATTTGAAAGAGAGAAAGCGAGCACACACAAGCAGGGGGAGTGGAAGACAGAGGCAGAGGGAGAAGCAGCCTCCCCACAGAGCAGGGGGAGCCCGATGTGGGACTTGATCCCAAGACTCCGGGATCATGACCTGAGCCAAAGGCAGATGCTTAACCAACTGAGCCACCCAGGTGCCCTCATTTCAGCATTCCTGATTGTCTAGGTGTTTCATTAAATTCTCATTTGAATTGATTGAAACGTTGTATTAGTTGTGTCATTACTTAATGAGTTAAAGTATTTGACACATGCTTATTTTATGTGAGCAAAAGGTATGATTTTATACTTTCAAAATTATTTATTTATTTATTTTTTAAAAAGATTTTATTTACTTGACAGAGACACAGCGAGAGAGGAAATACAAGCAGGGGGAGTGGGAGAGGGAGAAGCAGGCTTCCCGCAGAGCAGGGAGCCCGACACGGGGCTCGATCCCAGGACCCTGGGATCATGACCTGAGCCGAAGGCAGACGCGTAACGACTGAGCCACCCAGGTGCCCCTATCCTTTCAAAATTATTGTTCTTAAAAATAAAATCACTTTATTTGGTTAACTGTCTTCTCCAAAAGTCAAGAGATTGAATCTGCTCTTTAATGTGAGAATTTGGGATTTTTATTTTCACCTTTTATATAGCATTTATTCTCCTACCGTCTACCGGAGCCTCAAAGAATTCTAAGTTACTGAGGAGGCAACTAAAGCTCAGGGAAACAGATTTATCCAGATACACACAGCTAGGATGTGGCAGAGAAAGGACTTTTCCATTTCCTTATACTACCTTTTATTTGTGTGCTGAGATGACCCAGGTCTTTACTATTGCCCCAATCCATGAAAAGGGGTCAAGGAAAATGAGAAAGGTTTGTGCCTTGTCATGGATATGTTTGTATCTTCTATTGTCTACCTCAGGCCTGTCACCTGCAAGGATATAGTGTCAACTAAATGTGTCTCTGAAGCTAAATGTCTCCATGCCACTGTGGATGAGCCTGTGGTGACAGTGATAGGGATGATAAACTTTCTTGGAATGAGTACATGCTCTGGAGCCAGACTGACCTGAGTGTCCATTCTTTTTCTGTTACTTATGAATTGTCCTACCTTTGGCAGACTTGCTTATCCTCCCTGGAATTTTTTTTAATCTGTAAAATGTAGCACAATTTCATAGAATTATTACAAGAAATTTGAGATAAGATGAGAAGCACAGTGTAGTTTTGAGTCATTATTTATTAAATGTTCTTTTTCCTTCACTTTTGCCATAAAATACATGCATTTACATTCAACTGTTTACTCAGAAGAGCGTTCACTGCTCAATGACATTTAGTGAACACTTATGATGAATCCAGCCTTGTGGCAGGGACTATGGGGCATACAGAAATGTAAACATTCCCATCCTGTTTTCAATGAATGCACACTCTGACAGGGATTCAGAGGCTGCCTGTGAGGAGTTGTGGGGAGGAAGCTGCTGTGGGAAGAAAAGACAGTTTAAATGCCCCATGGAGGCAGCTCCCCCAGATCTCTGCACATTACGTTTCCTTCTGAGTGTCTGCTCTTCTGATTACTTTGAACAGGAAATGTTATCTGTAATTTTTCATCATAAGTCTGTTTAATTATCTTTTTTTCTCTCTTGGGACTCAATTTAATGAAAAGGTATAATTTTGACTGCTAAAAAATTGAGCTTCCCTGCTCTAGTCAATATTTTTCATTACCATTGTCATTTCTAGACAAGCCTCTTGATAATGGAATTGCATATGAGCCCTTTATAAGGATTTTGACAAACTTCCATTTGAAACCAAGGTAATTTCAATGGCTCAAGGACTGGATGCCATGGGTTTTGGGAAGAAGGGGATGAACAATGAACCTTTCCTTTTATGGATACCTCACAGCTGAGGGCTAGCGTTAGTGTAGGATATGGTATAGTGGGCAGATCATCAGCACTGTGTACATGTATTCCTCAGCGAGTAAAGTGGGAGACATTGAGCCTGGAGCAAGGGGAAGATAGGAAATCTACACATGAACCACTTGGGAGGGGTGATGGAAGGCCTTGTACAGAAATAAGATATAGAATGTAATTGATACATGAAATTGATGCGAACAAAGCCAGGGTGGCTATCAGCCCCTAGAGTGACCAACATAATAATGAAAAATAAAAATAACACACCTTTGAGTATTTTGCATGCACTATTTTCATTTTTATTTTTAAAACAACCCTGAAAGGTCAGTGTTAATAATTGGATTTTTATAGATAATGACAGATCTGGGATTAAAATCTTTCTGAGGCCAAAGGCTGAGCTCTCCACAGCATGGCACTGCCTCTCTAGGAAGATGCTTCTAAGTAGAAGAGCTCTTAGCTTGAGGTGCCACTATTCTTACCTTGGGATTCAGAGGAGTCCCAAGGAATTGTGGGTTGTACTCTCCAATAATCTATTTGTAGTGGGAGGGACCAGGGACCTTCTGGGAAAGAACTTCTTGGGAGGAGGATGGGGAGGAATGGAGGGAGGAAAAGGGAATGAATTAAGTCTTGTAAGCCAGGGTTGGAGTCTTCTAGCTGAAATTGAGTGCTGATGGTGAATATGGTTAGCATGGACACTCAGCCCATCCTCTGGTCCAGTCCCGAAGATGTCAGAAAGATAGGGCTAAAAATTAAGACTGGTTGTGTTATGTTGCCAAGGTCACCAAATATCATTAGAGGCAAAAAGAGGACTTCTCTTTAGGACTTAGTTAGCAAAATACACATAAAATTCAGGGAGTGGAATTCTTCCCTGCTTTTTTGGGAAGCCAAGTGGGACCACAGAGTATTTAGAGTGCTGGTGAATTCTGCCAAGATGAGTAACAGTTCCTTTCATATACGGATTGGCCATCTTGGCAGCAGAAAGAAGCCTTTGGTAGGTACCAGCAGGGACAGCAGGACCCTTGTCAAGGTAGAAATGCTAGACGTTGGCAAGAAAAATTGAGAATAACTTTGAAATGGGCCAAAAAAATGACTACAGGTCCCTTCAGTGGATTCCTAGGTATTGCATGGTGCCCCCTTCTGGATTATTTGATCTTCTGAGGGTGTGCATCCTTCATTGTCTTTGAACTTGCATGGTTTGAGCACTCCTGATGACCCATGTGCATCTGCCATTGATTCTCCATTGTGCTTGTTGTTAATATCTTACTGGTTCCCTCAGTCACAAGTTAAATAAAATTTTTCATACAGATACATCTTCTATTTGTGAGTCATGTTTTTACCTTAAAAAATTACCCTTTAATGGCTTCAAATGTTTAGCAAACATACCTGAATCTCACTCATGATGGGTCAAACTTACTCGTAAACAAGAGTCCGGAATAGACTGGACTGTTAAAGGAGGGGTGGGAAGAGAGGTAGGGCTTTCTTCTTCAAATTTCTTCTCTGCCTTTTTTGATAGTGTTCTGCCCCTGCTGGGTAGATTTGATAGGCTTTTGTGATATCTATCTATATCTATATCTATATCTATATCTATATATGAGAGAGAGAGAGAGAGAGAGAGATGGTTGGGTGGAGGGTAAAGTGATAGGGAAATAAGAGCCTTGGGATGGAGCTGAGGAATGTGTGTTTTTGAATAGTCCTCTGCATCAGTCATGGTTTTGTAGGTTTTATACCAACAAAGTTGGTGTTGGCCGTGGTAACACTTGGGATGACATGTCCCCAGGGTGCTTTATTATAAATAGGCATTTTTAATCAGGAAAATGAGCCTCGTTCCCACTTCAAAGAGTGATAAGTTGGGGGTCTTGATAAAACTTAGAGAACAACCCTATTGCTTTCCTTTTAGCATTCCATCATAATTATCCATTTTCCTTGCATTTTAATAGTGTTCCTAGATGATGGTGCCATGCAGCAGCAAATTCTGAATATTTGCTGTTGCTTGAAGTTCATCTAATTACTAGTTTCACTGGCTGCATCTTACTTGCTATGGATAAGATGTCCAATTTCAATTTCGTCCTTTTCTTGGACTAACCAAGAATAAGTGACCAGGACCAGTATTTTTTCTTGACAAATCTTCTAAGCTACAGAGAATATAACGTTGATCCCAAAAGAAAAGTTTCTAAGAGTTACGGGAATGAGTGACCAATATCCTTAGGTCACTTCTCCATCTGAGTACCTCCCTTCCTGACTGCACACTGGGGACCAATTTTTATACTTTTGACAAATAACTGTGGATCAAGTTCAAGAAGAGTTCCTGCTGGTCATCAGAAGCCTCTCAGGGTTGGATCATCTCTGCCTATCACATACGGCATTCCTCCTATAATAAATACTCTTGGGCTATAATGAATTATGTGAATTTGGCCTCATTTTATAAATTTGTAAAATGAATGGATGATTTCCAAACTATTTTTGAGCTTTTAGTGGATTTCGGGCATAAACAATAAGTGATGAAGGCCTCCCTCACATCTCCCCATTATACCACAGCCCACTGCAATTCTGGTCATGGTCTTAAATCTTCTGTTCACTAGAATCAGATTAAGTGATGAACTGATAGAGCAGTTCTCCCTCCCTGAATACTTTGGCTAATTATGGTTTCTCTGTAAAGGACCCTTAACTGCTCAAATGTCTCCTGGGCCCTTAGAGGAAATGTGGGTGCACATGAAGGCCAAGACAAGTAGAGGCTGATGGAATGATGCCAATTGGTGGGACCAGCCATTGGTGCAGGCTAACACTGGTCACTGTCCCAGTGATTCTGGGAGTAGCTTGGGAATTCCACGGACCCAAAATAAAAGAACAAGTGGGCATGGGGACCTGGGATGGGAGAGAAGAGGCCCCAGGAGGTTCAGGAAGAATGCAAACAAAGGGGCTGGAGACAGGATTCCTGGGCTCCCTGTCTTGCTGAGGGACAGGATTAGCTGGAATCAATGATCAAGACAATCCTGGGTACCTCAAGTGTCCTACTGCAGTCTCTTCAGGTCAGCTATACCCACCTGAAACCTGTGGGCAAGTCCAGATCTCAGTCACCTGGAATAGGATCACAACTTCTTCTGAGCCCTGTGGTGGTCACTGAAAAATAGCACCCAGCCATGGAGATGTGTAAATGTTGTCGGAAAACTAACACTTTCCGGTGATAAAAGAATTGTCTTTCATTTATTGTTCCATCATCTCTAACTCCCCGAAGGGCTTAGGTTTCTAAGAGAACTACGTAATTGCCTGCCCCAGTAATAAAGAGGTTATATTCTCTTCCGTTGTGATAGCAACAGAACATTTTTGGAACTTCAGCTCCCCTCTGGCTTCTCCACTGCGCTGTGTGTTGGGGGAGGAAGTCTGCATCTGACTCTTTCTCTGCGCATTTCCTGAAATTAAATTCCCCTGTAAGTTTGCTCCAAATAACATAGATGAAGGGTCAAAATCCTGTGACAACTTGTTGATAGTAGTCAAGTTTCTCTCTGGCTTTGCCTGGAAGCACGTATAAACCACTTTCTTGGGGAATTAGGGGTTTAGTTGCTCCAATTGGTTCAGGCTTTTAGAAACACTTGCCTCTCCCTTGAGTCGTAATTTCCCTGTTTGTTTCTTGTACTGGTAGCACCTTGCCTTAATTCAGTTTGCCACTCATCTTTCTGCTGGTCTAACCTTCCAGAACACACTTGTACCATCTCTAAGCCCTGGAGATTCAGCATAAATTCCTTTTGCAATAGAAAGTGGGTGGGTGTGAAGTAGGGGGGAGGTGGTTGCTCTCCTTGTCTCTTCAGGTTTCTTTTTCTTTCAAGTGCCACCAGAGGGTAGAGATACCATATAACTTAGCATCCAAAATGGGGACACTTGAGTTGTCAAATGATAATTATTGATAATTACACTTGGACAGCAAGAACAAACCAGAGCCAGCCCAGGTGAACAGAGATGTAGAGCCCCACACCAGTGGACTAGGTGTACTTTGGCCCTGGAGCTTTTTATATGCCATTCTGGCTGTATAGAATGTTCTCCCTCTACCTTCACTGGTTAGCACATGTTCACTCATTCTTTAGCTTTTGGTCTCCAGTAATGACCTTTTTTTCAGGAAGACTACCCTGACTCCCAGGACTGGGTTAGATGCCCTGTTTCCAGAACTTCCCCTTCATCATCCAAGCCATCATGCCATATTGTAATGTCCTATTTACAGTATCCTCTCCCCCTCATGAGTATGGACCCAGAGCTCAGGGATTGGGCACTATTTACCTTGTTTCTGCAGCATAGCACTTTGCTTGGTATTTGCAGCTGAGTAAATATTTATTGAATGCTCTGCTGATTTTTTCCTCCCCCTCACCCTTTTGTGGTGTCTTGGGTCTTTCACATCTACTATAGTATTTACCTGTATTTAGTTTTGGCTTCTCTCTTTGGTATTCCCAGGCCTGATTTTCCTCCTTGCCTTTTGTACTGCAGTCAAGTTCATCCTAGTCTTTTCTCCTCCTGTTCCTCACCTCTCACTGTCCTGTATCAGATGGCTCAATTTCTTCTCCCACTCTTCCACCCTCTTAAAACAGTACCTACAGCAAGTGGGTGGCTCTTTCTCTGAAAATACACCCCAGTGGGGTCCCTGGGTGGCTCAGTTGAGCATCTGACTCTTGATCTCAGCTCAGGTCTTGATCTCAGGGTCGTGGGTTCAGGCCCTGCATTGGGCTCCACACTGGGTGTGGAACCTACTTAAAAAAACAAAACTAAGAACACCCCAAGAATAGGAGTCCCCATGCTCCATGACTTGGAAATAAAAGGAATGAGAGTCGAGGCCTTGTCAGCCTAGAAGATCTCTGCTTCTATTTAGCGTTGGTGACAACTTACTTGTAGTAGGCATGCATGTAAATACGTCTTTACCTCTACTCCCGTCCCTCTGCAGTCTGGTCTTTTTAATGCCAGTAAGCTGGGAAGATTTCTATTGGTGACACTAAATTTCTTTGGAATCTTCAGGCATCCTAGGTTTGAGAAGCGAGTAACACTGTTCTTGGTCTTCTTGGGCATCAGTAGTCTCAGACCAAGAGAAAGGGAACATGTGTGGCACAGTTCTTCCTTAAAAAAGAAGAGACTGGTTTGGAAGGAGGCTATTTTGTAGTAATTCATTTTTTTTTTGCCTTGTGCTGCCTTCTTAGGTCCCACTTTCTTACTTAGTCATTCTCCCTGTATTTTGGGCAATTTTGCTCTTAGCACTTAAACGCATCCTGCCTTAATTCGGAGCCACAGATCCTATATCTCTGTTAACCTCTGACTTACCTGAGCTTCTTTGCTACCGCATATGCTTAGGTCCAAAAACGAAGGTCTCATTCCTGGTGTGATGGACCTGGCGGCCCCTGGCCCACGAGAGCCAGTCCTGTACATCTCTTCTCAGTTCTGCACCTGGTACTTGAACTCTACAATAATGGCAGTATTGGCACCGTGGAAGTCAGCAAACTCGGCAAACTTAGAAATCAAGGGGTATGTGCGTGTGTGTATAGGTATGCACCTGCCTTGTTGTTAAACCTTTGCCAGCATTCCACTGACTAAGGCATCAAAATTCTGGCTCTCTGTTGTCCAGTGGGTAGTCACTAGCCATCTGTGGCTATTTACATTTAATTAAAAATAAGTAAAATTGAGAGTTCAGTTCTTCAGCCTCCCCAGCCACATTTTAATGCTCAGTAACAACATAGTGCTGCTGTATTGGTCAGTGCAGGTAGAGAACATTTTCATCACAGAACATTCCATCAGATAGCCTTGACTAGATGTTCTGTACTCGCCAGACATACAGGGTCATAGTTCAGTCTGACAGATTAGGGTTAGAGTCAAGTATTAGTAGTCCCCTCAGTAAATACCGACCCAGGGGTAGCTTACACTATAATCTGTAGGTTAGGGGTCGGCAGACTGACTCTGTAAGGGTGTTCCGGTACAAGGGTTTGTGGGCCCTCTGCTCCCTATTGTAACTACTCCTCTTGGTTGCTGTAGCACAGAAGCACCCACACGTACACAGACGTGCTCATTTTTTTTTTTTTTTTTGATGTACTAACAAAACTTTGTTTATGAAACAGGCAGTAGGCCAGCTTTGGCCTATAGGCCATAGTTTGCCAATCCTTGATTTATCTAACCATCTAGTTTTATTCATGGAACTTTAAATATAAATTTGGAAAATCAAATATGGATACATCTTAGAGTTTGCAAATTCACTCTATTTTTAAAACTTTACTATGCAAAATTTCAAACAGATGTGAAACTGAAAAGAATAGTGTGGTGAATCCCCATGTACCCATTACTGTCTCAACAATTATCAATACAAAGCTCATCCTATCTTGACCTCCTCATAGACTCTTCTTCAGTGTATGAGAATATGATGTGTCAAAATGAGGACCTATTTCAAAATCATTTACTAAAATCTTTTAATTGACCAAAGCCAAACTTCGGATATTTTCAAAAACAATCTTACACTATCTGATTAGATGCTTATTTCCCGGGAGTCACTGATGAAAGCAGTGCATGTCTGTGCAGTGGGTGATCCTCCCCACCTTGGGAGCGTGGGGTAGAATCACACAGCATGGACTTACTTGGGGATTAAAAATGGAACAGGCTGCACGGATGCTTCTCCTTCTGGGTATTCTTACAGCCTCTGTACTGTTCTTGAACAAGTCACCCAATCCTTGTCACCAAGGAGTGACACAGGCAGGTTACAGGCTTGGGTGAACTCCGTGACTATTAAAATGCAGAACACCCCCTTCACCCCTCCCTTTGTCTCCTTCCCCCTTCCCTCTCTACCCCCAACTTGTGTTATGAGAGGTCTCAAGGAAGAACTTTCTTTCGGTAAAGACAATCAATCATAGCATCAAGGTTAGAGTGGGAAAAGACCTTCATGAGCATATAGTTAAACCCTCACTAGTTACTGGTGATAAAGGGCTCAGAGAAGTGAAGCAATTTACTCAAAGTCACACAGCAGGGGGACAGCGGGGTCTAGACTGAGTCTCCTGAATCCTAGTTGAACACTGGCAAGAAAGAGATGCAGGGCAGAGGAGGTCTGTTCCAAGTTGACCCTGTTTCTTTCCCCTTTCTGAGTTCCATTCACTTGGGACCTATCTTGCTTTTAACCAGTAACTATTTCCCAGCTAAGGCATTTAGTTGGTGACTACTGAGGGTATTAATAGCTTTCAGAGAAAGTTGTCAAAATAGCAGAGGTACAGGCATAAAAACAATGCACTGATGCTCAGAAACGAATGCGGCCTTTCAGTTTGTCCTTCCTTTTCACTGCATCTTCCTCCCTGCTGGCTCAAACCAAGCTTTGTGAATGGAAAACCTCCATCCCTCTCCCCACCGCACACACTTAGATGCTGCCATACTGACAGAAGTTTTTTGCAGTGGTAACATAGGCTTCCTAATAAATGTGCCCCTGCCCTCACCCCCATAACAGCTATAGCTTTTGGCTGAAATAACACTTAAACTTGAACCCAAGTGGCTCTCTCTTTCTGTGGACTTGCATTTCACCAGAGAATGAGTCAGTGACCAAACCGGCAAACTTGATGAGGGAGTGATTCCTAGCATCCTATACAGTAAAAACATAAAGCAGATCATGACCTGTCACTGCCTAATACCTCTCAAAGTTTTCCCATATCCATTGGAATAGAAGATATGCTCCTTCACCTGTCCTCAGGACCCTGCCTGCTGGGCCCTGTCCACTTCTCCATTCTCCCCTCATACACACTCCTCTTTGAAATGGCAGCTTTTATTTTTTTTTAAATTTTATTTATTTTTTTAAAGGTTTCATTTATTTGTCAGAGAGAGAGAGCACAAGCAGAGGGAGAAGCTGGCTTCCTGCTGAGCAGGGAGCCCAGCAAAGGACTCAATCCCAGGGACCCTGGGATCATGACCTGAGCTGAAGGCAGATGCTTTTTTTTTTTTTTTTGCCTTTTTAAACATTTTATTTTATTTTTTTGTTATATCACCATACATTACATCATTAGTTTTTGATGTAGTGTTCCATGATTCATTGTTTGTGCATCACACCCAGTGCTCCATGCAGAACGTGCCCTCTTTAATACCCATTACCAGGCTAACCCATTCTCCCACCCCCCTCCCCTCTAGAACCCTCAGTTTGTTTTTCAGAGTCCATCGTCTCTCATGGTTCATCTCCCCCTCCGATTTCCCCCCTTCATTCTTCCCCTCCTGCTATCTTCTTCTTTTTTTTTCTTAACATATAATGTATTATTTGTTTCAGAGGTACAGATCTGTGATTCAACAGTCTTGCACAATTCACAGCGCTCACCATAGCACATACCTTCCCCAGTGTCTATCACCCAGCCATCCCATCCCTCCCACCCCAACCCCCACTCCAGCAACCCTCAGTTTGTTTCCTGAGATTAAGAATTCCTCATATCAGTGAGGTCATATGATACATGTCTTTCTCTGATTGACTTATTTTGCTCAGCATAACACCCTCCAGTTCCATCCACGTCGTGGCAAATGGCAAGATCTCATTCCTTTTGATGGCTGCATAATATTGCATTGTATATATATATACCACATCTTCTTTATCCATTCATTTGTCGATGGACATCTTGGCTCTTTCCACAGTTTGGCTATTGTGGACATTGCTGCTATAAACATTGGGGTGCACGTACCCCTTCGGATTCCCTACATTTGTATCTTTGGGGTAAATACCCAGTAGTGCAATTGCTGGATCATATGGTAGCTCTATCTTCAACTTTTTGAGGAACCTCCGTACTGTTTTCCAGAGTGGTTGCACCAGCTTGCATTCCCACCAACAGTGTAGGAGGGTTCCCCTTTCTCCGCATCCCCACCGACATCTGTCCTTTCCTGACTTGTTAATTTTAGCCATTCTGACTGGTGGGAGGTGGTATCTCATTGAGATTTGGATTTGGATTTCCCTGGTGCCGAGTGATGTTGAGCACTTTTTCATGTGTCTGTTGGCCATTTGGATGTCTTCTTTGGAAAAATGTCTGTTCATGTCTTCTGCCCATTTCTTGATTGGATTATTTGGGTGTTGAGTTTGATAAGTTCTTTACAGATTTTGGGTACTAGCCCTTTATCTGATATGTCATTTGCAAATATCTTCTCCCATTCTGTCGGTTGTCTTTTGGTTTTGTTGACTGTTTCTTTTGCTGTGCAAAAGCTTTTTATCTTGATGAGGTCCCAATAGTTCATTTTTGCCCTAGCTTCCCTTGCCTTAGGCGATGTTTCTAGGAAGAAGTTGCTGCGGCTGAGGTCAAAGAGGTTGCTGCCTGTGTTCTCCTTTAGGATGTTGATGGACTCCTGTCTCACATTGAGGTCTTTCAACCATTTTGAGTCTATTTTTGTGTGTGGTGTAAGGAAATGGTCCAGTTTCATTCTTCTGCATGTGGCTGTCCAATTTTCCCAACACCATTTGTTGAAGAGACTGTCTCTTTTCCATTGGACATTCTTTCCTGCTTTGTCAAAGATGAGTTGACCATAGAGTTGAGGGTCCATTTCTGGGCTCTCTATTCTGTTCCATTGATCTATGTGTCTGTTTTTGTGCCAGTACCATACTGTCTTGATGATGACAGCTTTGTAATAGAGCTGGAAGTCCGGAATTGTGATGCCGCCAGCTTTGCTTTTCTTTTTCAACATTCCTCTGGCTATTCGGGGTCTTTTCTGGCTCCACACAAATTTTAGGATTATTTGTTCCATTTCTTTGAAAAAAGTGGATGGTATTTTGATGGGGATTGCATTGAATGTGTAGATTGCTCTAGGTAGCTTTGACATCTTCACAATATTTGTTCTTCCAATCCATGAGCATGGAATGTTTTCCCATTTCTTTGTGTCTTCCTCAATTTCTTTCATGAATATTTTATAGTTTTCTGAGTACAGATCCTTTGCCTCTTTGGTTAGATTTATTCCCAGGTATCTTATGGTTTTGGGTGCAATTGTAAATGGGATCGACTCCTTAATTTCTCTTTCTTCTGTCTTGTTGTTGGTGTATAGGAATGCCACTGATTTCTGTGCATTGATTTTATATCCTGCCACTTTACTGAATTCCTGTATGAGTTCTAGCAGTTTTGGGGTGGAGTCTTTTGGGTTTTCCACATAAAGTATCATATCATCTGCAAAGAGTGAGAGTTTGACTTCTTCTTTGCCGATTTGGATGCCTTTGATTTCCTTTTGTTGTCTGATTGCTGTGGCTAGGACAGCTAATACTATGTTGAATAGCAGTGGTAATAGTGAACATCCCTGCTGTGTTCCTGAGCTTAGGGGGAAAGCTCTCAGTTTTTCCCCATTGAGAATGATATTTGCTGTAGGTTTTTCATAGATGGCTTTTATGATATTGAGGTATGTACCCTCAATCCCTATACTCTGAAGAGTTTGATCAAGAAAGGATGCTGTACTTCGTCAAATGCTTTTTCTGCATCTATTGAGAGGATCATATGATTCTTGTTCTTTCTTTTGTTAATGTATTGTATCACGTTGATTGATTTGCAGATGTTCAACCAACCTTGCAGCCCAGGGATAAATCCCACTTGGTTGTGGTGAATAATCCTTTTAATGTACTGTTGGATCCTAGTGGCTAGTATTTTGGTGAGAATTTTTTGCATCCATGTTCATCAAGAATATTGGTCTGTAATTCTCCTTTTTGATGGGGTCTTTGTCTGGTTTTGGGATCAGGTAATGGTGGCCTCATAAAACGAGTTTGGAAGTTTTGCTTCCATTTCTATTTTTTGGAACAGTTTCAGAAGAATAGGTATTAATTCTTCTTTAAATGTTTGGTAGAATTCCCCTGGGAAGCCATCTGGCCCTGGGCTTTTGTTGGGAGATTTTTGATGACTGCTTCAATTTCCTTAGTGGTTATAGGTCTGTTCAGGTTTTCAATTCCTTCCTGGTTCAGTTTTGATAGTTGATACATCTCTAGGAATGCATCCATTTCTTCCAGGTTATCTAATTTGCTGGCATATAGTTGCTCATAATATGTTCTTATAATTGTTTGTATTTCTTTGGTGTTGGTTGTGATCTCTCCTCTTTCATGATTTTGTTGATTTGGGTCCTTTCTCTTTTCTTTTTGATAAGTCTGGCCAGGGGTTTATCAATCTTGTTAATTCTTTCAAAGAACCAGCTCCTAGTTTCGTTGATCTGTTCTACTGTTCTTTTGGTTTCTATTTCATTGATTTCTGCTCTGATCTTTATTTCTCTTCTGCTGCTGGGTTTAGGCTTTATTTGCTGTTCTTTCTCCAGCTCCTTTAGCTGTAGGGTTAGGTTGTGTACTTGAGACCTTTCTTGTTTCTTGAGAAAGGCTTGTGTTGCTATATACTTGCCTCTTAGGACTGCTTTTGCTGCATCCCAAAGATTTTGAACAGTTGTGTTTTCATTTTCATTGGTTTCCATGAATTTTTTAAATTCTTCTTTAATTTCCTGGTTGACCCATTCATTCTTTAGTAGTATGCTCTTTAGCCTCTATGTATTTGAGTTCTTTCTGACTTGTGATTGAGTTCTAGTTTCAAAGCATTGTGGTCTGAAAATAGGCAGGGAATGATCCCAATCTTTTGGTACCAGTTGAGACCTGATTTATGACATAGGATGTGATCAATTCTGGAAAATGTTCC
The DNA here is from genome assembly GCF_004348235.1 of Phoca vitulina. Taxonomy (NCBI): domain Eukaryota; kingdom Metazoa; phylum Chordata; class Mammalia; order Carnivora; family Phocidae; genus Phoca; species Phoca vitulina. The sequence goes on along the minus strand of NW_022589715.1, from coordinate 44,728,552 downwards.
ATGGGCACTAGAGAAGAATGTGTATTCCATTGCTTTAGGATGGAATGTTCTGAATATATCTGGGAAGTCCATTTGGTCTAGTGTGTCATTTAAAGTCTTTATTTCCTTGTTGATCTTTTGCTTAGATGATCTGTCCATTTCAGTGAGGGGGTTGTTAAAGTCCCCCACTATTATTGTATTGTCAATGTGTTTCTTTGCTTTTGTTATTAATTGCCTTATATAATTGGCTGCTCGCATGTTAGGGGCATAGGTATTTACAATTGTTAGATCTTCTTGTTGGATAGACCCTTAAAGTATGATGTAGTGTCCTTCCTCATCTCTTATTACAGTCTGTGGTTTAAAATCTAATTCGTCTGATATAAGAATTGCCACCCCAGCTTTCTTTTGGTGTCCATTAGCATGGTAAATGGTTTTCCACCCCCTCACTTTCAATCTGGGGGTGTCTTTGGGTCTAAAATGAGTCTCTTGCAGACAGCATATCGATGGGTCTTGTTTTTTAATCCAATCTGATAGCCTGTGTCTTTTGATTGGGGCATTTAGCCCATTTACATTCAGGGTAACTATTGAAAGCTAGGAATTTAGTGCCATTGTATTGCCTGTAAGGTGACTGTTACTGTATATTGTCTGTGTTCCTTTCTGGTCTTTGTTGCTTTTAGGCTCTCTCCTTGCTTAGAGGACCCCGTTCAATATTTCTTGTAGGGCTGGTTTTGTGTTTGCAAATTCCTTTAGTTTTTGTTTGTCCTGGAAGCTTTTTATCTCTCCTTCTATTTTCAATGACAGCCTAGCTGGATATAGTATTCTTGGCTGCATATTTTTCTCGTTTAGTGCTCTGAATATATCCTGCCAGTCCTTTCTGGCCTGCCAGGTCTCTGTGGATAGGTCTGTTGCCAATCTAATGTTTCTACCATTGTAGGTTACATATCTCTTCTCCCGAGCTGCTTTCAGGATTTTCTCTTTGTCTTGAGACTCATAGGTTTTACTATTAGATGTCAGGGTATTGACCTATTTTTATTGATTTTGAGATGGGTTCTCTGTGCCTCCTGGATTTTGATGGCTGTTTCTTTCCCCAAATTAGGGAAATTCTCTGCTATAGTTTGCTCCAATATACCTTCTGCCCCTCTCTCTCTTTCTTCTTCTTCTGGGATCCCAATTATTCTAATGTTGTTTCGTCTTATGGTATGGCTTAGCTCTCGAATTCTGCCCTGTGATCCAGTAGTTGTTTCTCTCTCTTTTTCTCAGCTTCGTTATTTTCCATCATTTGGTCTTCTATATCACCAATTCTCTCTTCTGCCTCATTTATCCTAGCAGTTAGCGCCCCCATTTTTGATTGCACCTCATTAATAGCCTTTTTGATTTCTACTTGGTTAGATTTTAGTTCGTTTATTTCTCCAGAGAGGGTTTCTCTAATAACTACCATGCTTTTTTCAAGCCCAGCTAGTATCTTTAAAGTGATGATTCTCAACTCTAGATCCGACGTTGTACTAATGTCTGTATTGAGTAGGTCCTTGGCAGTTGGTACTACCTCTTGTTCTTTTTGTTGAGGTGATTTTTTCCGTCTTGTCATTTTGTCCAGAGGAGAATAGATGAATGAGAGAACAAAATGCTAACAGGGTAACAATGTCCCCAGAAAATATACTCTAAACAAATCCGAAAAGACCTGAAGCCGGGGGAAAAAGAAAGGGAAAGAAATAAAAAAGAAAAAGCAAAAAAAAAAAAAAAAAAAAAAAAAAAAAAAAAAAAAAAAAAAAAAAAGAAAAAGATAAAAACCGGAAAAAATAAAACAGAACAGAACAAAACAAAAAAACAGAATATGATCAAATATGATCAGGCTGGTACATAGATCAGTGCCACACACTAGATTTTGGGTGTATTTTGGTCTGTTAGGAGACAGTGCCTCCCAAAATTTTAAGAAAGAAAAACTTACATATGTACAAAAATAAGGGTTGATATGATGAAGGGATGGAATATGACTGTAAAGATGAAAAGTATAAAAAAATTTTATAAAAGGAATTGATAAGTTGTTTGAAAAAAGAAAGGATTTAAAAAAAAAAAAGAAAAAGGGAGAGAATGTGATCAGGCAGGAGAGTAGAACAAAACCATACACTAGAGATTTAGGGTGTATTTTGATCTGTTAGAAGAAACCATCTCAAAATTTTAAAGAGAGAACAACTTATATATATATGCCAAAAATAAGGGTAACTACTATGAAGGGATAGAATATGACTCTAAAAATGAAAAATAAAAATGTTTTTTAAAAAAGGGATTGATAAGATATTGGTTGAAAAAGGGAAAAAGAAAAATTCAAAAAAAAAAAATTAACTTTGAAAGACTAAAGAATCATGGTAAAAAAGCCATGGATTCTATGTGCAGTATTCCCCTAGCGCTGGAGTTCTGCCGTTCTCATTGATTGGTAGAGTTGGTCTTGGCTGGCGTTCTTGCTGATCTTCTGGGGGAGGGGCTTGTTGCCATGGTTCCCAAATGTCTTTGGCGGAGGTGGAATTGCCCCGCCCTTGCCGGGTCCGGGCTAAGTAATCTGCTCGGGTTTGCTCTTGGGAGCTTTTGTTCCCTGCAAGCTTTCCGTATAGCTTTGGAGGCCGAGAGTGAAAATGTCGGCCTCCCAATCTCCGCCCTGGAGGAGCCGAGAACTCAGGGCCTCGCTCCTCAGTGCGCCCCCAGAGAAAAGCAGTCAGTCACTCCCGTCTCCCTGGTCTCCGGCCTCACTCCGTGCTCACCCGGCCTGTGACCAAGCGTTTCTATCTCTGGCACCCGACCCCGTGTGGAGTCTCCAAACCCAGCAGATCCCTGCGGTGTGCTCCCGCGCTGCTCCTCCTGGGGGAGGAAGGGGAGTCTCCCCCGATCTGCCGCTTGTTGGGTACCCTGCTGGAGGAGCAGTGGCCTGACTGTGCCGCGGATCATGGTTTATGGCAACCCCGAGCTGAGAGCCCGCGCCTCGGCTCCGTCTCTGCAGCCGGCTTCCCTGCTCTGATCCCTGGGAGCTCTGCCGCACTCAGGCACCCCCGGTCTTTCTGTGACCCCAGGGTCCTGAGACCACACTATCCCATGAGGGTTCCACCCCCAGCTTAGCCACCAGAGTGACGTCCCTCAGTGGAGCCGACTTCTTTTTTTTTTTAATTTTTTAATTTTTTAATTTTTTTATTGTTATGTTAATCCCCATACATTACATCATTAGTTTTAGATATAGTGTTCCATGATTCATTGTTTGTGCATAACACCCAGTGCTCCATGCAGAACGTGCCCTCCTCAATACCCATCACCAGGCTAACCCATCCTCCCACCCCCCTCCCCTCTAGAACCCTCAGTTTGTTTTTCAGAGTCCATTGTCTCTCATGGTTCTCCCCCTCCGATTTCCCCCCCTTCATTCTTCCCCTCCTGCTACATTCTTCTTCTTCTTTTTTTCTTTCTTAACATATATTGCATTATTTGTTTCAGAGGTACAGATCTGAGATTCAACAGTCTTGCACAATTCACAGCGCTTACCAGAACACATACCCTCCCCAGTGTCTATCACCCAGTCACCCCATCCCTCCCACCCCACCCCCCACTCCAGCAACCCTCAGTTTGTTTCCTGAGATTAAGAATTCCTCATATCAGTGAGGTCATATGATACATGTCTTTCTCTGATTGACTTATTTTGAGTGGAGCCGACTTCTAAAAGTTCCGATTTTGTGCTCCACGGCTCTATCACTTGTCAGAAGTGGCTGACGGAGGCCCCCTCCCCCATGATCTATCTTCCCGAATATCACCTCGGATTCACTTCTCCGCACGTCCTACCTTCCAGAAAGTGGTTGCTTTTCTTTTCTTCGATCTCCTGTTGAGTTTGTAGGTGTTCAGAATGGTTTGATCCCTATCCAGCTTAATTCCTGAGACCAGATGAAATCCAGGTCTCCTACTCCTCCGCCATCTTGCTCCACCCCCTGAAGGCAGATGCTTAACTGAGCCACCCAGGCATGTGGAAATGGTGACTTTTAGTTCTAGGAACTGTGAGCTGTTCCCACTTCAGGGATTTTACACATACTGTTCCTCTGCCTAGAACACTCTTCCCTTCACTTTTCAACTGACTAGTATCTTCTGTTTCAGCTCAATGTCACTTCCTCAGAAAAGTTTTCAGTACCACATTCTAAATGAAGCTGCTTTTGTTCAGCTCCATAATAGGAGTTCCTGTTTGTGTTTTTGCTGATGTGATAGTTTTCCCTTGACCTAGACTGTCAGCTCCGTGATGAGAAGGACCCAATAAATATTAGCTAAGTATATTTTTCTAATTGTTTCATTATCTATCCATCTCTAATTTTCCTCCTTCCCAGTCAGATTACAAAAGCTTGGGGGCCAAGCTTGGGGGCCAAGATTTCTGTTTCTCCTGTTGCTGCCACAGCGACTAGCACAGGGCTCAGTCCACAGTTGTTCACCTGGAACCCTGTTTTTAAAATACAGCGAACGGACTTTGGGGATCACAGCTCAGTGAGAGGCGGTTCCTCTAATTTTGTAGTTTTCCTACATAGAATATAATAGTTTTTTAAAAAACAGACCTTATTTTTTAGAGCAGTTTTTTTAGAGCTGCTACATCACAGCAAAACTTAGAAGTACCGAGTTTTCTCATATACCTGTTCATCCGACACTTGCACAGCCTCGTATCAGCATCCTCCACCGGAGTGGTATGTTTGTTACAATTGATGAACCTAAACTGACACATCGTTATCACCTGAAGTCCATAGCTCATGTTAGGCTTCATTCATGGTGTTGGACATTGTATGGGCTTGGACAAATGTATAATGACCATTACAGTATCACAGAGTAGCTTCACTGCCCTAAAAGTCCTGTGTTCCACCTGTTCATCATTCGCTCCCCCAAAAACCCTTGCAACCACTGATCTTTTAAATTCTCTCTGTAGTTTTGCCTTTTCCAGAATGTTACATATTTGGAATCAAATAGAATGTAGCCTTTTCATATGGGCTTCTTTAACTTAGTAGTCCGTGTAAGGTTTTTAATAGGGTTTTTTTTTTTTTTTTTTCTTTTAAAGCTATAATATCTAACTTTGCATTTTCTCAATGTATGTTTCACGGAAGGTCCCTGAGTTGCTAGGTGAAAAAGTGATCCATGGTCAATTAGGTTGGAAAGCTGGAATACCCTTTCCTGTTTGGGGAAAGGCAAGTTCACACTGGCGTTAGTAGCACCGTTTAACCCACTGTATGCCTCAAAGACTTCCATAAGAGCTATCTATTCCTTGCCATAGGATGTGGTCCATGAAGCCCTTTGGAAACCTCGCCCCTTATCTTACTCCCTCTTCTGTTTGATTCCCCCTCAGGGACCATGGATCATTATGTCATCTTTAACTCTTCCAGGGGAAATAGTACCAGAAAGTTCGTCATAAAATGATATTTTAGCAGTACCACATGTTCTCAGCCAAATTTAACTGTCCACCTGTTGCTGTGGTAACAACACAAACAGCCAAACACTAGATCACACAAACCAGCAGGCAGAATTGAAGTTTCTTTTAATAAATTCATGGTTGCCTTGGAAAAACTGGGCACTCTGATGGTATGTTAATTTAACATCTTGAAGGAATTGTGAAATGATTAAATGCAAAGTCAGTGGCTAAAAGGTTACCAGTGATTTATGCTTTTGGGGTAGACTGATGTGTGTCTGTCCATATTACATGATCATGGGTCCTTTGAATACATGTCCAACAAGTTAATAGGGAAACTGGTTAGTATCTACCAGTGATGTGCAAATATGACGAGAGGGACCCAATAAATATTAGCTAAGTATATTTTTCTAATTGCAGTATAATTTCTAAGTATAAGTATAATTTCTTAAGTATAATATAATAAATATAATAAAAAAATATAAGTATAATTTCTAACAGCAGTGGCCCGACTGTGCCGCGGATCACGGTTTATGGCAACCCCGAGCTGAGAGCCCACGCCTGGGCTCCGTCTCTGCAGCTGGCTTCCCTGCTCCGATACCTGGGAGCTCTGCCGCACTCAGGCACCCCCCCGGTCTTTCTGTGGCCCCGAGGGTCCTGAGACCACACTGTCCCACGAGGGTTCCACCCCCAGCTTAGCCACCAGAGCTTGCCACCTTGCTATGGCAAGGCACGTCTTGATATTTCTGTTCAAGTTTGAGAGCTGGCTTCTTCCTCCTCTCATCTAACATTGGGACTCCTATGTAATGTATTGGCAGTTGCCCCAGTTAATGCCCCAGATAATGTCTGTTGTGTTACAACCCTGAGCACAACTTTTTCCTCCTGTCTGCAATATCCTCTCCACCTTGACTGAAAAACACTCAGCTCTCAAGACCCAACCTATCTCTGTGGTGAAGCTTTGCTTGACTCCTACTCATCCTCCTCCTACAGCACTTGATGTGAGTTTCTATTTTAGCGCTCATCGTTTCACAAAGCCTAGTCCTGTGAGGCTGTCGTATGGGGATAATTACAGTGTCCTATTTTTCTACCCCAGCAGCCAGCTGCACGCCTGGCACATAGTAGGCACTCTACAAGCATTTGTTAAATAAACGAATGAATGAATCAAGTATGTAAGGCCTTAAAAATCAGCAGTTAATACTGAGAATATGAACAAACACAGATCTTGGTAATTACTTCTTAGGCTCAATTAGCATCAATTTGATGGACTAATACCTTCTAGTAGGGACAATAAACATAATTTAGACTTTTAAGTTTCCACCTAAATGAACAAAATAGGCACGCACTACTAATTTGCCTCCTAGTAACAAGAGCAGGTTATTTCCTAGATTTTGCTATGGCAAGGCACGTGTATGATTTTTGCCTAATTAACTCCACCCACCCTCAGAAGTTTAGAAGTACTTTCTTCATTTACAAAGGGGATTTTATTTTTTTATTTTATTTTTTTACATCTTCCATATTTCTTTTTTTTTCTTTTATTATGTTAATCGTCATACATTACATCATTAGTTTTTGATGTAGTGTTCCATGATTCATTGTTTGCCTATAACACCTGGTGCTCCATTCAATGTAAAGCAAGAGTTTCAGGTTTAGGGTAACAATGTAAACTTTTGCCTTTCCCCTTTATGCCATCAAAAAATATGTAAAATTTCAAAATATGTAGAATTTCAAATATTTCTGTTTATTAGAAGTTACTTAAAATGGGTAGCACAGAATAAGAAAGTAAAAGTTTGAGATGACAGTGATCTTGACATACAAAGAGACATCAAGAGAACAGAAAAACAAAGCTTTTCTTTGTGCCCTTCTTCTTCACTCCTATTTTTTTGTTTTTCCTGTTTCCCTACAATAACATATAAGCCTCATCAGGGCAAGGCTGCTGTCTCATTTGGTCCCTGCCATATTTTCAGTGTTTAGCAAATGACTGGTACATAACAGCTTCTGAACCCATAGACATAGAATGAATCATAGTTGCTATAATAGTTGATTACTCTGATATAGTCAGAATGGAAGAGAATGGCGGCCTGAATCAGACTAGTGGTCTTGGGGGGAGGGAGAAAGGGATGGTGAGAGACCAATGCAGATAGAGTTGACTGCCCCAGAAAGTAATGGGATGAGAACATATTAGGATAGGAAGGAGTTAAAGTTAGCAGCAAAGTGTGGAGCCTGATGAATTGAAATGGTGAACAAAGAGAAGTGGAGTTTGGAGGGGAAGTTGCTGATGTGATTTACGCATGTTGAATTTGAAATTCCAGTGGGAGATAATCAGTAGGCAGCTAACAATGTGAAACTAGAGCTTAGAATAAAAACCAAGGATGGAGAGAGATGTGATAGTCAAAGCTAAAATGTGATAGATTGTCAAGATAAAGTGAAAAGGAAAAGAGAAGGGACCCCAAACTAGATCTTTTGGGGACACAGACTTTAGGAAGTATGGGGAGCTAACAACTAGGGGTGTGCTCAGAGAGGTGGGCATACAACCAAGAGCGTATACATAGTTCAAGGAATTAAAGGCAAGAGTTTGAGGAGGAGCACTTGCTTAATGGTGCTAAAGGCTGCAGAGAAGCTCATGATGTTGAGGACTGGAAAAAAGTGATAGAATTTGGCATTTAAACTTACTTGCTTAATATGAAGATAGCAGATTTTAAGGAATAGAGAGTGATGGAAAAAAGCAAGCTCCTGAAGGATTGTTCAGTACCTCTCTAACAGACCTCCTATTTTTAAGCCTGTAGTAGATCTTCAATAAATACTGTTTTGCGTTTGAGAGTAGAATCAGAATTCACATCCTTTTCAGAAGTAGCTGTTTTTTGCTTGAGGGGCCCTTGGTCAATTTTCAGGAAGTTGCTAAGATTGTAGAGCTCATTTAGTGAAGTAGAGTCTAGCACTCAGCTCATCTCAAGTTATGGTGATCTACAATTACTCACCATGTGGTTCATATGTACTGTTCTCTTGATGTCTCTTTGTATGTCAAGGTCTAGGCTGCTAAAATTAGTCTGCTGGCTGGCTAGATCATTATCTAATATGAGTCTAATATTGCTTTAGTAAATGCCTAAATCTTAAATGCATCTTAGAAGTATTTTGTTACATAACTGGAAATTCCTTATTTCCTTTGTAAATTATTTCTGGAAGTTTGGAAGTAACTGCAGGGGTGGGAGGTGGGTGTGGGAATAAGGCAAAAGGGGTGCAGAGAATCTAAGATGGGTTGAGTGGCCTGCAGTTAGAGGATTTTACCACTAGATGGTGACCTTGTATTGGCCTGATGAACTGCCCATTCACAAAGGGTGGCAGAAAGTCAACTAGAGGTGGTGGAAAACCCACCACAATGAAATAGAGAAGCTTTTTTGATGTTGTGAAATGACATGGTTGATGAGATTTGAAGTAATAAAAGTTGAGGAATACTAGTGTCCTCCCAATTCTGCACAGATGGTGATGAATTGATAATACCTGAGCATCTGGTTAAGGACTGACAGTGTGGGGGATGGGGAGAAGTTTTAGGAAGTACACAATGTGCATTCTAGTTCACCTGTTGGCCCTTGATGGTGGTATATTTGACAAGTCACTTCTAGGGGACTCAGTTGCTTCTCTGTAAAATGGGAGATGATAATACCTAAGTTGTCAGAGGCTGAGCCAGTTTTCTCCAAGATTTTGCCCTGTTTTATCAGCGAAGAGAAAAAGAAGTTGAGGTTTAGTGTCCCTTGGAAAGGAGAAGAAAGGAGGGGCTAAAGAATCTTGGTCACTGTCTACTGTTTTTCAATTCTTTGTTTTTGGTCAGGTAGATAGAGTCTTAGTAGATGTTTTTCTCATTGTGAAAACCATGGATAGGACTTTTTGCCACAGGATGGGATAGAAAAGGGGATAGAGGTAAAGGGTGAGATGGAACAAGTTCTATAATGGTTTTGTGGTGTGTGTGTGTGTACGTGTGTGCACGGGACACGCATGCGCGCATGTAGGTCTACTTAGGTCTAGAACCATAGAAAGGAGGAGAGAGAGGAAATGTTCATAATTTCTGGCTATTATTATGGAGTGGTCAGGACATCCTTAGTTGTCTTGAATCCTCACAACAACTTGTGATGATGGTCTTGTGTCCCTGTTTTACAGTTAAGGGACTTGGGTAGTCTTGTGATGTTTGATATGTTAAAGATGTATTTTCAATCCCATCATTATTAAAATGATGGGATTTTTATTTCATGCTTACTCAAAGGGCCTTATAGGAGAAACACTTTGGCCATTTATTCAGAAGTGATTTGGCTTTTAAGTTGATACTACTTTATTAGGAGAAAATCAGGTCTCTAGCCGGGCAAATTTCCAGAAGGCTCAAGTCATGGCTGCTTTTCTGTTTTCCATAGGATACCATACAAATGCTAAGTTACCTTTGGCAGAGAAAAGGAGCTTGATTTTATCCTCTGTTATCCCCAATTTCCATAATGTCCTCTTCAATTTCACAGTAATTAGTGTTTATCCAGAAGTCGTTGAAGAAACTAGACTGTAGCCTATCTGATAAGAGAACCTATGAAAGACTGTTTATTCTAGCCATTGTCTGTATCTTTTTTATTGGAACAGAATAAATAAAATTAGAATAGACTAAGATTTGATATAAGGGAGGAAAAGGAACTGATAGAAAGCTATGGAAGTTTGAAAAGGTAGCTTAAAAGAAAAGGTAGATTAGATGAAGGCAGGGACTGTGTCCTAAGATGGGTGCGTCTGTGACTGAGTCTTCTCAGGAGTTCCTGCCTTCGTGCGATTCTTGATCTCTAGTGCCCCTGGTGAGCTTTGATTAAATTAAATTGATTCTGAAATTCTCTTTTTGGCTTGAAGATGTCAAGAAAGCTGTGTAGCCTGAGCTACGAGCTGGCATGTAATCTGGCTCTGCACTCAGTTTTCGATACCCTTGTCTTAGCGTATATTTAAAAAAATTTCTCTTGACAAAGTTATATTACATGGCCTTAATATACCTGGAGTCCCATATGGCTCAGTCTTTGCGTGCTGTTGGCTTTCTTTTCTGAACCCAACAATGGAGATGTCACAGGAAAAAAAAGATTGGTGGATCTCAACTATTTTCATTAACTGACAGAAAAGCTAAGAACCCTGGGGAGGTGAGTGTGTTTGGCTGCCCGCATAGGAGACATGACAGACTGAAGAGGAAGGCCGGGGACGTCCAAAAGATTGGCTGGCAGAGAGATTTCTAGTGTGTCCTTTTCCTTCCCCGTGTGACTCTGGTGATCCGTCGCCTGGCTTTGCAGGCAGGGAAGCGACAGTACCAGGCAGAAGGGGCAGGGTAGTGTGAAGGCAGCTCCAGAGCCAAAGTGAGAAGCCAGCAGCCATAACACCTATAGGCTCCCTGAGCGCTGCACATCCTGCCGCTTCCATCCAGTGGGCTAAGCAGTTATACCAAAGGATGTCTGTGCTTAGGAGAACAGGCCTGCAGAAGAAGTGATGAGCTGTTCCCTAGGCGTCAGTGGAATGCCGGGTAGTGGTGGGAATCAGGGAATGGTTGGATTTAGAGGGCAACCTTTGGGACTCTTACCTTGAAGACCACCCTGCTTTCATTCACCTGGAGAATAAGCAAAGCCAAAGTTTTTATATCTCTTCTAGGTCAATATTCTTTGCAAAACAGTTGGCAGTCTTAAGGGAATAAAGGATGAGCTTAAAAGGAAAAATGGCCAGACATGTGAGGTGTAAAAGTTCTATGAAAGATATTTAAGAAAATGAGCTAAACCAGAGGAAACAGAATGAACAATAATATAGAAAATAGAGGGATATTGAAAAAAATAAGGAGAAGCAAATATGAATAGGAACCAATTGGAAATATCAAGTACATAAATATAATTGAAATAAAGCACTCAGTGGATGGGCTGCGTATGATAAATGGATACAGCCAAACACCATAGAAAGACAAAACTACTGGAACAAGGAATTTCTCCAGAAGGCATCAGAAAAGGATGGCTAGATGGCACGTTGAGAGATCAGGATTGAAGTAAAAATTCCTCTCAACAGAATCACAGAAGGGAAAAGACCCTGAATGGGAGAGACACAGAGTACTGAACAGGAGAGGTGACCTCACACGGAGACATTCCACAGTGACAGTGAAGGATATGAAAAAAAGAAAATTCTAAAAGCTTTCAAAGATAAAAAAGCCTAGCACCCAAAAGGAATGAGAAAATCAGATTATAGTCCTACTTTATGGGATCATACCTATATACTTTATAGAACCCTATTTATATAATCAACAGCTATGCTAGATGGGGAAAGTAGTAAATTAATATCTTCAAGTGTCAAAGAAAAGACAGTAAAACTATAATTTTATAAGGAGCAAAATTATCTATTTTTTATTTTTTAGAGATTTATTTGCCAGGGAGAGCAGGAGAGTACAAGCAGGGAGAGTGGCAGGCAGAGGGAGAAGCATGCTCCCTGCTGAGCAAGGATCCTGATGTTGGACTGGATCCCAGAACCCTGGGATCATGACCTGAGCCAAAGGCAGATGCTTAACCGACTGAGCCACTCAGGTGTCCCAAGGAGCCAAATTATTTAAATGTGAGGTTGACATACAGATACTTGGGGGCATGCATGTCTCCTTGTAATTGCTACCAAGGATTCACTGCGAAAGAACTTCTCAAAGATATTTCTAGCTAGAAGTGAAATGACTCCAGGAGGAAGCAATTAAATACAGGAAGAAAGCTAAATAAGTAATGGATAAACACAGAACACACGTTGTTGTGAATAGAAAAAATGGGCCATGAAATTAGGCCATAAAAGATTTATCATTAAATCCCACAGAATCAACCTCATGCAGACCAGTTCACCAACCACAGAGAATAAGACTTTTCCTTGGAACACATTCCTAGAAGTTGAAATTCTAAGTTTCAGGATATGTGCATCTTTACTTGATAGAACCAAATGAGTTCTAAAGTTCCACGAATCTCTCTCTGTGAATTAAGGTTGGGAGTTTCATTGGAATTGCATTGAATTTATACATTGATATAAAGTGAATGATATCTTTATAATATCGAAAGGTCACATTGGAGAACGTTTTATCTTGCATTAGGTCAAATCTAAATAAGTTCTATAATCTTCTTTGTGAAAGTCTTGCACTTCTTTTAAGTAGTTTGTAGGGTTTTTTTTTTTTGCTATTGTGAGGGTTTCTCCCCCCCTATTATATTTTCTAAAGGTTGCTAAAGGAACACAATCAGAATTCTTTTGTGGATCGTCAAAAAATTGAGGTCTAATTTACATAAACTAAAATACAGATCTTTTATGCAGTTTGGTAGGTTTGAAAATTGCTTATGTCTGTGTAACCACCATACAAAACATAAACTCTCTGCATCAGTGTAGCAAGTTCCCCTTTGCATTCAACACCCCACCCTGAGACAACCACTTTTGGACTTCTGTCACCACATGTTAGTTTTGCCTGTTCTCGAACTTTATATAAATAGAATCATATTTACTCTTTTGTGTCTGGCTTCATTCACCTCACATAGTGTTTTTGAGATATTTTCATTGTGTGGTATTAGTAGTTTATTCATATTTATGGCTGAGTAATACTCCATTGTTGACATCTACCAAAATTTATCCATTTACCTTTTGATGGAAATAGGGGCTCGGAAACATTTTTTTGGTTTTTATAAATAAGATTGCTATGTTTGTATCTTTTTCTGATGTATTTTAAATTTCTCTTGTGTAAATACTTAGGAGTGAAATTGCTGGGACATATGGTAGATGTGTTTGTACTTCTTCTATTTGTTGGACTGTTTATCTTTTTGTTCTTTTTGAGGAGATCTTTATGTATTTTGGATATGAATCCTCTGTCAGTTATATATGTATTGAGAATATTTGCCTCTAGCCTTTGGTTTGCTTTTTAATTTTCTTATTAAATCTTTTGAGCAGAAATATTTAATTTCAATCAAGTCCAACTTACCATTTTTTTTTAAATGATTTGTGCTTTTAGGGTCCTGACTACAAAATCTTAGCTGACTCTTACATCGTGAAGATAATTTTCTATGTTTTATCTAAAAAGCTCAATGTCTTAGCTTTTACAAGCTTAAATTATATTTCCATTTTTATTTTGTTGAATTTTAATTCAGCGATGACCCTTTTACGGTTATTCTTGAATAAATTGTTTTCTCCACCTAAAGTTACTTTCTCTTTTATACAAAACACAAGGGACTTTAATGCTCTGTGCAATTTGACTGTCTTGGTATTGATTTTTAAGCAATTAAGAAATGGTTGTTTTTAAAAGAGTCAATAGTTGATTACATCGACTCTTGTTTCCATGACTACCATCCTTTCTAGTACCCTCCCATTGCCTATGAACTCTTCATGGGTCTGGGATGGTCAACTCGCACAGTCATGGTATTCTGGAAAGTCTAGTTCACCCTCACACTTGAACAATGTTGGCAGAAAGAGTATGGGGTTGTGCATTTTGAAGTTACAGCTGAGTTTTACCAAGTACTGATTTCTGTTGATAATCATGCCTTCCTGACTGATTCTCTGTGCCTGACACTCACACCAGAGTCCATGCTGGGCTCTGGCTGTATTCTGGTCTGAGCCCTGGCACTGGAGGAATCTGAGTCTAGTTTCTTTCTTTGATACATGAACATCTAATTTTTCCTGTACCATTTATTTAAGAGACTATTCCATTGAGTTATTCATGGTTTTCTGGTAAATATTAGTTGATCATATATTACATTATACATTAGTTTATTTCTGGGCTCTTGATTCTGCTCCTTTGGTTTATGTGTGAGTTTTTATGCCAGTACCACTGTTTTGATTACTATAGCTTTGTAATACAGTTTGAAATCAGAAAGAGTGATGCCTCCAGCTTTATTTTTCTTTTTCAGGGTTGCTTTGGCTATTCAGGTTTTTTTTGTGGTTCCATACAAATGTTAGGATTGTGTTTTCTATTTCTGTAAAAAAAAAAAAAAAAATGCCATTGGAATCTTGATAAAGACTGCATTGAATCTATAGATGGCTTTGGGTAGTAGGGACATTTTAAAAGAATAATTTTTTTCTAATCCATGACTGTGGAATATCTTCCCACTTATTTGTGTCTTCTTCAGTTTCTTTCATTGATGTCTTAAAGTTGTCAGGGTACAGATATTTCACCTCTTTGGTTAAATTCACTCCTAAATATTTAGTTGTTTTGGATGCTATTGTAAATGGGATTGTTGTCTTTCTTTTTTTTTGGGAAAATTTGTTGTTAGTGTATAGAAATGCAACTGACTTTTGTATGTTGATTTTTGTATCCTGTAGCTTCATGTATTCATTGAGTAGATCTAACTGGTGTGCGTGTGTGTGTGTGTGTGTGTGTGAGAAGTCTTTAGGATTTTCTATAAAATCATGTCATATTCAAACAGCTAATTTTGCTTCCTCTTTTCCAGTTCTGAATCCTGTATCTTTCTTATCTGATTTCTGTGACTAAGGCATCCAATACTATGTTGAATAGAAGTGGTCAGAGTAGGCACCCTTGTCTTTTTCTTGATTTTACAGGAAAAGCTTTCAGCCCTTCACCATTGAGTGTAATATACCTGTGGACTTCTACTACACGGTCTCATTATGTTGAGGTACATTTCTTCTATACACAATTTGTTAAGTGTTTTTAATCATGAATTTTGACAAATGCTTTTTCTGCATCTGTTGAGATGAACATGAGTTTTTTTTTTTTTTTAAGATTTTATTTATTTATTTGCAGAGAGAGACACAGCAAGAGAGGGAACACAAGCAGGGAGAGTAGGAGAGGGAGAAGCAGGCTTCCCACTAAGCAGGGAGCCTGATGCAGGGCTCGATCCCAGGACTGGATCACTACCCGAGCCGAAGGCAGACACTCAACGACTGAGCCACCCAGGTGCCCTATGAACATGAGTTTTAATTTTCAATCTATTAATAGGATATATCACATTTATTGATCATGTGGAACCATCCTTGCATCCCAGGGATGAATCTCACTTGATTGTGGTATATGACCTTTCAATATACTATTGAATGGGTTTTTTTTAGAATTTTGCTGATAATTTTTCATCTGTATTTATCAGGAATATTGTGTCCTTATCTGGCTTAGGTACCAGGATAATATTGGCCTCATAAATTTGGAAGTGTTTCCTTTCTCAATTTTTTGGAAGGGTTTGAGAAGGATGACATTAGTTCTTTAAATGTTTGGTACAATCCACCAGTAAAACCATCTGGTCTTGGGTTTTTCTTTGTTGAGAAGTTTTTGATTACTGATTCAATCTCTTATTGTCCTATTTAGATTTTCTATTTTATCATGACTCAGTTTTCATAGGTTGTATGTATATAGGAATTCATCCATTTCTTCTAGGTTGTCCAGTTTGTTGGCATCTAGTTGTTTATAATAGTCTTTTATGGTCCTTTGTGTTTCTGTGGTATTAGTTGCAATGTCTTGTCTTGAATTTATAGTTTTGTTTCTTTGGGTCCTTTCTTTTTCTTGATCTATCTAAAGGTTGTCAGTTTTGTTGATCTTTTCAAAGTCGTCTTAGTTGTTTTCCTGTTTCCTCTTTCATTGAGTTGCTCTGATCTTTATTTACTTCCTTCTGCTAACTTTGGGCTTAATTCTTTTTCTAGTTCTTTGAGGTGTACAGTCAGGTTGTTTGAGATTTTAGTTTTGTCTTAATGTAGACTTCAGTATAAATGTTTCACTTAAGACTGCTTTTGCTGCATCCCATAAGTTTTGGTATATTGTATTTTCATTTGTCTCAAGATAATTTTGTTATTTCCCATTTGATTTCTTTTTTGATACATCGGTTATTCAGGAGTGTGTAGTTTAACTTCAACGTATTTGTGAATTTTTCCAGCTCTTTTTGCTGATTTCTGGTTTCATACTATTGTGGTCAGCAGAGATATTTGATATAATTACTACCATCTTGAATTTGTGGATACTTGTTTTGAGGCTTGACATCAAATTTTTCCTAGAAAATATTCCATGTGTGTTTGAAAGGAATGTATATTCTGGTACTATAGGTTGGAACGTTCTGTATATGTCCAGGTCCATTTGCTCTGTTGTTCAAAGCCACAGTTTCCTTGTTGATTCTCTGTCTAGATGATGTATCCATTGTTAAGAGTTGAGTATTAAAATTCTTTATCTTTTAAAAAATATATTGTTATTTTTTTTTTGAGTAGGCTTCATGCCCAGTGTGGAGCCCAAGCCGGGGCTTGAACTCTTGACCCTGAGATCAAGACCTGAGCTGGGATCAAGAGTCAGATGCTCAACTGATTGAGCCACCCAGGCGCCCTGAGTATTAAAATTCTTAACTATTGTATTACTGTCAATTTCTCCTTTTAGTTCTTTTAGTATTTGCTTTTTATGCAAATGATACATATATGCACAATATGCAAATGGTGCATATAAAACAAATACTAATAGAGCTGTTGCAATGTAGGGTGCATAAATATAATTCTTACATCTTCTTGATTATTATATAATGACCTTTTTTGTCCCTTTTGACCATTTTTAGCTGACAGTCTATTTTGTCTGCTATAGGTATAGTTACCCCTATTTTTTTTTTTTTTGAAATATTTTTACCATCTCTTCACTTTCATTCTGTGTGTTCTGAAAGCTAAAGTGAGTCTCTTATAGGCAATATGTTATTGGCTCTTGTTTTATCCATCAGCCATTCTATGTCTTTTTTTGGAGAATTGAACCCATTTATGTTTAAAGTAATTATTGATAGGTAAGGACTTACTATTGCTATTTTGTTGTTTTCTGACTCTTTTGTAGATCCTTTGTTCCTTGCTCCTTGCTGTCTTCCTTTGTGATTTGATGACTTTTGTGGTGGTATGCTTTGACTCCTTTATCATCATCTATTTTATCTATTATAGGTTTTTCCTTTGTGGTTACCATGAAGCTAAAATAAAAGATCTTAGATTTGTAACCTACTTTAAGCTGATAACAACCTGAGTTGGCATACAGAAATACTATACTCTTGATTTCCACCCCACTCCCGAATTTTAGATTACTGATTTTACCATTTATATAGTTTTTTTGTATTGTGTAACCAATAACAAATTAATATTTTAATACATTCATTTAACTTTTAAATTAATTGTAAGTAAATTATGAATCGCCATCATATTAGACAACCAGACTCTGACTATATATTTACCATTACCAGTGAGTTTTACACATACATTCATAGGTTTTTACAATGTTAATTAGCATCTTTTTATTTCCAGTTGAAGAATGCCCTTTAGCCTTTCTTCTAAGGCAGGTCTAGTGATGATGAACTCCTGTATGGATGGAGTTAAATTTTCCCTTGTCAGTTTCCTGAACCAGTATCTGAGGAAAAAGAAGACCACCTACACATTTTTGTAATCCTGCTGCCTATCACAATGCCTACTCCCTAGCAGGGGCTTAATAAATTTATGTTGAATGAAAAAGCCCTGTTTGAACTGCCTTTTTAATAGATGGGGTAGGTACATCAGACAGGTAAACGCCGGGACGGTTTTCTAGGCAGGGAGCATAGTGCGTGCAAAGGCATGGCAGTCTGAAAGACAAGGCATATTCCAGGAGGAAAGGTTTGGGAAAGGCAGTAAAATACTGAGGGAGTCAGGGAGCAGGTTTCCGAAGGGAAAGACTTCAGAGGGATGGGGGCAGTTTTGGAAATTTTAAGGATTATGGCTGCATGACAAAATACAAGAAGGTGTAAAGCACTGGGAATGAGTAATTCAAAGCATTGGGAAGCTGAGGTCCAGGCTGGGAGACCCATGAGGGTGCTGAAGTCCCCAGGAAGGTGCTGGATTGAGGAAGGAAATGGAGACAGGTGCCAAAGGTTTTGATAAACATGGTGAAGGTCACTGAAGGGCAGAGAACAGGGTCAGCATGGATGTGTCCCAAGTAAAGATGACAATACTTGCCTGCCAGCTCTGTAGGTCTGGGATGAATTTCAGGTCTTTTCAATCCAACAGCCCCTGGAAAACTGTTCCCAAAGGTGTGATCAGAAGGATGCTGAAGAATGATGGTTGACTCTCCTCTCCTCTCTTAGTCATTACCACCTGCTTGTTCCCTCCTAACTAGACTGGGCTTTACTTGGGGGCTATCACGGTGGGGAGATGGCATGTTGGAGGGAGCTGCTATGTTTCCTTTAAGTGTCAGCAACAGGGTCCCTCTGCCTCTGGCTGCCTTGATCTGCCCTCACAGATTTGAGACCTCATGTTCTCACAGACTGCAGAGTGACTGTGGGCAAAGGAAGCAGGAGGGACTGTGAAAACCTTTCTTCTCTCATTAACCACTGCTCCCCGTCTCCTTACAGCTACATAGATAGTGTTGTGATTGCAGTTTGTATATTAAAATATTTTTATACTAAATATATTCGGTCTAAAAACAAAAAGCACTTCATCTAGGAAAAAAGCTTGAAAACCTTGAGTAGTTCTCTCAGCAGTGGGGATGGGAGGCTACCCATTAACCTCCACTTTTTTGTGCAGACCATTAACATCTGCAGGACTTAGGTAAATGTGAAAATGGAGGTACTGACCTACATCTCCTCCCATCTCTTCCCATCCTGATTCCATCCAGCGTGCCTGGTACACTCCAGCCTGTACCCTGAGCTCTATTAGCACCCTGCAAGCAGCAGTCTTCAGGCCTTGTGCTATGCACGCTGGGGGTGTAGTTTACCATAGGGAGGACAAGGCAGACCCTGATTATTTGGGCAGGAGGTGTCAGGGCCCCAAGTATCAGCATGTTCAGTGCAGGCTTGGGTGGTCTTGTCCCCTGGGCCTGTGGACTCTGAGACTCCTTAGCAGGGCTGGGGCATGGCTGCAGGAGGGCCAGAGTGGGGCCCTCCAGTGTGGTGTCAGGGCAGGGACATAGCTGCCCAGATCTATGGGCACTTCTGCCCTGACGTTGTTTCATTTTTGAAATGACTGATTGTGGCAGAGAGAGGGTCCCAGGGCATGCAGTGGTCTTATTTGCTTCAAAAAAGTTGACTTTTCTAAGGATAAACAAAAATACACACAAGTTAAAAGTTATTTCTTTCTTGAGGAAATGAAAGCATGTTAACCACCTTGGTTCATGCCCAAGTATGGTCCATGAGTTAGGGCTGTCCTGGGTTAGAGTATACTTCATGGACTTTATCTTCCCCTGGCTTTTCCTGAGCTTAACTGCATTCCAGTCAGGTTGACCCTGTGCTTAGGATCAGGAGGAAAAATGATGTTACAAGGAATTAGTAAAATGTCTGCTTACCTGAATGCTGGGCTTTGCTTTGTGACTCCAGTTTTCTTGTTCATTTGATTAAATTTATACCATCAAGGCTTCACCATGACCACCGATCACCAGCTTGTGAAAATGCAGTAGCTGCTCGGCGGCTGGTCCAGTCTTGCTCTTAGAGGTGTCTCATATAGGCTACTGCCCTTTATTCATGCTAAGACTGGTGTTTGCACTGTCTTTATTTTTATGGAACTCTAGGAAGGGGATAGCAGGAGACTTGAACTCTGGTCTCACTCTGCCTTCTGTTACCTGCCTGACCCCACATAGGCTGCTTAACCTCTGAATGGCAATTTCTTCCTTTATAACAAGAGAACCCTTCCTACCTCACAGGAATATTTTGAGGATCTACTAAGCCAATGCAAGTCAAAGTCTCCTAGAATGTGTGAAGCCCATTGAAACATAAGAGATTATTATCACTGTGGTATGAACCATTTATCATATCCTTTACAAAGTGACAGCTCTATAGGAGAGCAGCTTTGCTGTCAGGAGGTTGGAGAGATGAGGGTAGAACAGGTAAACTGGGGCCAAGGGAAGCACATTGTTAGAGGAAATGAAAAGTGACTGGAATTCAGGATTTCCTAGTGTTCAGTACTAGGATAGGCAATCTGTATGTATCACCTCAGTTAATACCACCATCTTGCAGATATTTTTTCTATCACTCTGCCTTGACCTTTTCTAGAAATAAAGAAAACAAAATAATCTGGCTCCTTATACTTCTTGTCTTTGTCCCTTACTACGTTCTCTCACCCACCTTTTCTCTGCTCTGGGCACACTGATCTTATTTTTCTGGAACATAGCTAGCTCACCCTAGCCTTTTGCACTTGCTGCTCCCTCTGGAACACACTTCCCTCAATATCCACGTGTCATATTTTCTACTTCTTTCCTGTCTTTAGTCAAAAGTCACTTTTTCAGGGAGGCCTTTAAATTATCTTCTGACATTTCATACCCTACCCTGCTTCCCTGATTTGTGTTTTGTCATTAGCACTTGTCACTGTCTAGCATGCAATATGTATTATTTAGCTTGTGTGTCCTCTGTTACCTCTACTAGAATGTAAACTTAACAAGGGCAGAATTTTTGTCTCATTATGTACCAGTTTTCAGTGACTGGCATAGTACTTGACTTACAGTAGGCACTCAATAAATCTTTACTTGATGGATGGATGGATGGAAAACAGCTGTGTGGGCTTCTTCAAAGTTAGTTTTTGATTTCTGGAAGTGGCCACCAGTGATATAACTTATCCTGACACCAAATCTTTACATAACTACAAATGCTAACCATTATGACTTTTGATTAGACTCTCCCACAAGTAACTTTGCTCTTGAATTTTGATCTAAAGCTGTCTATAGAAATACATAGAAAACTAAGCTGCCTTAAAACCTCCAGATATCCTAGGAAGACCTGGGCTTAACACACCAGCCAATGCTCTATCAGGACAAGGTGGATAGAGGTCTTCCTCGGCTGTGAGGAAGCACTTACCTTCGCTTGTGGTATTTGGGAGCCTGGGTTGGAAGCATCCCATGCTGTACTTGGAATAGATGGAGAGGAGAATTTTGTTGGGATTTCTGAAGAGATGTGGCTTATAAAGTACTCCCATCACTTTATAGACAGAGGTAGTGTATTCCTTTTTTTTTTTTTTTTTTAAGATGTATTTATTTATTAACAATGTGCATGAGCGGTGTGGGGGAGGGGGGTAGGGGCAGAGGGAGAGGGAGAGAAGCAGACTTCCTGCTGAGTGCGGAGCCTGACTTAGGGCTCAGTCCCATGAACCTGAGGTCATAACCTGAGCCAAAATCAAGAGTCAGATGCTCAACTGGCTGAGCCACCCAGGCGTCCAAGGCAGTGAATTCTTATTGGTGTTTTTCAAGTTTTCTTCCTTTTCTTCCTTTCTTCTCTTCCTCCCCTCTTATCCCCCCCCCCCCTTTATGGATATCAGGAACATATAGCCATTTGGGAGATTTTTTTTTTTTTTTTTGAGACAGGAACCCTGTGGTATGGCTTCTCTGAATGAAACTGAATGAAACAACTTAAAACCTTGTCTACCCAAACCTTATTTTCAAGGAACTCATTAATATCTGGAAGTTTAAATGACCCTAGCTAATGACATGTGAAGGGAAAATACCCTGAAATTTCACTAAAGGCAGAGCAAAAATGCTCTTTGTATCTTATATGGTGAGTATCCCTAAAAATAAGATGATTTTATATTCTTCTCCTCTTGTGTTTGTTTATAAGGAATGTTTCAAGATTCAAGGGATTCTATGTTAAGAAAAGGAAGCAAGAGCTGCGCACAAATAGAGTGCTCTTACAATTTTGGGATTTAGTACATTTTTTGAGGCCTATCTATCCAAGAAGAGAGCCCTGGGGCTGTGGATAATGCTCTTAGAGAGAATAGAATATTAGCAAGACCTTGGGTCCTGAAAAGGATCGAGCTTCCCTTACCTTTTCTGATGTCTGAAATGAGGAGGCTTTGAAGACCTTCAGAAATATTTTCTTATTGCTCATCCTTTAAACTAGATCCTGGGGCTCCAGATCATTGTATGTGGAATCCTGGGAAGTCTAGAACATGATGATATGACCAATGGACCTTTCTACTGGAATCTAAGGCTGAGTCTAAGTCTTTTTTCCTTCTATCTCTTCTCTTTGTCCTTTTCATTTTCCATATCTTGCCTTGAATGAATATTTCTTAGGTAATGTCTGACTCCAGTGGTTGCCTTCAGATCTGAGCAACTTCTAGGGTTTATTGCAGGGAGGACAGACTGATATAGGGAGAAGGGGCTGGACTATGGGCAATGGGTAGAGGGAGAGAGGAGTGAGGGATGAGAACATAAAATGTGAGGTGTGAAGGTGTCCTGTGCTTCCTGACCTTAAACTCCCTGGCTTCATCTCCTAGGCAAGGATTTGGGTTAAATGAGGTTGTAGGATGAGATTGCCTACCCACCATTCCTTCCCCTGAAACTTCCCCTTCCACCTTCCTAGCTGGCAGAGCTGCCCTTGGACTACAGAGGCGAAAGGTGGCAGATTTCATTTTGCTATCTCTTTTGCTGCCAGGGTAGTAATCTAAGATAACAGGTAGGAAGAGATGTTTGCTAAGGGTCTTTTGGGAGAAATTTTCTTCCCCTTGAAAAGTGAAATACAGGGAAGGAAAGATCTATTTTTGTTTCTAGATTTGGTCACATCTGCATGTGGCATCTGTAATCGCTCCAGCTTTGCTACCAAGGGAGAATCATGACTGAACACTGGGAGGATGGCAGGGCAAAAACATGGAAAGGTCCTGGATTCTTGAGACCACTGAGCCACCTAACCAAATCTGGAGCATCCTAGGGAATTGGCCTTATGGTTTAAGCCAGTTTTAGTTGGGATTTCTGCTACTTGAGCTGAAATCATTTGGATGGGAACCAGCAAGCACACCCTCATGGTTGGGCTTTATTTTATGCTAACTTTTAGTTTCTTTAATGTTACATATTAAACAGACAAAACATCCTATATATTTGTCTTTCTCCAATGCCCTTTACTATCCAGAAGGTGAAAGTTCATTCCTTGATTGTCTTTATAAACTTTCCTAATAGAAAGAAAGTTTCCTAAATAAAAAATTACTTAGTGAATCCAAAGCTTATGGCCATCACACTAGAGTTTAAAAAAAAAAAAAGTTTCAGTAACCTTTTTCTGATTTTCTAATGAATGCTATATGATGCTGGACTAAATAAGGCAAAGTGTCAATCCTGGTAAGATCTGCAGCATATTGGTGATGTGAGTACCGAAAAGCCTTTCGTCTTGTTTTATTCCTCCTTCCATATATCCCTTCCAGAAACAAGGTCTGAAGGATTCTCCATGTTTAACATACACTGAGCTCTGTAGTAAAGTACGATCTTGAGTGTCATGCCCTCCCTCCCCCACCAGTCCTGTTTCTGTATGTGGCAAGATAAAAATTGTATTAATCTAGGTACCTAGTTCATAATTTCATTCTGCTCACTAAAACATTCTGGATTTACTCATTCACTCTCAGTTCTGATCCCTTGAGGAGGATTCTACATTGTCTGTCTGTTTCTTAGGCAGTGAAAGAGAATCTGGAGCAAAGGTGGAGCGGAGGAAGGTGATATGAGAGGCTGGCCAGGATGGCACTGAAGGAATTCATGGGAGGTAAAAGTTTGAGGAGAGAGCCATGGGAGCAGGTCCAGGTTGACGTCCTGGAAGAGAAACTTAGGAAGGGCTGCCAGTCACCCAGTTTGCACAAGGATGGCCAAACGGACTGTTGACAGTCCAGTGTTCATTCTGAAACATCAGTACCTGGGCTGTGACAGTTAATTTTTTTTTTTTTAAAGATTTTATTTATTTATTTGACAGAGAGAGACACAGCGAGAGCAGGAACACAAGCAGGGGGAGTGGGAAAGGGAGAAGCAGGCTTCCCTTTGAGCAGGGAGCCCGATGTGGGATTCAATCCCAAGACTCTGGGATCATGACCTGAGCTGAAGGTAGCCGCTTAACGACTGAGCCACCCAGGCGCCCGACAGTTAATATTTTGAATATCACCTCTGGAGTAGTGGGTACTTGACAAATCTCTGGGAGATATAGGTCCTCTGTGGTGTTAGAGACTTGAAATAAAAGTTTTATAAAAACAATGTGGGATAACATTTTAGTTTAGTTTAGTTTTATTTATATATATATACATATATATATGTGTGTATATATATATATACATATTTATATTTAAAATATGAGTTTACTACTCTGGGACTGAAGCATCACTCTAGGAGGCACAGCCTAGAGGTGTTACCTGTGTAATCATTTTTTTTTTTTTAATGGGAAAAGAGTGATTGGTATACTGGACTCCAAATGTTTTTATTCAAATACAGGAAATGTAGGAAGTGCTTTTCCCTTAAGACTTGTCTTAAGAGTTTAGAAGCACTAAATTTAGCTCCCTATAAATATGTTTGCTTTTTTGAGAAAAATCTTCTCTTACCAGGAAGTGTTGTAGTGATAGGGTGATGGAACAAAAGTCTTATGAGCTTCTCTTGTTGTATATTCATCTTTAAACATATTCTTGCCTCTCAGAACCACTATCTGTTAAACCAGTGTGTCATCCACAGCTAAGCTGTGAAATAATTAATATTGTATCCTATTTTTAATTTAGCTTCTACTTGCTTTTGAGTCCCAATTCAGAAGCATATTCTCTTTGGACAAAAACAAGGAAGAAGTATGACTGCAGATGGAGCTGGGGCAGGCCCATAGTATGGCAAACTGGTATGGGGACCAGGGAGGAAAATGCTAAGGCTCTCCCCTTGGTCATAAAAGAATTCTGCAGAAGCTGGGATTCTTCATCGTGGAATGAAACACATATACCTGGCCAAAGGAGTCAGAGAACCTGAAGGAGGATCCAGGGGAAGGTGGAGCATTTGCAGGCCCAGGAGCTGCTTCATAGCTGTGAGCTGAATCGGCTGATTGGCAACAAAGTGTAAGAGTGACAAAATGGCTAGAGCTTCCCTTAATCTCTTTTCCCAAGAATCTTCCCTGTGGCCCACCCTGATGGGAAACACATAAGGGAATTCTGGGTAATGTAGTTCAGCTTATTCAAATTGACACATAACAAAGCCATCACATTAGGTACTCAGTAAAGATTTGTTAAATGAGTGAATGAACATTGTGTTGCTTCCCTTGGAAGTTCTCTGGAAACCAGAACACCTAATCCTGGTTCTGCCTCTTACAAGCCAAGCCATTTGGAACATGTCACTTAATCCTTTGAGTCTTGGTTTACTTGTCTATACAACTCCAAGAATAATCCCTGTTTTGCCCATTTAATAGAACTTTTATAGGGATCAGTTGAGATGATCTGAACAAAAGCACTGTGAACATTGTAAAGAAAAGAACAAATGTGATGTAGTATTGTATCGCTTTAATTATGAATGTTTTACTACTTGATCTTCCTAATCGATCATATGGAGTAATTGTTCCTGAGCAATTCACCTTCTAGGTGTGCCAGGAAGATTAAATAGGATGGAGTATATAGAAGTACTCTGCCGTAGCATATACTTCAAAGGTGAGACTTCAGTTACCATTCAACACGGAGATACTTGCACATAATGTATTAGTTCTGGGCTAAATGGCTTAGAGGGACAAGCATGTAATTGGCAACTCTGGGAGCTGGAGGGCAGTGGCCATTTCTCAGATGGGAGTTGTGGGCAGTGGATAAAGTTTCTGTCCTATAAGTCTGGGCTTGGATTTCATAGCAGCCAAACTTGCTCAGCAAAATGAAGAAATCCCTGCGGAAGTTCTTAGTGAAGATGGCATAGAGGAAGGGGTTGGCGCAGGAGTTGATGGGATAGAATAGGACCAGGAGGATCTTTGACTTGGACACAGTGATGAGGGGCACCTTGAGGGAGGCAGAGATGGCGAAGAAGGAGATAGGCGCCATGCAGAGGAAGTCCGTGAAGATGAGCATGGCCATGCGCTTGGCGATCTTGGTGTCACTAGAGGAGGACACGATATTGGGGTTTCTCACTGTGAGGTAGATGTGAGCGTAGCATCCACAGATGACCACAAAGGCCAGAACATTGAGCACAAGGAGGGACATAACATATAGCTGTGACAAGGGGCTGTCAATATCCATGGGCAGGCAGATGCTCACCTTCATGTAGCTGCTGATGCCAAAGATGGGAAAGAGGGCAACTGCAAAGGCAAAGATCCAGCCTAGCAGCATGACACCAGCAGCGTGGCGGAGCTGCACTTTGCATTCTAGCCGCATGGCATGGGTGATGGTATGCCATCTTTCCAGTGTTATGGCTGTCAGAGTGTAGACTGAGAGCTCACTGGCAAAGACTGTGAAAAAGCCAGCAGCATCACAGCCTGCTCCAGTTTGCCAGTCAATGGCATAGTTGTGGTACTGGCTTTTGGTGTAGATATCAACTGATGCTATGAGCAGCAGGTAGATTCCAATGCAGAGATCGGCAAAGGCCAGGTTGCACATAAGGAACCGGGGGACTGTGAGTTTGTATTGGCTGGTGATCAGGATCATCAGCACTATGATATTCCCTGTGATGGCCAGGATGCTGATAAACCATATCAAGACTCTGAGAATATCATGCCCCATGATATCTTCACATGGATTGAACGCATCTGGCTTGGGGGAGCAAGTCACATCAACCACTTCATTGCATAAGTCATAGTCAAATTCACTGTACATCATGTCAAATCCTTTGGCGTAACTGGATTCCTCATCTTCTGCCAAAGAGATTCTCTGACCCCTAGCCTGGGTCATATCCTCAACTTCTTGCCTTAAAATAGATTTGTTGCAAATTGGATGAAGCTCAGAGCTAGAAAAATATAAAAAGGAACAGAATCAACATCCTGGATCCAGAATGGGCAAATACATCACTGTTTTTGCACAGGGTAGAAATGATGGGGTTTCTTCCTGGTTTTTTTTTTTTTTTTTCCTCTTCTCACAGTCTGTCTGCCCTTGAGGCTAAGCTCAAGGGTTAATGGTGCTTACTGTAAATGAACAGAACAACTTGTGTATATACAGTTGGATGGCCCACTGGGGAAACCATCTGGCCACAACCTGAATGTGGGAGGAAGGCGCCTGGGACTAGCTAAGCTTTGCTGTTAAGTGCAAATAATTTACAGACCTAATACCTACTCCACCCTTTGCCTTCCCCCTTTCTATTCAGCTCTCTGTTAATATGCCTGAGTGGGATATAATGCTATTCCTCTACTCTCTACTCTAGTTGCTGGAAGGTCTGGACTGTTTGCTGACTGAAATGAGAACTTAGTTGCTTCTTTTATCTACATAAAGCAGAGAAGCTCAGTCTGTGGTCAGTTGCCAGCCAGCACCTTTCCCTGGCTCTCTGCTGCTCAGGCTAGTGGGAGGTCTGTGATTTGCCTGAAATGTTACTGAGGGTCCTATTATTCTCTATCAGCTCACTTCCCAGGAGCCACAATAGGCCCCAGGTATATATTGGTCTGCAAGGTAAACCTGGCTCTCTCATATTAAGTAGTTATCTAGTGAGTGCTGGGAGAGCAAACATGGGTTGCAAGGAGGGGGGTTTCTAATCATTCTGAGATTATAACTTAGTCCCTGGGGAACTGGCTCTTCTTGGGCTCACTTTTTTGTCTTGGTTTAAGTCCAAATGTACAAGAGGCCTAGTCAACAAAATAGAAGTACTTTCAGAAGGGATTTGCATGGAAACCAGATGATAAATATCCTACCCATATGGGTGGATAGTGCATGTAGAGACAGGGGCTAATAGTTCTGTTTTGAAGCAAAGGCTTAAGTAAAGGAGATGTTTTACACCGGGTCTCTTTTTGGATGGAAAAAAATTTCACATGAACACATACACTTCCTCCCACTCTCTCTCCCTGAGAAGCAATCTCACAGCAATGTTAGTGACTTCATTTCTCTCAAACACTAACATAATCTCATATGAGTAGGGAAGTAGGTATTAAACCCTTGAAAGAATCCCCCATAAGGAGAGAGAAGTTGGGGGAATAGAGGAGGTAAAGGTGGCATTTGATACTGAAGGAGGGGTCCTGGTTAAGTGTTCCAACATACTGACTGAACTTTTCCCTGTCAACATCTACGACAAAAGGCTATTAGGGAGAATGCTTTCCTTTCTTTTCTCCCCTCTGGGAAGTGAATTGAATTGCCAGGGAGTCATCGTGCCTTGGCCCAAGGACTCTTTTTTTTTTTTTTTTTTTTCCCCCCACTTCTCTGGAGAATGTGTCCTCTTTCTTTTTAGAGACTGGTTGGGCTTCTCCCATCACTCACAGGTTGCATTAATGGAGCAAAACAGTAACATACATGTTAATTGAAAATGCCAGAGAATCTTTTGGTTTCATCAGAGATCTTACAAGAAAGGTGAGGGAAAGCTCAGAGATGGGCCCAGGGGGGACAAGAGAAGCACTAGAGTCCTTCATCTAACTTGTGATTCCTAAACCCTGTCATCGGATTAGCAGCAGCCCAATTCTAAGAACAGAAAGTAAGTAACCTGGTGCCTGCAGATGACCATTCCATTCACTGAAACAGATCTGACTTAACCATCTAGAGACAGTCTTCACTTCCTGGGGCTTATGTTGGCTTCTGTGAAGATTCTTACTGTGGATAATGCTACTAACTTATTTTAAATATTGATGCTTCCCTTTCCTGAAACAGAAATGACCCAACCACATGAGTGTAGAAAAGGTAAACAATGTATATCACTTATAATAGAAACAAAAATAGAAATGAAGGAAAATAGTCTTGCCTTTGTAGTACCTTAGCAAATAATAAACATCATAAAGAGTTGGGAATTCAGTTTAGGGTCATTTTAAAAAGTGGTATTCTTGGACCTTGATAAATCATTGAACAGGTTCTTGGGAAGTGTGTAACGGAGTGGCCTAGAGTCTGAGCTTTGGAAACAAAGCAGAGGGTTTGGATCTGACTCTGGTTGGTGTTGGTCAAGTTATTTACTGTCTCTGAGCCTCCGTTTCTGCCTCTGTGAGGAGGGAATAAAAATACTATTGCCTTTACGAGAGTTATATGAGATAAAGTTGCAAAGTATCACAGAGCCGGGCAGTGAGAACCGAGCCAATATGAGCAATACCAAGACAGATGACCACATGACTTCCTGAGTTCATGCTGGGGGCCAGGCCCCGTGTGAGCACTTAGATGTCTATGCCACAGTGCATCAGTTTAAAATCTAGTTGTGAAGAAAAGGCCTAAATAAAACTAACATCACAAAATGAGCAAAATAACATTACCAGCTGAGTGCAGAACTCTGACAAAGAGCTACATGGTTCAGGACAGATCAGGTGTGTAGTTAACAAGGTCTTTCGGTGATAGTCCAGGAGGGCCGTTGACAAAACCTCATGGTCACAAGGGCCTAACGTTTATATCTTGGGCATTGTTGTCAAATGAGGATTGGAAGAACAACTGTATCATACAGTTTTAAACTTGCATCTCGTTACTAAACCACACCTACTATGGTATACAATGAAATGCCACCATTAAAGAAAAAAAAACAACCCTGCAGTTATCTTATGAATAGCATACCTATTTTAATTTGTGTTCGTAAGTTTGTTAAATACAGAGACTAAATGCCCACTGCAATTTTTGTTACGCTGTTTTGGCACCTCTTGCTAGGAGAGGGGTGGGCCTCTCCTTTGCTCTACCAGACAGGCCCTAATGGTAAATTATAATAGGGACCTAGAAAGGGTGAGAGCCAGGGGGTCTGGGGGCAGTCCAGGAAGGCTTCAAGTCCCAGGACAATGTAAGACAGACCTAGAGATTTCCGGTTGAGAAGAACCCCGAAGCTGCATGTATGCCACCAGGGGACGGCAAGACCAGCGGAGTCTGAGCAGGACAGTTAGGTAACATATTCCTGTGGCGTGTTAGCACCGGGCCAGACAGCGGATAACATGCAGCTCTTACAGTGATCTTGACAGCCTTTGAGATTTCTGCTGAAGGGTATGAGTTCCAGGGTTTTGTTGGTAAATGTTATCTTTCTTGCCCCAGCTGGAATAACGCTTGTCTGGAATATAAAAGAGGCAAATCTTGTGCCTCGGCCCAAGCCCTTACACATTCTAGTCGTCAGGAAGAAGTTCCCCGAGCCTTGGGCTAATGTGTGAGGAGTGTCCGATTCTGGAGAGTACCTCCCTGATGCATGGTATTTCTGAAAAGTAGCCCTTTTCCTGCAAATCCTTCTAATGGGTGTGAGTGGGGACTCCTAGTTACTTGGACAACATTTTAGATATATACCATGCTTTGTTTTATTTTTGCTTTATCTTGCTTTTGAGCAGGGGCTAAGTCTACATGGGCAGGTGAATGTGTGTTAAAGGTTGAACAATAGAGGAGACCGTACCATGCGGTGGAATGAGGACACAGGGAAGCTGTGTTAGTGCTGGGGTGCTGTACAAGAGTGTGCAAGGCATCATCTGAGTGTGAGTGCGTGGTGTGGATTGTGTCAGTGAGCTCGGGGAGGGTGCAGGCTTTGAGAACTCCTGATATCCAGTGCATTCTATATGCAATGGATCCTTTCAATGTCTGGAACTTTTATGTGCAATCTCCAAAATATTTCCTCTCTACTTTATCCAGATCCTCTGTATGATTTCCTCATCTTTTTTAACCAGTTGCCTCCTGGTTTTTATCTCTGTCTGGATTACCCTCTTTTTCTGGGCTTCTTCAAATTTGACCAACCTTGAAAGCCAAAGTGAACAGATGTCCCAATCTTTGTCCTCCCTATGAGGCGCTAACATCCAAAGATGGATTAGGGAGTCTTGGAGGGGTTGGGATGTATTGTGCATGTGTGCATCAGTCTCTGGTATGGCAGTTATCCTTCTCCCCTCGAGAGTTGACATGGCTGGTTTCTGGGACACATATAGGTGGCACAGTGTGGGACTGGAAGAATAAATCCATATTGGTACCAAGGAAAAAGGGAACAAATATTCATTAAGCATCAGCTATGAGTCAGGTGCTATATAGTTTGGAGTTTTTCATGTTACCTCGCTTAATATTTGGAAGGTGATCTACCATTGTATGTAGCCCTCTGTTGTGAGCCCATTCTCGAGAAAATTAGAAACGCTTCATAGTACTGAAGCTTTGATCTAGAATATGCCTAAGGGCTTTAACCTGGGAGGTCTTTTAAGTGGATTCTCGTCATGCTGCAAATATATAGAAGTTGTGGACCAAGTTCTGCGCTGGAGAAATGTCCAGGTGGGGCTCAAGGGTTGGACGTGGGAAGACTCACATTTGCCGTCTCCAGTTTGCAAAGGCGCAGCAGTGGCTAGGGTAGGTGAGGCTGGCCTCCATGAGAGCGACAAACGTATCCAGACTGGGAAGCTTTTTCAAGTTGTATGTTGACCTGGCCCTCAGCTTCTTCAGATTTTCTAAGCCATAGCTAGGTAGGGAATGGATCCTTGTTCTTGAAATGTCTCTAGAAGGATAAAACATAAATATAACATGATTATTATGGACCTAAAATTTTCTGCTTGGTTAGCAGGCAAAATGGCAGACACAGTAGGGATATTCTTACATGGGTGAGGAGGGAGATGCCAGTAGATCACACCTCAGTCAGATCCGTGTACAGCTACTAGGACATTTGGTTTCCTGGAGCCCTGGCCCTTGTGTTTGCGTTAGGAGGACTTAGATAATAGGTTTCTCTGATTCCCAGATATACTCACATCCTGCCTGACCTGGGGCTTGACTTCAGCCATCTCCCCTTCTAGAATCTGTCTTGAAATGGACCCGTGTAAATGAGTGGATATCTAAGAGATTGAAGCCATTTCCTCCCCATTGTAAAGTCAGCTATAAAAATATCTGTGATGAGCTAGGGATGGAAACTGTGGCCCAATTTCAGAAAAGGGTAAGAAGAAACATACCATAAGGGGAAGAGGAGTCTGGTGGGCAGTAGAGGCACCCTCGGCACGAAGTCCAAGTGGCGACAGAGAGTGGTGGGCACAAGCACAGCCAGACTAGCCTGTCTATGTTCCCCGCCCTCTACCTATTAGCTCGGTGACCTTGGTAAAGTCATGTCATTTCTCCATGGCTGTTTCCTCAGCCATACAATAGGAATGGTAATAATCCTAGCTCCTTCAGAGGGTTGTTGGGACAATTAAATGAGTTAAAAGTACACAGGAAACTTCCTGGCTAATAGACAGCACTTAATGACTGGTAGCTATTCTTATAAACATCTCTGTCTGTCTGTCTCTCTGTATCTCTGTCTCTGCCTCTCTGTCTCGAGTACACAGTTGTCCTTGCTTTGTAGGAGTCTCTATCAGGGCAAATCAGCGGGGATCTATGGAAGCCCCCAGAAATGGACCATCTGGACCATCTAATCAGGTCCGTGTCCCTGGAGGGCTCCGAATCCCATCCTCTCTGGCATCTGCATCAGTGACATTAGGTGCTTAGCTGGCAGCTTGGTTGGCAGCTGCAACTCTCAAAACAACCAAGACCAGCTGGTGTGAGCAAGGAACTTTCAGTAGTACCAGCTTAGACCTGTTGGGGCCAGCAAGTTGGACATGAAGGAGTGCTTCTGATGGGGGTTGTAGCAAGTGATGACCGGGATGGACTCATCTCAGCACACTTGGATATATGTGGGGAAGGAGATTCTTCTAATGTCTGCATTCCCTTTAAGTCAAAGCGGTGGGTACTCAGAGCAATGAAACTTGGGGGTATGAAAATATATTTGCTACCCCATATGTTCTCACAGTCTGGTGAAAATTATATTCTCAAAACTTTGTTGTCATTGCATCATTCATTTGCTTTCTCAAAAATTCTTAATGCTTCGTTTTGTCCAATGAAACCCACCCCAACTGCTTCTCTCTTTGTCATCTCTTTCCCAATCAAACTTAAAATAGTGACATCATTTATTGATAACTATTTCCTCATAATCCAATCCAGTTTCTTCCTAACCCCAAGAGAAACAATACTCAACAAGGTTGTCTCTTCATTCTAAGCTTCTCCATTTCTCAGTTATATTTCACGTGTAAAACATTCCTCCTTTCTGAGACTTTTTCATGGCATCACATTCTCTTTAATTTTTTCCGACATCTTCTTTAACTTGTGATTTTGTTACTCTTTCTCCTCTATCTTTACTTTAAATATTGGAGTTTCTCCAACCTCAGGTACCCTTCTGACTGTAAATAACCTTCCAGGTGATCTTACCCACTTCTTTGGTTTCAGATACCAGGGATATGCTAATGGCTTCTGAATGTAAATCCCAGCTCAGATCCTACTTCTGCACCTCAGGTCCAGATAATCAATTGTCTGTCAGACCCCACCATTTGGATCACTTTCAAGTATTAAAACTAAATTTACCACCTTCCATGTAAATGTGTTCCTCCTTTTGTTTTTTCCCATCTCAGCAAATGACTCCTCCATTTCCCCCTGTTGTTCAGGATGGAAACTGGAAGTCTTCCTTGACTCCTCCCTCTGCCTCACTTGGACATTGGGTTTTTTGTCTTCTAAGGCCCAACTTTATGTCTGTTTCAAATCAGTCCACTTCTCTGCCACTGCTTTAGTTTAGGTTACCTAGACAAAGGCAGTAGTCTCATAACTGTTCTTCTTGTGACCATGGCATTTGTCAGGGTTCTCCAGAGAAATAGAACCCATAGGATATAAAGAGATAAATAGGAAGAGATTTATTATGGGAATCACCTCATGGGATTATGGAGGTTGAGAAATCCTGTGACATGCCATCTGTAAGCTGGAGAATTAGCAAAGCTGGTGGTATAATTCAGTCCAAGTCCAAAAACCTGTGAACAGGGAGGCCACTGGTCTAAGTCCCAGAGGCCGAAGGCCTGAGAACCTGGAGCTCCGATGTCTGATGCCCAGAGAAAATGAATATTCCAACTCCAGAAGAAAGCAAGCACATTTGTCTTTTCTTTGCCTTTTTGTTCTTTTTGGGCCCTCAATTGATAGAACGATGCCCACCCACATTGGGGAGGGTGATCTTCCTTACTTGGTCTCCTGATTCAAATGCTAATTTCCTCTGGAAATAGTCTCATAGGTAGACCCAGAAGTGTTTTACCAGCTATTTGGGCATCCCACGGCCCGGTCAAGTTGACAAATAAAATTAACCGTCACAACCATCTCTGTCTCTCTCTCTGTCCCTCTTCCCACCTCTCCAATGCAATCTTTACACTGCAGATGGGTATTTTTACAAAAATATCACCCAATTAGATTGTGGCTTCCTGCTTAAAACTCTGTAATGATTCCCCATGTACTTTGAAGTACAAAGCATTGGATGCGATGTGTGGGTCATTTGCCTGGTGTCTCTAACATCCATTCTGTGCCCTCCTCTATGCTCTGGTTTGTATTTCAGAAGGGATGGCCTCTGCAGGTTCCATTTCGCAGATACCCCCTTCTCAATCAGCTTTGCTGGGTTCAGCAAATGAAGCTGATGGGAGATTGGAGGCTAAGAGGAGGGGTAAAAGTTAAGGCATTTCTCATCCATCCTCTGCCTCAGGCAACAGTTCCTCTATGACTTCAACCGTCGTTAGATCTGCTGAGGATCCAGCTTCTACTCACTTGCTCCTCAGGTCCTACCTTCAGTAGTCGTTACCTACCAATGCTAATCCCTGGACTGCTTATCCTCTGCTTGATATTTAGGCAGATGTACGTTGTGGAGCTAATGAATACCTTTATGTAATACCTATGTATATTTCACTTAGTCCCTTCCTTCTTAGTGCTGACAAATTTGGTAAACTTGGCATCTGTCATTCAGATACTCTGTATGCTTTCTGATTTTTTTTTTTTTTTTTTTGCTTGTTCTATCACTACTCAGAGAAGTGCATTAAAATCTCCAACTATGATTTTGGATTTGTATACTACTACTTTTAGTTTTGCCAGTTTTTGCTTTATATATTTATATATAAATAAAATATTTATATATATATTTTGCTTTATATATTTTTGAAAATATTTTAAGTACATACAATTTGCTTCGTATCTAGTAATATTTGTCTCCTAATGCTTTGGATGTTTCTTCTTCACTGGTTCCTCCCTGACCGCCAACTGTTGGAGTACCCACGGTCTCACAGCCTAGACTTCTTTCCTCTATTTTCCCTTAATCTGTAGGTTTACTCATCCAGTCTTACAGCTTAAACACCATTTATATGTTGATGGATCACCTATATTTATCTCTAGATGACTCTTCTCTCCCAAACTGCAGGCTCTTAAATTCAGCTGCCTCCTTAAAATCTCTACTTGGATGTCTAATGGGAGAGCCAAACCTTAGGTATTAAAAATTGAGCTCCTGATTGTCCCCCAAACATGCTCCACTTGTGGCCTCTCCAGTTGTTAATGCAAGAACTTGAAAGGCATGCTTGGCTCCTCTTTCACACCCCATATGCAAACCCTCAGCAGAACATCTTGGCTTTACTTTTCAGATATGTCTGGAATGAGCCACTTCTCACAACATTCATTGCTATCACCATAGGGTGAAAGTTCTGGTGTTCCAAGGTGTCTTTTCTGGTTATCTCCAAAGTAGTAGGATTCTTCAGAGCTGGGGTCCCTGAAAATAAGAATCTGATCCATGAATCTTTGTCCCTGTGCTAAGTCTTGACTCTCCACTGCTCAGTGATCCAGCTGCTCTGGCCTGCTCTCCACTTACACTTCCCATTGTTCCGGAGCTTCTCAACATCCTTCTCTGCCCTAGAAAATCTTTTCTAGTTTCTGTCTTCACACCATTGCTCCACTGACCAGTTCTGCTATTGACACTTGCTCTGGTCTCCATGTCCAAGTTCTTCTTTCGTCTGGATTTTCTCCCCCCTCAAATGTGAAAGAAAGCAAAGCCTGCCCATTTTGTCTAAAACAGTTCAGGGCTCCATCTGAGGAATGAGATGAAGGCATAAAAAAAAAGTCCTTAGGAACAATTGAAACCAGGGCAATCATTACCTACCATGAACATTTTTCATATTTTTAAAAGCAAGCAATATAAAACAGAGGACTATTTTTTCTTAGTTATGTTCCCCCCTTGAGTTCAGAATATATAAAAACACATTAAGCGAAGATTTCTAAAAATAAACAAATTTTTATATTCCGTGCAGTGCTATGCTCTTGTCTCATATACTGTGGTAGATTAAAGAGGACTGCAAATTTTTTACACTTTTCCCATACAGGGTCTACTTGCCCTTCCCTTGAGTTCAGGCTGTACTGTGATGCCTTTGGACTATAATGATGAAAGTGTTGCTTTACCAGCTCTGGACCTTGACTTTAAGAGAGCTGACAGCTTCTATATTGGTTTCACAGAGCCCTAGCTGCTATGAAAGAACTCTGAATGCCCTGAGACCGCCATGCTGGGAAAAATCTAAGCTGTGTGTAGAGGTCCTGGAGGATGAGACGCTGTGTGTGTGTGTGTGTGTCTGTGTGTGTGTGTGTGTGTGTGTGTGTGTAGGGAGGGAGGGGGAGAGAGAGGGAGAGAGAGAGAGGAGAGAGAGGGAGAAATAATGAGCACCGATACACAAGGCATGCGAGTGAAAGGGACCGCTTGGACATAGATCACCCCAGCCACCTGAGCTGATATCACATGGATCAGAGACAAGCCACCCACATATCTGAAACACATGGTTATGAGCAAAATGGAATGATTGTTTTGAGCCACTAAGTTTTAGGATAGTTTTATGCCATAATAGAGAGCCCAAACTCTCACCCAAGTCTCTCTGATTCTGTCGTCTCCATCATTTTTAACAGTTGTAGAGAGGTTTTTCCTTGAAAGCCATTACGAGTGCAGTAGTATTATATTCTGTACATTTTATGCCTTTCTCACCACTTACTGGCTTTTGTTTTATATACTAGCTCCTTGTATTTGCATTTTATCTCTCCTTGATGGTGGAGGGCTCCTTGCATTCTCAGCAGTGCCTTTCACATAGTAAGCCCCCAGAAAATTGTTGCTTTGTTTGAAGAGACTCCGGGGAGTGACACTGAACAAGGATATGGGAGAGGAAGAGCTAGGTCACCCCGGCCACCTGTGATGTCCCCTGACTTCTGGCAGTTTCAAAGAATCTCCCACCTTGTGTTATCTCTTCTATTGTTTCATACTGCTTGACTTTTCATGTATCTTTGTTTTGTCTGCTCAGATTTCAGATGTTTTGAGAGCTTGGATTATTAACATACTTTTGTGTTGTACATTGTATTGAGCACAGGGCTGGGCTCAGTAGATAGTCCTCTGATGAGCAGAAATGCCTCATTATTAGCATCAGAGTACAGATGAGAGGCTGGAGCAAGTCTTCCAGGAGAGCCATTCTAAAGGGAGAAACTGCAAGACAGACTGAGAGAGGAAATCTGGATTTCAAGGTTGCTCAACAAAATGGTGCTTCTGCAGCAGGCGATTCCATGTGACTCAGAGTATCAAAGGCACCAAGGAAGGGAGCAACCTTGTGCGAAGTTTACAAGGAGATAGACAGGTATGAGAGAAGCAGCAGAATAATGTGTTGGGTGGATTGACCTGAATGCAGTCCAATGCCTAGGTGTTAGATTGGGATGTTTTGGTGTCTTTCTGCTTGCTCAGTGTTCCGGAGCTAGCTTGTATTGCAGATTCCTCCTTATCACAGGTACAAAATACATGAGCTGTTGTCATTAGCCCTAGGTGGTTTTGCACTATGAGGCTAAGGCATCTTGTCAGAGTCCTGGGATCCAGATCTTCTGCTGGTGGATGTTGAAAGAGGGGAGTGGTGGGTAGGAGAGGGATGTAGAGTCACTTACAGTTCAGTAAAACCAGTCTTTAGCAAAGTGATTCTGGGGTGATAGGGAAATAAAAGTCTTTATAGCAGGGTTGACTTACAGCTTGCTGGATACTTGTTGGAGTGGAGTAAACGTGGGACTTACCAAGATTTCCAAGTTTTGGACTGGCAGAAAAATGTTTCTCTGTTATCTCCATGGATTAAGAAAAATCAATAGAAATACCATCAGGGACAAAGATAAGTGGATAGTGTTGAGTGTGGTTGAGACTGAACTACAAATATTCCCACTTTTGCTCTCTGTTCCCCTAAAACTCTTTCTCTCTCTTTTCCCTGGCTACAATCTTTCTTCATGGACTGGAAGTCTAATGTTCGATTTAAATTTCTCTGTAAAAACACTTTCCATGCTTAGGAGGCAGATGTCTGGCGGGGGGTGGGGGATGGGAGGGTAACAAAATAAGACCTTATCAGTTACTCACATCTTCATGGAAGTGGATTATTATGACTATTGGCTAAAGGTGGGCTTGGAGAGAGGCCCAGAACACAAAGCATGGCAAGTGAGGGGTTTTCAGAATGGTTATTCTGGCCAACCATATTTTGAGGAATAAAGGAATGAGATTAGATCTCTGAGCCTCGAAAGCCAGGTAGAGGAGTCCAGAATTTATAATGAGCAGACTAACAACTCACTGAAAGCTGTGTTTTTGTAGGATTAGTCTTGAGAACCCTGAGCCTGGCACGTAGTAGGTGCCCATAAATCCGTGTTAAGTGCATTGGAAGGAGAAAGGATTGAAGGTAGGAAGGGAATGAAGTGACTGTTGCAGGAAGTCAGGCGTAAGCGCTCTCTTCCCCACACACTGTCACTTCATCTGTTAAAGTCACTGTATCACATGACAAAGATTTATTGGACATCTGCTCTGTTACTATAGCCTCCTGAGGAAAATTTCTGCAGAGCATATTGTTCTGGACAGTAACATTTGTCCCTCGACCAGAATGAGATACTTTAGGGCAGACATTGTTTATTTTTAAATCTCTCCATCCCTTACACCTGGCAGAGTACCGGATGCACACTAGGTGCTCAATCAACATTTACTAAATGTAGGACATGTATGAGCCAATATGCTCAGGGAATAGCTGAGAAGGTTTATCACTGATGTGGTTCCTCGGGCTGGTGGGCTGGACAAGGGGGGGAGGGCTAGTCGTGGGCTGGTGTTTTTAATCCTTGTCTTTCAGGCTGGTCTAATGACTGCAGTCTTTCTTTTTTTAAGATGTCACTTTGGTTAACATTTCAGCACATGCTATATTTGGCAGTGACTGGTTTTGAGAATTTAAATCCTGAAAAGTACTAACAGGAGACATAATGGGATGATGGCTGGCGCTTAAGAGATTTGGTAATCCTAAATTGTTCAACATTGTTAACATTCCTGATTCTGAGACATAGAATGAAAAGGGAGACAGCTGTCAGTAATAAGGCACTGAGTCAGGAGAGGCAGGAGTTAAATTGCACTCTGCCCCATTTAATAAAGTGTGTTATAGCCAGTGCCAAAATTTGATTTGAACAATTTCTATTTTTCCAGCAAAGATGTTATTACAGGTCAATCATTTCCATAAGTGAGAGCACATTTCTGGTGTATACTACACTGACAGATGGCTAGAAGACCTCTCTTTCATGATCCCAGGCGGAATAAAAAGGCAATTTACTATCTATAGGACTGTGGGTACACTGGTAATGGAAGAGAATCATTCTTATACAAATAACTCAGTGTTTGAATCTGAACTATCAAATGAATCTGAGCTATAGCCAAATCAATTTGATAAACCATCAGAATATGATTGTACTGGCTCCAGCCTGCAAAGGCAATGCATTAAATGTTCCCCACAGGAAACAGTTTCCCAAGGAAACAGCAATTGCTTGATTGCTTAAAACAAACACACACACACACACACACACACACACACACCCCACGCCCCAAACTTGAGTGAGTTTAGAATATCAGGTGAAAACTGAGATGGCCACTGATGATCAAGGTCAAGACTCTGGAGGGGGAAATAGAGATGCTAGGCTTCTCCTCTGAAACTCAGAGGAGCGTGCGTATGTGCCCCTGGCTTTCTCTACATCTGTTTCTTTTTGCAGTGGAACATCTCACCATTGCACCCTTAGGTGTTGAGAGGTTCCCTGTTTTTCACTCAACTATAAATTTTTGCCTTCAGTAAAGGAGTACCACTGGTTTGGGTGCCCTTCCCTTCACTCTCTTGGAATCCTTTGCATGCATCTACTGGGGACAAAGGACTAAGCCTGTTGGGGAGGAAGATTCACGGCAGTTAGCTTGTGGAGGAGCTACCCTGGAGACAGGGCGAAGCTTCCCTATTCCCAGCATTGGTTCTAGTGCAGTGATCCTTGGTGTGCTTTCTGGACCCGCAACAGCAGCTTCACTGGGCAAGTTATTGAGATGGAGCTTCTTAGGCCCATTCCTGACCTGATGAGTCCGGCTCTGGGGGTGGGGACCTGCATTCCAGGGTTTTACAAGCATGCCTGGTGATTGTGATGCATGATCAAACTTGGAACCACTCCCAGCTGAGCTGCTAGTAGCTGAGCTCTCCTCTGGAAATGCCTTCTCCTGACTTAGCCACGATTTGCCTCCTCCCCATGGACAGCCTGCATCACGTGATTGTTGATGAAGAGGACTGGCTCCTTGCCTTAATTCAGTGAAACTTTGAAGGGCCATCTTAATTACACAGCTCCCATGGGATTAGATGAGGCTTCTGTTGCAAATGCATTGCAGTTTGACTTCCCTCTTAGCCTGATTCTACTCCCAGCAAGTACTTCCCACATACCCTGATAGCACTCCCCAGTCAACCTCCTGCATGCACACATCCATATCACAGGCTTATTTGGGGGAATGGGAATCTGACCCAATGCACAATCAAAGCCCTAGCCCGAGCATCTACTCTGCAAAAGCAGTCTGAACAGAGTGCACCTCTCCTACTCATCAACCCGTTAGCACCTGGGGTGGGCTCGTTCTCTGCACACACCTCAGCAAGCAGCTCTCAGGCCAGGGTTTGGCTGGGGTTGGCACATCAGGTTGTAGGAGTGAGAAATGGCATAGGCCATAGAATCCTAGTTGAGCAAGCAGAGATTGGAAGGACCTCTGCAGACTAACCTGAAAGCCCCAGTAAGG
This sequence comes from Phoca vitulina, assembly GCF_004348235.1. NCBI lineage: Eukaryota > Metazoa > Chordata > Mammalia > Carnivora > Phocidae > Phoca > Phoca vitulina. The sequence continues at coordinate 44,687,597 of NW_022589715.1, read as the reverse complement.
GAGGCTCGATGTTGAAGTGATCAATCCTCTTGCCCCTAAGGGGAGGAGCAGGAGACTAGCAGTTATAGGCTGGGCTGTTGGCCAGGACTTGCACATATATCCTCATGCATTGCGATGAAAGGATGTGGGAGTGTATTATCACCCTCTACCCTTTTAAGTCATGGCAAGTGCTTGATAATTCCTTTGGATTTTCTGTAAATGTTACTCACTTCATTCTGGCCAGATCCGTTCCTGTGGTAAAAGGGTTGAAAAATGCACCTGTAACTTGAGGACCCTGTGGAGCTGCTTGTGATGGTGACATCCCACTTCCTGATGGCATACGTGGCAGGACTGGCTGAGGGATTCATGTCCATGTTCTCCATTAGATGCTCAGATGAGACACATGGCACGGTGCCTCAGCCTGGGGCCTGATGATGCACCTGTAGGAGATGTGCTTCTGTGTGGTCTGTGCTTATCATTTACTGGTGTTCTTAGGCTGGGAGTCTGATGCTTACAAATATTTTCACCCTCTGTTGTTGTTCGCAGCCAACTGTATAACTTTTAGTTGTTTGATTAGACGTATTTATATGCTTTAGACAACATGATATGGTGGGAATACATGGAATGTAAGGCAGAAGACCTAGTTTCTGGTTCAAGCTCTGCCACTTATGGTGGCAGTCTGATGTTCAGCAGGTCACTTTAAATTTCTGGTTTTGGTTGCCTGGATAATGAGCTGGTTGAGGATCCAGTCCAACTCGAATGTTCGCGGTAGCGGAGTGGTTAAGGAGCTATGATTTAATAGTATACCCAGTACAAGTAACATATGGAAACCTATCCCACCACAGACACATTCTGCCGTAACAGATAGAGGTGCTTTAGGAATATTCAAAATCCCTAGGACTTTCAGGTAAGGGAAATTGACAAACTGCTCTTGGGGCGGTCAGAGACATCAACAGCACTGTCTCTGTTTGTCTCCCAAGTCCTTGAAGAGGAGGAAACATTAAGCATTACAAGTTCTAAGTACTTGGTATATTAGAGCACATGGACCATATGCCTGGCACTCTTATGTTTGGCAACTACCTGGTACTTCCTAGCACACATTGTGACCTGCTATTTTAGGGTGTATATTTAGTTATTGTCTGACTCTCAGGAGAATATAAGCTTTCCGTGAGGAGATGGAGGCTTAGGGAGGCGAAGGAATGGTTAAATCAAGGTCGTCTGCTCTGGCCTCTCTGCTTTAATCATACTGACACTTCCTTCTTTTGCATATATTGCCCATCTCAAGGCAGGCATACTAAAATAATCGTTGAACTTTTCAAAGAGGCAGAATCCTGTATATGGGTCAAACACACGCTCTATTGTCAATAATAACCATTTGTGGAGTTTCTGCTCTACCATACATGGTCTAATGCTAGAGATACACTAGGTTCCAACCTGCAGGAGAATATAAGCTTTTGAGTGAAAAGGAAAGTTATGTTGACAGATGGGAGGGAAGGAGAGACGTAACCACACGTGGGAGCCTATATTAATTGCCAAACACGAGGTGCAGTCTAGTGGCTCTCAATGCCAAAATTGACCTTGGGCAGGCCATAGAAGGATCATCTAGTAAAACTTGAGATTTTTTCCCGTATGTTTATTTCTGTGCTCACTATTTCTTCTTACATCTGACTTCTTCCTTCTTGGTCCCTTCCTTCCTGCAGTACATTTCATCAGTAGATGGGGTAGGTCTTGCTGAGAGCCCAGGAAAACAGTTTTTTAAAGCTCTTGGAGATTGGGGTCCCTGCCACCGTGACGGCTGTAGAAGTCACAGGAGGAAGAATTCACTATTGGCTGAGGTGGCCAGGGAAGGGGTGGCAGCTGGCCTGACCCTAGTGGAAAGTCAGGGGCCCATGAGAAGAGAAATGGGGATGGTTCCTCGTGGAGGGAGAGATGGAGACGAGGAAGCAAGCACCGGGAGGAGGGGTGCTGCTGCAGGGCTGTGGGGCACTGAATGGAGCCCAAGAGATCTGAATCGAGGCAAAGAGGATCTAAAAATAAGTGTGTGGGGGGATCTCTCAGGGAAAGATACTCCTGGACATTGAAGGTGAGGAAGGAGACCTGTGCTTTCCCTTCCAGGGAAGAAATGTATGGCAGAGGAGTTAAGAACCTGAGCTGAGTCAGACCAGTTTGGTGTTAAATACATGCTCCAAAATTTGCATGACTTGGGATGAGTTAGTTAACACCTCCATGGAAGCCAGTTTTTCCTTCTCTAAAATGGGAACAACAGATCCTACCACAGAGGTTTTATGAGGATTAAATTCGAAAACTCATTTTAAGCTTTTAAAACACTGTCTGGGGCTTGGTAAGTGCTCATTAAATAATAGTTGCTGTTACTGTTGCTGTTACACTATTGAAAGTCAGGACGTAGATCAGCCCGAAATTGTCCCTGGAAGTCTTTGTAGATGACAGATAAAAACTGACCTTCATTGCCAACCCTATATGGGAAACCTCTCTGAATTGGAGAAAGTTGACTCCTAACTTGTACATGTTGATCTCTAGCACATGGAAACAGGGGAAGCTACTTACAGAATGACTGGTCCAGAGGCTCCGTGGAAAACATCATTAGGCAATTCTTCCAAATTATTGTTATCACTTAGATTCCTGGGGATGGAGTTCAGCAGAGAAGAAGGGAAACACAAAGCCACATAAATATCACTGTTGTAAGAGCCATTTCCCTCTAAATGGCCTGGAAGAATAGTCAGGGCTACTTACAGCTCATCTAGTTGGGTTCCATTGAATGCGCAGCTGTGTATTTCTTGAATGCCGTTCTTATTCAGCCATCTGAAATAAAAGGCCCATTAAAAAACCAATAATGTCAGATGCAAACAATGCAGGGGTTTCATAATTGGAAGCACTGGGGCAAGGTCAGACATTGCAGGTTGTTGGCATAAATAAAATGCCACCCGTAAGGCTCAGGGACAAGAGTGGGAGGGAGGCTGATTTATCACTGTATGACCTCATGTGATGTTTGAAGTTTGCGTTATGTGCATGTATTACCTTCCAGAGGGGAAAAAAATTTTGAAAAGGCACACTTAGGCTTACCACCTGGATCCTGTATGGTCTTCACGCACATCATTAGTGTGCAGAGATGGTGCCATGGGGGGATAAGACAAAGGTGTTTCCCATCCTGAAGGACCGAAATCATGCAATTATTGGACAAGTGTTTATAAGACAACATTTTGTATCCGCTTTCTCTAAGGCCTTAAGCCTCTCACCCATGCTCACCCATAGCAGCAGGCCTGGCTGTCATCAAAAAGTGATCTAATTAAGCTATCAGACAACCTGAACATCTCCTGTGACCCACAGGGACCTGGTTATTGGAGGTTTGTGGAGGTGGCTCTGGGTTAAGCCAGAAAGGAAGAGAAATCAATTACAGAGACTGTGGGCTGTGGCAGGGCACAGTAGTGTGAGTGGGAACAGGAGGGGCCTCTGCGGCTGATGGGGGCTGGATGTGGAACAGTCAGCCTGATTGTGCAAAGGACAGCGAGCAGGTTAGGGGAGACCAAGGACACCTTGGGCCGACAGCTCTGCACTGCTGTGCTCCTGGATGGGCCTGAAAACAAAAACAAAATCCAAGGTCGGGAGAGCTTAGCCTGAAGAGCCTTTGACTACCTGCTCTTGATTTGCTGTCAGATCCTTTTCCTTGTCAGGCTCAGTGGGTTTACAAATAACAGTGTTTGAAAAGCTGACCCCGAGAGGCTCCTGCATATTCTGGACTTTTATTTTCCGGCTTGCAGTGGGTAGCTAGAAACACTTACAATCACAGGACAGCAACCGTATGTTTTTTTTCCTTCCTCCTGAAAACCAGTTTACATAAAAAAATCCAGACAGGAGCAAGGTAAATCTTTTTAAACCTCAGCAACCATTTGGTGTGTTCTGATGGCCAAAGAGTGGCTGTGTACCCCCGCATCCCACCTGCCTTGCAACTCCCTGGCTGGACCCCAGCTATCTAGCCTGCTCACGTCTTTGTCAGCCTGTCCCTGGTAGTGAATTGCGGCGACAGCTGCCCCTAACCTGTGGGATGTAGTTCCCTGGGATTTTCAGTCCACCACAGGGATCAGCAAACTTTCTCTGTAAAGGGCCAGGCAGGACATTTTAGGTTTTGTGGGCCAAGAGACAAAATGGAGAATACTACATAGGTATTTTATATAGGTATGTACTAAACAACGTTGACAAAGGTTTTGACCAAACTTATAATAATAGAGTACTTTTTTTTTTTTTTTTAAATAGAGGTCTATTGAAAAGCATGGATTTTTTTTTTTTTTTTTTCTTCTGGGCAGGGTACCATCTTGCTTAATTTAGGTTAGTGTCAGTGTTCCCTGTCATCAAAATGTTCACTTGTATAAACCAGTACTAGTTCATGGGCTGGATTTGGCTGACCCTTCCCCTAACACAAAGGGGTATGTAAATCCAGGTGGGCTCCACCTATGTTTCTGTAGACTAGATTTTTCTGTACATAAATTTCCTGCAAATAGATCTTGCTATGATTAAATAATATATAGATGGATTTAAAAGAATTACTGTATTTGAAGTAGGCTTTTGTCTTTATGGATTTTTCTCAGTCAACAGATACCATCATATGGGGAGGGGGTGGAAGTTTTTGATGTCAGTGATGGATCATTACACATACAAAAAAAGTGATGTCCAGAACTCTGGCCCTGGGCTTTACATTAGGCTGTAACACTCAAACTACTAACAAAGAGAAGCTGACATTGATTATGTATACCCTTAGTCTCTTAAGAGATACAGTGCTGGTTTGAAAACCTGATGATGACGATGACGATGACGACAATGACCACAATGACAAGGACAACCTGGGCAAAGCATCATCTAAAGAATAACTGGATCATGGTTTTCTTTGATCTTTATGTGTTTGTGGCCTCAGTAGAGGCTCAGGAGGCTCCAGAAGCAGAATCTGCTCACAGCCTAAAGAGTGAGGGGACTGGGGGGACCTGGCCTATTAAAGCTCACTGAGGCAGGCAAGTGAGATGGAAGCAATTGAGGAAAGGAGGAAATGCACATGGAGTGAGCCTCTCCTATGGCTGGGACATGGTGGGAGCTGATACACATGGAAGCTCATTTTATTTTTTTTCTGAATTGAGGCCATTCTTTTGGTCAGTCATAGCTCGATGTTTTCCCCGTTCAGACCCTGTGGTTGCAGTGCGGGGGTGGGAAAGGGCTCAGAGGCCTCAACATGGTGGACCTTTATTGCTCATTTTCCTCTGAGACACTAGCCCAGTATCTGATAATCCTTTATTATTATTGGGCTATTTAAAAAAATTGTGTGTGTGCATGTGATATATATATGTATATGTATGTGTGTGTATATATATATATATATATGATAAATTTTTTTTAGAACAGGGACTGAAGATTTGAAAAGTGCCACTGCATAGAAAACTCTCTCAGTCGTCAGTGCCATTTAGCCATACTGCTTTTTCTGAGCACACTTGGATGTCCTTAGTGGGAGAAGGCCCCTGCATCCAGATGTGTCACCCCAACTAAGAACAACTGGAGTCTTAAACTGTCTTGAGTATGGATTTTCCAATTCCATTATCTATGGATTAAGGACCATCTGAGGTCAAGAAAAATAGATTTTGTTCTCACAAAAGTGAATTTATCCTTTAGAGACGTGTCTGAGAAGTATTGGCTCTTAAGAAAGCTCTCCTCTTTGGGAGAGTATGTTCTAAATTCCGGGGAGCCACGCAGTGTCCATGAACAGAAGTCCGAGAAGAGCAGCCATGATCTGCACATTTCCTTTGTAGGTTTGGGTGTGTGAGGCTGTGTCCTAAGTTCTTATTTCCTCAGGTCCTTTGCCTACACTTGGGGAGAGGTAAGGCCTTTTTAGGTCAGGATCCTTGCCTTCTGTCTTACGTTCTGGACAAAAAGAATGTGTGTCATAGTAGAAAACTGTGAGCAGTCTGCACACTCCCACTTAATGATATATTTTTATAAAATACTCTGTTAATAGATTTGCCACATGGTAACATTAAGTAACTTAGAACCACTATATTTAAAGATGTTTAGAGCAAGATTTAAAGAAGCAGGGATATCCAGGTACAGCTGATGACATTTATCACTAGTCTCCTTCCATAATGTAGCCTGGCAATCCGTTCACTGTCTATTCGTGCTCTAACCCGCCAGGCTGCTGTTACTCAGGGACTCCCTCTTTTCCCCCGAACTCCTTCTATCTTTCCTCCTCCTCCTTTTTTTTTTTTTTTTTAACCTTAATAGCCTTGATGATTGTTTCCTCTGCTTGCCCTTTGCCTGGCTACATCCCACTTACCTGTTAAAGCCCCATCCTAGGCACAACTTCCTTTCTCGGCCACCTTTCCCTCCTTTAACTGTTCCTTCAACCCTCACGTCACAGGCCAGTCAGAGTAAATCATTCCTTCTTCCCTTTTAGGATAATTGTTTTTATTTTGCACACTTTTTTTTTTTAATTTTATTTTTTTTATTTTTTTTTAAAGATTTTTATTTATTTGAGAGAGAGAGAGAATGAGAGAGAGAGCACAAGAGGGGGTAGGGTTAGAGGGAGAAGCAGACTCCCTGCCGAGCAGGGAGCCCGATGTGGGACTCGATCCCGGGACTCCGGGATCATGACCTGAGCCGAAGGCAGTCGCTTAACCAACTGAGCCACCCAGGCGCCCCTATTTTGCACACTTTTTATTCTGTTTATATTTTAATCCATTTCTTTTGCTTTCCCCTTCTCTCATATTTCCCATACCCCATCGACTCATTCTAATACAGGTGCACATAAATTCCGAATGTTGTGAGTGTATTAAAGGGAAGGATTAGGTATTACTCGGTTAAAATTGTTGTCCTAATACCATGTACTCTGAATACATGCCTTTGATTTTTTAATTTTTTTCCTTCATACTTGCTTTGTCTCTGCTAGTCTCTTTGAAACCTTTCCTATTGCTCTAATTAATTTACATCAAATGCTGTGCTTAGCTTTAATCTTCAGCATGTCCTCATCTCTACTGTTTCTCTCCCCACCCCCCCTCCCCGCCCCTTTTCTTTTTCATACTGCTAGGTATTCTCTGAATCATGTTACTGTTTTGAAAATGACTGAAATTCTTCCTTGGCTGGAACTTAACCTTTTGTACATAATGGCATATTTTAAGCACACACACTGGTATATTTTTAAAAAATGCAACAATTTCTGAAGTGGGAGGATAAAATGTTTTCCTTACAGATGTAATGGCAGTTACCGGTTTCCCAAATGCCATTCTGTTTATCTAACTTCCGTAGATCCCACAGACACCTGGGTAGCCCCAGGCTCTCTCTTTCTGGGCCATCTTGGGCGGTGGATAAACTGCCACCCAGGCTACTAGCACAAACGATTACAAAGGAGTCCATTAATGGCACGGAGTGCATTTAAAAACATTCCCAAAAGTCAGAGGGAGTAACTCAAGCTCATTAAAAAATGTGATTGTTTCAAGAAAAAAGAGGTCATCTCACGCCCAGCATGGGGTTGAATAGGAGCTGCTTGGCATGGTTATGAGGGAAAATCTCCCAAATTCAGCCTCCTCCTTGGTCTTTTTCTTGGGGCAACAAAAGCCTTGCTAGGCAATAACTAGCTTTACTGATGCATGAGTTATTCTGTCCTTCAGAACAGATGTTGCATCACAGGAGACCATCATTCAAAGAGCAATTTTAAATATTTGAATTGCACCGCAGAATCATAAATTATTAACATGACTCCATGTTGTGATTCTGAAATGTAAAGATGGGAAATGAGAGAAAAATACTGAAGCAGAAATTTAAATGGCGAAAAGCCAAAGTTACCCAAACACAAAAGGAGCATCCTGTTAGGGGAAAGATGATTAAATCAGAAACCAAATGTTACTCCACTGGAGTTTTTTTCTTTACTTACAAAATCATACTTTCAAAACTCAGCCCCATGAAAGAATTTCTTTCAACTGTGTGGATGTTGATATTATCTTGAATGTCTCTAGAAGAAAGTACAGATGCATTAGGTCTTTATGCCAGCTCCACTCCTGTAACCTCCCCACATTTCGTTTCCTGGGCATGATGTGGTCTTTAGCTGAGGCAATGTTGGAACAGTTAGTATTCTGAGAGATGATGAGTTCAAAGTTAGGGAAATAAAAGACATCTAGTTTCCCTTCAGTGTATCAGTGCCTAAAAATGAAATTGCAATTTCTCGTAGTCTCTTGTCTCTGGACATTTTCTTAGCTAATTTCACCGTGTTAAGGTTCTGAGACACTCCTTTATTATCCTTCCCTGCTCACTATGACAAAGCCACTAATGCTGACCTTTCACCTCCATATGGAACTTCTCCATTCACCATACTTGGGCCTTTAGCTTCCTCCCATTTCAGTCCCCCTCTCACAGCCAGTTTACTTCCTTCTATTCCCCTTGGGTCACAGAAAAGTTGTATCATTCTATTTCTGAATGGAGGGATGGAGAAAGTCTCATTTTTTGGGTTGTGTCCCTCATCCCCCATCAAGCTTCCCTGTTGGGTCAGATTTAACAAATACACTGTATGCAGGAGTAGTAAACTGCCTGGAACAATTTGAGAAATGTTGAGAGATTCTTTTTCTCTCCCTCCCTCTCTCCTTTCTTCCCCCTTTTCCTTAGCTCTTTATACCCCTTCCTTACCATTTCCTTTTGGGTCTGTCTAGATTCTTACAATTTCACTATTGAAAGTAAACTTGGCATAACACATGGCCTTTTTTCCTCCTCTTTGAAAATACAGATGTCTTGAGAAAAGGCAAATAGATTATCTTGCTAACAGTGTGAATTTGTGAATCGTCAGCCAGTTTCTTTATGCCTAGGGTCATATGAGAATTCAGGAGGGAAGAGGTGAGGGTGAGGGAAGACGGGTGAGGAGGGTATTTGTAGGGGTGGTATGTAAAGCACTAAATAGTGAAGAGAGGAGGCCCTTCTTGATTTGCTACAAGCTGGCTCTGTTGAAATGGTCTTATTGAGGAGACTGCTGACTGTCTCCAAACTGAGCTTAGCGGGCTTTCAGATAAAACTAAGGGTACTTCCTGCTTGCCTTCCTACCTCTGCTTACCCAGAGTGACCTATTGGGAGGATCTAGGTTAAGCAGTGCATATTATAGGCCCCGAGGCCATTGGGCAAGACATCTACTAAGTCAACACTCAAGGAAACACTTACAGTAGAACCTTTTGGAGAGATTGAACCTTGTGAACAGCCGGTAAGTGCTTAATACCTGTGTTGGATATTAACCTAGAGAGAGACAGAATTAGAATGAGGAAAAAAAGAACCTGGCTATCTTAACAATTACTATGATATAAGCTTTCCAAATTCAAAGTAACAGTTTTGAGCTAGCAGAAAAACCCACCAGAAAATCCCGTAATACACCTGCCACATGCTTACATTTTCTATTTTAAGGCTGTAACCAAGGTCTAGCAAAATACTGATTCCTTAGAGTAAAGAAACTTACACTTCAGACACAATGCACAATACTCTTTTTTTTTTTAAGGTACATTAACATCCAAAAGCAAATTGTAACTAGGTAACAAAATGTTCCTAAATCATCCCTTGTTTCCTGCCTTCTCACAGTCTTTGGAGAACTGCCCCTTCCCCAATCCAAGTGATTCTGTTGAGATTAGAACATGAGGTTCCATGCCCTTCGACCCCAGAATATGCATATAACCTAATCTCGGTGAATCAGACTGTCTCCTGGGATGTGGTTGGAGGTTGGTTAGCACTGAGTCCACTGATGACATCACCCTTAAGAGACAGTCCATAAATTTCTATAGCTGAAATGTCCAGAGCTATAATGGATCCTTCCCAAGGTCTGCTTATTTTGTCCTGTGTTCCCCAGAAAGCAGAGACTGACATGAAACCTGGCCTGTAGATGGTATCTTTGATAATGAGTTTAGAGAGTTTGTGACATCAGTAATAAAACGGGGGAGAAAGATAATACAAAGATAAGTTGTTGAGTTGGCCACTGCTCCTGGTTACTGGTCCTTAATGCCAAGTACTTGATTTAGGAGACTTTCAAAATGGATCTCAGAACTGTTGTTCTGAATGGGGGAAAAGGGAAAACATTTATTCATGGACTACTATTTCCTATTGGTCAGATGTGTCCCCATGGTGTTAACTCCTTACTTATGGCTTGCATGCTATATGAGTGCCTAGTGAGTGAGGAGACCCAGGACAGGAAATGAGAGGTCTGCAAGGCCAGGTGAGGTGATATCCACTTGCACCTGCATTAAGCTGATTGAAATTTGGGTGGACCTGGCTGCCACAGCAGTGGTGAAGGTTTTCAAGGCACATGAGAGTTGTTTGACACCCTGGTCTCTAGCATTTCCCTCTCTTGTGAGTTTCTCAGAATCCTTCTCACCACCATTTTTCTTCTCTATGTGGCTTACTCAAGCCAGAGTTGGTCTTGGTCACTTGCAATCTAAAGAATCTTCACTGGTACATACCTCATTGTGAAGGATCATTTGTCCTTTTGGGTTTATGACTCTAGACTGTGGTATCTTTGCTTCTATATTCAGAGTCCGTGAATTCTGCCTATGGCTTCTCTAATTGTTCTCAGATGTTTTATTCCCTCTTGGTTCTCAGTGATCCATGCAGAATCCATCTTGGTCAATTCTTTTCATTACTCAACAGCCCTTTATATGGTCCGCCTCTGTTTTGGTCAGTTTCTGTTCCTATAATTTTGCCTTCTCCAAAGTGTTACATCAGTGCAATTATATATTACAGAACTTCTTGAATCTGGCTTCTTTGACACAGTATAATGCATTTGACATTCTTCCATCATGTGGTGTGTATCAATAGTTCATTTTTTTTTTTTTTTTTAAAGATTTCATTCTTTTGACAGAGAGAGACACAGCGAGAGAGGGAACACAAGCAGGGGGAGTGGGAGAGGGAGAAGCAGGCTTCCCGCCAAGCAGGGAGCCCGATGCGGGGCTCGATCCCAGGACCCTGAGATCATGACCTGAGCCGAAGGCAGACGCCCAACAACTGAGCCACTCGGGCGCCCCTAGTTCATTGTTTTTTTTTAATTGCTAAATAGGATTCCATTGTATGGATGTACCACAGTTGATCCATTCACCATTTGAAGGACATGTAGGTCGTTTCCAGTTTTTGTGATAATTAAAAAAAAAAGCTGCTTTAAACATTGGTGGTGGTGGTGGTGTGTATGCACACATGTCTGTGCACATGTGAGAGAGAGGGGGAGAGAGAACATTTTTCTTTATCTTGGGCAAATACCTATGAGTAGGATTGCTGGGTTGTGTGGTAAGTGTATGTTTAGTTTTATTAGAAACTGCCAAACTGTTTTCCAAAGTGGCTGCACCATTATGCATTGCCATCAGCAATGGGTGAGAATTCTAGTTGTTCCTCATCCTTTGGTTATGTTAAAAATACTCTTTGAATATAAAAGTAATACATGTTTATTGTGGGAGTTATGGAAAATATGGAAACATTTACAGAAGAAAGTAAAAATGACCTCTAGTTTGTCTACCCAGATAGAGTTTCTGCTAATACTGGGGTTTTGAGGTTTCTACCAAAACAAATGGCTTTCATAGTTGCTTTCCCTAATCTCTGAGATTCTACTCATTCTAAACAGAAACATTGCCATAAATAAGTATATACCAGCTTGACACAGTCCTATTCCACATTTGTTATTTAATCATATCCAGTCTTCTGCCATTTTTAGATCTCTTCTCATGTGTCTATACACTATTCCCTTAATGAGATATTAAAGCAAGGACCATATTTAATATTCTCTGACAATCTATACTACCATGTACAGATTTTGAATGTAGTATGTGCTCATAAAATATTGAGTTAATTGATGTTTCTAAAACATTTCTTAAATATGTCACTGAGAATATATAAAAATCCTTATTCAGTTAATTTACTTGTCCAGTATCGCTGCTACCTAGAGTAATTAATCTTAAACAGACACAGGGAAGTCTGGAGGCCAGGAATCAGTAGAACCTATGTGCCAGCTCTGTCATGAGCTAGACACAATGCATTTCATCTCTCTAGACTGGAAAGGATGTGGTGTGCATGAATATCAAGGTAGACATTCTGTCAGACACCTTTGTGCCCTGCTTCACATCCTTTTGGTCCATCTTTTACTCTAGCTGTTACCATAGCAACTAGCTACATACAGACTTAACTTGGCAGACATTGGTTGCAGTTATACTGATTGTCTCATTTTTTGCCCTGGACTTCTCTACCACCTCTGAGTGGGACGCTTAAAGGAAGCTTCTCTACCATTCAGAGACATGTACAATACAAATCAGGAAGTGCAAGAGAGTTAATACCCCACAGGGCAACTTTTGACTAGTGGTCAACTCCTCTCTTCCATTCTTTGGGTGAAGAATTCTGAATATATTCTAAATGACACTTAAGAGGGACTCTAGCATGACTGAACCCCCATTACCTGGTGGTAATGAGCTGATAATAAATTCCTGAGGTGGCTTTCCCTCTTTGTTTTCTTCTCCTTAGTCATCCAATCTCTTTCTCTGGGTTTGAGTATAAAAATAAACTACTCCCATATAAGTCCTTCCTCAGACATGTTTTAGAGCACCTAGGCTAAGACAAATACCAACTTGCACTGAATCTCACATTTACATAGATTCCCTATTGGTTGCTGTTACCCTTTACTCCAAATCTGTTTCCAGTTGCAGCCCAGCCTGCCCTGTTTCTCTTCCTTCCTTTATTGTAAAGTTTCTAGAAAGAGTTGTCTGTATCTTTTGTCTTCATTTTCTTCTATCCCATTCCTCTTCAACCTCCTCCAAGTTTTTTCATGGTACATCTCTCCACCAGAGCTTACTTTGTTATGTGCCAAATGCACCAATCCATAACCAATAAATCTCATGAGCAATTTAAATTCTCTCTCTTTTTAAAACATCTTTTAGGAGAATTCAGTACTTTTTCCCTTTCCTGTTAGTTTCTGTCATTTTGCACTCTTTTGTTTTGTTCTTCTTACTCCTTTTTATTTTATTTTTGACTCCCTCCTCCTCCATCTTTACCCTGAGCCTTTTGCCTTTTTTCTTTATAATCTTGCTGGGAAGATCTCCTTTCCCATGGCTTTAAGTACTATCAATATGGTGACAACTCATAGGTTCATACTTGACTTCTGACTGCTATAGTCTGTCTCTAATTCAAGTTTCTTTATATATTCTTCTGAATGTCCCACTGACAGAGCAAACTAAATTTGTTCACTCACTACTTCCATCAAACCGCTCCTCCTCAATTCTTTCTCAAAAATAGCACTACCATCTATCAGTTGTGTGTTATAAACGTGACAGTTACACTTGTCTTCTTCACCCTCACTCCCCAACATCAGTACATCTCAAAATCCTCTTAGTTTCCATTTCCAAAAGATTTCTTGATTCCATACAATGTCTTCCAACACTACTGATACCCTCCTAGAATAAGCCATCATCATCTTTCCTCTAGATCTCTGCAATAGACTCCTGCTTCCCATACACATAGTCTTGTCCTTTTCTAACCCATTCTCCATACAGCATCCAGAGCATTCTTAAAACAAAAAAAAGTAAATCAGATTGTTTTAGTCTTCTGCTTTTCTTTAGTTCATTTCCATTATAGAATTTATATTTCTTACTACCTACTCTTGGACCCTATCTCATGCCATCCTCCCACTGCACTTGAGCCCCAGTGGCTTTCAGTCATTTCCTCACATACACTAAATTGGCATTTGGACATGCTCTATATGGAAGGCTCACCACCCACTCCTTGCTTGGTCCCTCCCAACTGATGCTTCAGGGGTCAGTTGCAAATGTCATTTTTTCAGTGAAGAGCTCCCTGACTGCCAATTTAAATTAAGGCCTCTGATTTAGTCCCAGTATAATCATGTCTTCTTTAGCATTTTTTTCTTTTTAGCACCCATCAAAATTCTAAACTATACATTTTGTGTTTATTTATTTAATATCATTTTCTTCAACTAGATTGTGAATGGTATGGATGCAAAAATCATGTTTTTCCTGAAAACTCAGTGTTGGCACAGTGGTTGGCACATATAATATGCTTGGTGTTTATCAGGCCAGGCTATGTGCTATGTGCTGTTAAGAGATGAGCACAAGAAAAGGAATCATTCGCTACCTGTGTTCATCATGCCTGATGTTTTTGACATTATATGGATGGTAACCTAGCTCTCTTAATGAATGAGTATGACTTTTACAGCATTGAAGGAGGGAAGAATTTATGATTGTCAATGAGAATGGTACATTATTTAATATCAATAGCATGAGCTTCTGAAGCCACAATACTTAAGGGATATCTATAAATGTCTATAGTTGCACATTGAAATCTTTGGTTTTTATAGAAAATACACAGCAAAATGGTTAAAATTATTCCAGTACTGCTAGGTTTAAGACACTTAAGAAGATCTAGTGACCATCTAGTGAGATGGATTATTGGTGATAACTCTATAGCTAAGACTCTCCATAACCCTGAGATAACTCGGGAAATGGAGTTCGAACGAACACTTAGTTTTCAATTCATTTTTCCCCTTTGACCAATAAATTCATGTCTGATGGAGGCTGGAGGGGTAATCACCTGGGAGCTCCTATGTCTCAATGGGTTTGCTTTGGTCAAATGACTGCTGCAAAATTAATTTGATTCACTCAACTGTGGTTTATCTTCAAAAACAGGTAAAGGCCTGAGGGTAAAATGTCAGCAAATTTAAGTTCTGCAAAAGGATCTTCTAAAGAAAAGCTTACAGTTATCCCCTCTCAACAGCGAGTTTCACATTCTGAGCTGGTGTTAACACGTTTCATGCTGAACTGTTGCTAATCTTTAGGTCACAGGAATGAAAATGGGCACTGCTTCTGTCGGGGTGAACTTAGTGAGGTTCCTTCTATTGATGGGAAAAATTCCCACTATGTGCTGCCACGTAACAAGATAATGGACTTGCCTTTTAGTATATTGCTGCCAAAGCAAGGGCTATACTTGCCTTTTATGGACAGGTGACTCCACAGCTCTGAGGCTCATTGTTGTAAACATCATTAGTGCTTTTATTAATGAGTCGTTGTCTCTAAAACTGTGTGTGCTCTTACTTGTATTGCTTTGGACCATATGCCTTCCTTCCATACAACTCTGTCCCGTCCAAGAGAGCATACCAAAGACCATCTCCTGGCTTCAGAAAGCTTGCAGGTCAATTGAGTTCAGGCTAGTACAGATGAAATACTCAGACTGGTGTAGTGCTAAACTGTATGTTACTTATTGTCTTAGGAATTCAGAGAAGGGGAGAACAATGTGGGTTGGAACAGTCATGGAGGACTTCTTGTAGGAAGGAAAGAAAACCAGATTTCTGGGTGAGTATAGAGCTTTATTGGCCTGAATGAGAGAAGTGAATGCAAGTGGCTTGACCACAGGAGGGCTGTGGGGGACAGAGGAAGATGGAACAGAAAGGGAAGGAGGAGGCAGTATCTTAAGGACCTTTACAACTATGTAGGGGAATGTGGACTTGATGAGGAAGTGATTGGAAGTCACCTTAAGGTGCTGAAAGAGGAAGTATGACTTGAGGACTCTCTGAGCAGAGGTAGCCCATGTTTTCACCATCCCATAACCCTGGGCTTAATAGTGGTGGTCAGGATAAACCAATTGGTGGTTGAGACCCTAATGCATAATCCACTGAACTGAGAAAAGTCAGGAAAGAAAGACCCTCTCCATCACACATGCTAGCCAAGAATGCAATTCTTGGCAGGGAATGATCAGTTCTGAGACTGTGCGAATCAGCTCTTTTAATCTGTGAACTGAGGCTGAAATAGAGTTCATGCCAGGGACTGGAGGGCCCAATTGAGATGCTTTAGGCAAATTTGATTTAGGAAGGGTATACTGCCGATTATGTGTTCAGGTTAGGGGTCTATAATTTTTGCCAAAGCACATTTCCTACAAGCTAAGGCTGATTGTTGAAATTGAACTCCTTTTTCTACCTTCTAATTGGTTTCCCATGATAGGGAATTTGTTTGCACCTAATTGAGTCTTTTTTTTTTTCTTTTTACATTTTAATTATATTATTTAGTCTCCTAGATAAAATGAACTTCTTCCTCCTGACCACTCTGGGAGAAAATAGTTATCCAATGATGGATAAGCAGGAGAATAGACTGTGCTTGATTAATACACGAAAAGACTTCCTATCTTGGGCTCACTGATACTGAGATTTCTATTTACCACAGAGCCTTACCAATTGGGAATTTGAATTTTTACATACGTCACCACTATATAAGATGCTAGCTAGCTAATGTGTACTCTCTGAATCACTAAGTAAAGATTGTTAGGTGTAGAATCCCACAATCTTGGAGTTAGATGGCAGTGTGTAAGAAGCTGTGGTACAATGAAAAGGGGCTTGTACTTAAGATTAGGGACCCTGGACTTGAATGCCTTTCCTCTTACCAGCTGGATGATACTGAGTACTTCACTTGCTTTTTCAGAGCCTCAGTTTCTCTGTACAATGACTTTATGTAAAGAATTACATGAGATAGTGGAGAGCCTGGTTTCCTGCCTCCCCCATCTCCTAACTTCAAAAACTGGGTCCATTTAACACATATTCAGCTTAAACTCCGCCCCCCCTCCCCGCCAGCCTCCATGGAAAATAGACTCTTTAGTAATGGGGGCGGAATTAATGAGCCCAAGAGCAGGATTTTAAAGAGCTCAGCCCTGTTAACGTGGCTGCATATTCTGTTTTGATCTAATATCCTGGCTTAATAATCAGGGTCTGGTCCTCTTCTTAGAGCATAGAGCAAAGCTTTTGGAACTAGCATCTCCAGTGCTAGAGGATCTGGGTTCAAGTACTGCCTGTACCACTTCTTAAGACGTGGGGCCTTAAGAGCGTTAGGTGATGTCTCTATGACTCTGATCCTTCATCTTGTACTCAGGGAAATGACAAGATGCACCTTACAGGAAACCTTAGCACCATGTTCAGGCACTGTTCTTGGTCTTTCTCCAGCTTTGTATTCCAGTTGCACCAAGACCCTGCATGATTTCCAGGTTCCCCTAGGACCTGGACCATGTCCTGCTTCTTTCCAGTTCTCATGGGTACTGAAATGGCATTTCCACATCCAGGTCAATGTTGTCCCTGTGGGACCTCCATGATGCCAGAGTGGGTGGGTCTGTTATCTGCTGCCCGAGGCTCCTTGTACTCTGTTGCAACACCAGGAAGCCACAGCTACCTTTCCCAGATTCTTCTTGCACCCTCTCTCTAATTTCCTTTGGCTACTTCTGATAAAGGTGCCTGAATCAACCTTCTTGCCTGTCTGATTCTGTGTTTCTGGGTCCTGATTATATTATCACCTAGAAGTTTGTGGGTCATCTCAAGGAAAATTACTGCAAAGAATTGACAAAATTGAAGACTTAGACATTTTTAACAAAAATAAAAGTGATCCAGATAGGTTTATATTTTCTGTGATAACAAATGAATTCAGAAATAATGCTACAGAGCAGATATTTTTAAATTAGGCACTTTAGATTTGTCTCTTTAAGGGAAAGGTGATATATATATATATATATATATATTTTTTTTTTTATTTATTTGACACAGAGACAGAGAAAGAGAGCGCACAAGCAGGGGGAGTGGCAGGCAGAGGCAGAGGGAGAAGCAGATTCCCTGCTGAGCAGGGAGCCCAATGCGGGCCTTGATCCCAGGACCCCGGGATCATGACCTGAGCTGAAGGCAGTTGCTTAACCAACTGAGCCACCCAGGCACCCCGGAAAGGTGATATATTAATAATGAGAAGGAAAACAATGCATTTGAAGAAATTTATGCTATGTAGGGACAATTTGGAAAAAAAAGAATGGAAATAGTTAATTTATTGCTGAAAATGATACATGTCATCATTGATGAAAACTCATATATTTTAAAATTATGGAAACAACTTTCTAACCTGTTCAAGTTTTTTCACTGGGTTTTGAACACATTCACTGGAAATATAAAAATGCAATATCTTCCAGGTAGTTTGTAAGAACATCTGATTGACATTAGGGAAGAAAATTTCCTACCTGAATTTCATAAACACATTAGCATGAAAGTATAGGATTGAACACTGAGTCTGATGACTCAGAGTACTACTGTAGGCTCGTCTTCCATGAGATCTACTTATTTTAGTGACACTTTGTTCTCAGCTTTGACAGACCTTGAAAGCTAGTATTGATACGACCTGTGAGCTGCTTCTCCAGTGTTAAACTAAGGATTAAAAAATAATGAAGCACATCCTATGACATTGCTTTCTCTAAAAATATTTTCACTATAATTAGTGAGAGCAAAATAGGCTTTTTGTGCCATATAAAATATTATATAATGAAACAAGATGTAAACTTAAAAGCGTATTGTTTATTCATCTTGGTTTCATGCTTCAAAATATTTTTTGTGTATATTTTGTCATGTGCACATTAATACTGCAATTGTATGTGTATCTACTTTATAAGTAAGGTTATTTGGGATGTATGTTTGCTTTTTTTTTTTCCCCCCTGATGGGGTGAAGAATCAAGACCATATTGTCCAATGTGTAAGATATTTTGCTTGGAAAAAGAAGCCTGTAATTCTGAAGGGCTGCCAGGTGGAAATGGTAATAGATTTGTGTTGTGTTGCTCTAGATAGGTATAGGATTAATAATAATGGTCAACATTTATTGAACATTTCCTATGCACCAGGCACCACACCAAGCACTTAACATTGATCGTTTTATTTATTCCTCTTCTCTACCTTAGGAGACAGGTATCATTACCATACTCATATCAGAGCGGAGGAGGCTTAGCTGATAGAGGTCCAGTAATTTTCACAAAGCTACACATAAGGAGGGAAGAGCTGGAGGTTGAGTCCACATCTTTCTGACTCTATAAATTTGGGGCTGTTAATATTATCAGGCTTAGCATAATGACTGACTGTCATTCATTATGAAGGTTGCCACAGAGGAATGAATGGACTGTATAGCTAAGCACTTGGCTCCTTACCTCTGGAAATCTGTCCAACTAAATGCCCGGAAGGGTTGCTTCATCAGGGGCGTGATACTGAAATTTATAATAAGAAACAAATATTTCATGTTTGTCCCCCTTCATTGTGCAGAACTTCTGGGTTGATGAACATGTAGAGATTTGGAGAGAGTGGTGGTCATGGAAGCTCTAAATCTTTTCCTCACACCTTGCCCTACGCATCTATTCCACCTGGCTGTTCCTGAGTTATATCCCTTTATGATAAGCTGGTAGCTAGTAAGCAAAATGTTTCTTTGAGTTCTATAAGCCACTCCAGCAAGTTAGCTGAACCCAAGGAGGGATCATTGTGTCAAGTGAACTTTGGCTCACTTTCTACTTGCATCTTCAGAGCTTTTAGGGTGGCCCCCTTTAGATGACCACCTTGAGAGGTAAGGTAAGAGAATCTGAGTAACTCCTCTAAAATTGTATGGAATATGTTAGCCACAGAGTAAGATTCATGCTCCCAGCCCAACTATTAACCTCTACACATACCATGGCTGGGTACAAAAAAATCATATGCTCTAATGGCAAACTGAATCAAGGAAACTGAAGAAAAATATTAGACAAAACAGGCCTGAATGTAAAAAAAAATTAGTTTATGATGGGCTAATGTGCAGCAAGCTGTCACTGTTGATGTTATTTGTGCTTCCAGTTCAGAGCATGCTGTCGGATACCTTTGTATCCTTAGCTAGGGCATATCTCATGTAACAGGATATCCATGTTGGTTTTGCCTGAGACACCAAGGGATGAGAGATGCTACATTCCAGTTACATAGTTCTTAACCTCTCATGCAAATTGAACACAAAAATGGTGTAGAGATCTTGCGAGAAGGGCATCTGGGGACGATTGTGAATATGCCCTTCCCATGCCCCTCCATGAGGAAGTGTGGGGGTTGCTAGCTGCTTCACATAGGTTGAGAAAGGGACTTGAAGAAGACCAAGTGGCAGGTTTTAGAGCCGTCTCTTCCTGCTTAGGGGACGTAGAGACCAGTGTCTGGCTTGGACCAGGTGAGAGGCTAACTACAATGACAGTAGACCAGAGGACTACTTTGGGAAGTAACTGCAGTCTTAAGAGCTGGTTACACAGGTCACAGTTCTGATCCAGACGTCTCTCTGATGAAGGAAGGACTGCAACAGACCTTGGCTTACACGTGTGTAGCACATATGATGGACAAAGCTATTGCGTGTTATGTCATGTGACCTGACAGTGAGTTTCTGAGATGAGCATGATTATGATTCGCATCTTAGAGATAAGGGAGGCAGTGCTCACAGACATTAAAAAAAAATCGTATTTCTAGACTCAAACCAGAAAGAATCATAGTTAACACATAGTTAAACAATTACCTTAGCAAGGGTTAGGCCGCGTTGTAAAGGCCTTCCTGTATGGAAGTCCTTTAGTCCTGCTCACACTCTAGGAGAAAGGTAGTATTAGCTCCATTTTATGGATAACTGAAACTTTCGAAGCTTCCGTTTTCTTGACTTGTCTGCTAGAAAGTGGAAGGAATGGCATCTGAACTTTGCACTCTGGGTCCTGTGCCTTTCCTGCAATGTTCTTTCTGTTATAGCACATTGGCTACATAAGGACTTTTAAAATCTAAAGTTCTCTCTGGGTTAGATTGACTGCCAACACAGCATTGCCAAGTGGCAACCTTTTGGGACCTGCTTGGATGCCAATGTAAGAATAACTTGAATCAAGCTACCAATTTGTGGCAAGCAGTTACTTTTAAAATACATAGGGGAGTCACAAAAGAGTTAATATTTTAAACAGTTTGCACACCCTTCCTCACGACTCATTTCTAACATTAATTATTTAGGAAGTTATTTCTTAGGTACACTTTGACTCAGCCTGAGTAGATGATCACAAGTTCCAAATGGCAAACATTAATAAGGTGTCAGTCTTGTGCTCAGAACACTGAGTACATTATGTTGGCTTCATCCATGCTCTACACCTTCCCTGCTGTGGTGTGCCAGAAAGTGGGATGAACTGGGTTGGAGGCAGACATTCCTGGCTTCCATTCTGTCAAGTACATAATCTCTGAGCTTCAAAATCCTCATTTGTAAATTGGGCAAGATACACGCATACTATTTTTGGCAGATTGGAAGATGAGATGAATAGATGCTCAATAAATACCAGTTTCCCTATTTTTCGTGCCCCAGGATCGTTTCTTAGTCACATTTTGTGAGGTTGGGCAATTCAGTCACCATCCATGAACCTCAAATTTACCACCCATAAAGTGGCGCCATCAGAAAATATCTCACAGGACTTTTTTTTTTTTTTTAAAGATTTTTTATTTATTTATTTGACAGAGAGAGACACAGCGAGAGAGGGAACACAAGGAGGGGGAGTGGGAGAGGGAGAAGCAGGCTTCCCGCTGAGCAAGGAGCCCCATGCGGGGCTCGATCCCAGGACTCTGGGATCATGACCTGAGCCGAAGGCAGACGCTTAACGACTGAGCCACCCAGGCGCCCCTCCCGCAGGACTTTTGTAAGACAGTATCAACTAATACCAAGTGCAAGTGCTTTCTTTCTAAGTTACAATTCCTGTTACCCATCCCCATATCATCCATCAGAGCCTCTTCCAGTTAGCAGTTCTTGCTCTTTTTGCTGCTTCAGACTTTAAAAGCAGTCCCATACCCTGTTTTATCTTCTCCCTTTCTTTTCCTTCTTTACGACAACCTTTGGAAGTAGAGAGGAACATGGTTTTTCTCCTCATTGTGCTTGAGGCCCAGAGGGGTCTGGTTCTCATTGGTAGGACCAGGGCTGGAAGCTGGGTCTATGGCTCTTCTTGGTGTCTTGCAGATTGACTCTGTGTCCACTTGGCTCCTGTGGTTTGTTCCTTGTCCAAAGAGACCTCGATGGTTGAGCTTGGTTAAGGGGGGGTCACCTGATTTCTTCCCCGCAGCCCCCACCCCCCAGAACATCCTGCTGTCTTCCTTGCACTGCTATCTTTGAAACCCAAACTGGTGAGGGAGGAGCTCACTGTCTCTTGAACTGAATGTTTTTTTGCAGGGTGTTCTCTATGGTGAACTCTTGATTAAGCCACAGCAGAACATTTTTGTAATGTCTGCTACAGATGAAGATATTCTTCCTTAAAGCATTTGTCACTTCAGCATTCACACTCCGTAATGCCCTCAGATAGTCCTCTAAAAACAACAGCCTCTTCCCTTCCCCTACCCAGATGGACAGGTTCAAACTCAGACCTGCATTTTCATTAAGGGCCTACTATGTGCAAACCCTGTGCCCCATGGGGGCCCAGAGATGAATTAAACACAGCCCTTGCTGTGGATTTTTTGACAGCAGAATCAGGTGGTGACATCTCCCGCCACTTCATTGCTCCCCAGTCCTGAGCCACTTGATATGAGCTGTCTGGTGAGTCCCCGGGGCTGCGTTCCTTCTGCACCCATGCCTGGGGAAGACCTCTTCCCAGATGGGCATGTCGAGAGTTTGGGAGCAACGGGGCCATTCTGCTAGAACATGCCTAGGTTTTCATGTCTTTGTTCTTAGCCGACAGCCTATGAACACACATTGTGAAAGAAAAAACAGATGAGATAAATGAGGGCAGCAAGGAAAAAGTGGGTCCCTCAACAGGTATTAAAGGGAGGCGAGAACCAGGTGCAGGAGAGCTGCACAGCCAGCGTCCTCTAAAAGGAAAAATGAAGAGCTGAGTGCCTTTTTTTCTTTATAATGCCCGGAGTTGGGGATCTAGCTATGAAGACAATCTAGTTCCCACCTTGGAGTAGCACAGAATCTGGTAACTAGAGTTCTCTTGTGTCGCCCTCGCTCCGTCTTTGTCCTGCCTGCCCCGGCTGCCCATCCTGGCCTCCAGGGGCTGCCCCCAATCCTTAGGGAGAGTCCTGTGTTAGCTCCAACCTCTTAATGTGTGGTGTCTCCCAGGGATAATTGCAAATGTAAAAGGGTCTGCAAAAGACAAAAACACCCTTTAAACCTCCCAACATTGAGACTGCAGTGGTGCAAGCTGAGGCAGGAGTTCATTTTTCATGGAGGTGCTGCTTTGCCTGATGCCCTTCAGGTTTGCTGTCGGAGTTGTCGCTCCTCCTGCCTGTGCCTGAGGCAGCCCCTGCTGGGGTCTGGCCCTCCCAGGCCAGCTCCAGCGGCTGCCGACTGCTGTCTGCCTTTTAAGCCTCACCCCCTCTTCCATGGTCTCCCGGCCTCTGCTGAGGCTGGCTATGCTCATGTGTGAGGGACTGAAGTGGCAGTGATGGATCCTATGCCTGTCCTTTAATTCCAGGAGTTGAGCTTCTGCTGTTCCTAATTTAAGAGTAAATTTCTAGCTGGTTTAAGTTCTTAATGTACCTGGAGGGTGTCAGCTCTTGAAAGGTCTACATGAATCCTGGAGAAGAGGAGCCTGATCTGGGAAATACAGTGTTCTGCAGGATGCTGTATTTTCCCATTTGCAGAAAGAATTTCTCCTTCCATGCAATGTGCCTCATGCTGGGTCTGAATAGGCTGAACCGGCAGCCACACTGGGAGCCCCCGGTTTGTGAAGATCACGGTTTAGACTAGAGAGTTGGAAGAGATCTTAGAGGATGTGTAGTCCAGTTTCCTCTTCTCATTAACCTCTTTAAGCATATTATGTCCATTTTGCAGATGAAGAAACTGAGACCTAAAAGGATCAGTCATCACTGTTGGGGGAAGTGGGAGCTATGCTAGCACTGAGGAAGACATCAGGGCTGAGCTTCACACAGCTCATCTGAGACTTGTTTCACTCTGAACCCTCGCTAGACTTGTCTTTACATCTGACTTCTGGTGATGACAGACAGGCCTTAATTCAAAATTAACGAGGTGAGGACACACCTACCTCATGAGAGGGTATATGCAATGAGAAAACAATTCAGAGAATCCACAAGTGGGTTGAGTATGGTTGTCTAGGTGCTATTGAAGTGGATCCTTTGGGACTTACGTCTCTCTCCAGAAACCTCCATACCTGGAGTCTATCATTATCAATTCTTGGGTTTCATATTGCCTTTTCTAGGCATCTCTTTTAAAAATGGAAATTCCTCTAGGAAGAAGAACATCAAGACCTGAACATATTGATGTACACTGATGGATCAAGTAATAGTCTTGCTGATGGAAAAGACCCAGGCTGCTTGTAGGAGAAAACACAGGGAACAGGTTAGAGGAATGAGGAGGGGAGGTGAGCAGTATGAAAACATCACCTTCTTGATGATCAGGCCCTCAGTTAAGAGGAGGTTTTTGCCCTCCTTGAGCTGACATGCTCAGGCTGAAATCTCATCCTGAACTTCAGCATTTCAGAAGGAAAATCTGACCATAGTTTTCCTAGCATTGACAATGGCAGGCAGAGTTGGCTCTGCTAGACATCTAACTGATAAAAAAACAATTGTATAATTTCCACTGTGCCCAAACATTTCTGTAGTCATGACAACATCCTTAGATCCTTACAATACTGACAGCCAGGGAGATAGCTAATAATTTCTTTCCAATAATCACCAGCCCCTGTGTAAAAGGACTTCTGGCCCCATCTGCAGGATGGTTGGTTCTCTGTGGGAGGTGGTTAGGGGAGGCATAGGAGAAGGAAGGCTTTGGGGGTTACTAGAGGTGAGGGTCAAAAATCCCTGCAGTCCCTTGGGTCCATGTCTCACCTAGACGTAAATCACGTATCTCTTTTTTGGAAATGTGTCCCCAGTTGAACCATGCCTCCCCAGTCCTCCAGGGGCCACCATTACTGTACCCTGGGATTACAGAAGCTGCCCCTCAGCAGGTCTCCCTTGAGTGTATAGTCTGTACCCTCCTCCTGGTCAATCTACAGCCCAAATCATTGTCATCTTGTCACTCTGCTGCTCAAAATCTCTTATGGCTTACTCTTTACTATGGTAGTAGGCCTGAACTCCCCTGCCTTAATTTCTTTTTTCTAATCTTACCAAACCCAATCTATCTTAATGCAGTCGTCGTCCTCAGCGTGTATCTTCTTTTTAGCTGGGACTCAGTTTCTCCCCCTTCGTCTGCCTGCTTCATGGTCCTTTTACTTTAAATGCATTTGTTCATCTCTTTTTTTTCCACAGGAAATTCCTTCTTTTTTTTAAATTTAATTTTATTATGTTATGTTAATCACCATACATTACATCATTAGTTTTTGATGTAGTGTTCCATGAGTCATTGTTTGTGCGTAACACCCAGTGCTCCATGCAGAACGTGCCCTCTTTAATACCCATCACCAGGCTAACCCATCCCCCCTCCCCCCTCCCCTCTAGAACCCTCAGTTTGTTTCTCAGAGTCCATAGTCTCTCATAGTCTCCCACGAAGCGTCCCCTGACTACTCCAGCCCAAAGCATTGGGTCAGTCCTCTCATATATGACCAGTACCGCACAGCTCTACAGATGTGTTATTGCCAAGGATTAATGGATGCTAGCTAGCCTTTTCTCCACAAAAGACTGAGCTCCTTGATAGCCGTCCATAGATGTCTCCTATATCTCTCACAAGGCCATCCCCTCCATCCTTTCTCAACCACACCCTTTCTAAAACATTACTCTCTATTTGGCCTGCTTTATCGTTCTGTATACTACTAACACCACCTAACATTATCCAACATTGTCTCTTCAACTAGAATCTAAGTTCCATCAGGGCAGAGGCTTCATCTGTCTTGGCACTTTTTGTATACCCAACAACTATTACAAAGCCTAGAATATAGTATGACCTCAATAAATCATTGTTGAATGATTGAATGAGTTTTTATTTATTGGCCAATTCACATCCAAAATGATGGAGGAGAAAAGGGGAGGCACCAATCCTTACCACTATGTACATACTTCTAAAAACCCTCATATGGTCCTTTTCCCATCAGAATAGAGAGCCAAACTTTGCCGTACACACAGAATACTCCAATTCATAGGGACACTGCACATTCCTGTCAGAAGAGCCCTGCAATCAGGGACTACAGGCAAGGCCAGCTTACTGCTGCAAAATGCATGGACTTTTACTACCTTGCCTACTTCTTGGATTGGTGTGAGGTTCCAATGCAATAAAGTATGATAAAAAGTATTAAACTGTAAATCAACATAAAAGTGGGAAGCATAATGCAACCAGCTAGTGGTGTGAAGAACTGGAATTAATTTTTACGGAGATGGCAAAGGGATATTGTGAACAACAAGTATTGAAAATAAACATTAAAAGGAGGGGTCAGGAGCTCTCCATTAGAACTCTGAAGGGTAATGCAGTTTTGCTTGTTTGGAAGGACCTTTCTGGATATGTCAGGAGTTCAGTTAGAAGGATGCCTTTTTCCTTTGAGAAGCACAAATGATGTATTTCCACATTTGAATGCTGGTCAGTGGATTCTTTGCAAAACAAAAAGTTAAAAAGGCTTTCAAAAACTTTAGGAATACTGGAGGGGGAAAATATCCTACCATCACCACTGCTGTCATTACCATCATCAAATTAATCCTCACAACAATCTCAAAAGGTAGGTATTACTTTGTTTTCTTTAAGCATAGGAGAGAACTGTGGTACAAAGAGATGAAGTCTCCTATGTGGGCTCTCTTAGCTAGTAACAGGGGCGAGAGTTTAATAGGAATTGCTAACACTTACTGAGAATTTTCTAAATGTCAGTCATTGTTCTCAGTAACTTCTTTCCTACAGTACAAAGGTGCAGGTAATGTTATTCCTGGTTTATAGAAAGGAAAATTGAGGCTTGGAGAAGTAAAACCATTACCTAAGGTCACACAATCGAGAAGGGCGGGAGCCAAGACCTGAGCCCGGACAGGTGGCACTACTCAGTGCTGCTTCTTGAGTCCTTTGAGATGTCCAACATATGGTTTAACTTTTATCATCGGAGAAGCTACTTTCATTACTCATTCTAAATGAAATGAGAAAGCAATACAGAACAGAGAGTGAAGGACTTAGGGGAGGGATGGGGAGAAACAGCCTGAATTGCTAGGGTGAGTCCCAGTGAAGACTCTCCTGGAATTATCCCTGGCTGGAGAAAGCAGATGGTATGGCTACCATTAACAGGGATCCTAAGGAGGGTCTAACAAGCCTGTGTGTGAGTAGAAGATGGTTGTCAGTTGGGGAGGGGCCCTTCTCAGCTGTGTGAAGGGTTTGCTAAGATGGAATTAGGGTTTATTGAGGAGTAAAGAGCAATATCCAGCTGCCTGAGAATTACATTGACAGGATGCAAAGGCAAGAGAATATTGTGTAAACCTTATTTACAGATCAATAGGTAATCTTTCATACACAAAAGGTCAGCTCCAGGAAGACAGAGCTGTACAGAAAGAAATATTGCCTGCAAATACAATATTGACTTAAAAAATGCACCCAGATGAATCCTTTGATGTATATTCTTCTAGTCAAAGTACATTTCTTTATTCATGAGTTTTTTTCTACCCACTTTAGGTTCCTCGGTGAAGTATGAAGGCAGCAATGAAGAACATTGATTTCTAGTTGTCTTGAATTCTGTGTCATCAAATGATCAGCACGAAATGGAATCAGTGCTGAAAATTTCAAAACAACATTTCTGTGTGTGTGTGTGTGTGTGTGTGGCAATTAGGATATTCAAGTCAAATGGAAACTTACTTCTAACCCCTTGTAATTTCCTGCTTTGGTGGCTGTGATGATAAACATTTATCCTGGCTTCAGGAAATAAACAAGTATTCAATCCTACTGGTCCCCTCTGGATTCTTTCATCCATTTTGTGTTTCTTCTTCACCTTGAAGCAAGTAGTTCATCATCCCAAAGAATATCTGAAACCGTCGCCATCTACGTCCACCTGGCTGCTGGATTGTGAGGCCATTATGAGGGCTGCTCAGACACAGGTAAGCATGGAAGGAGAAGGAAGCTCAGCTGGGCTTTGTTTCCATTATGGGCTCGTTCAGATTAGAGGTTCAACTAATTGACATCCCTTATCGGTATGGAAAATTTTTCAAAGGGCCACAGTCTGAGCCCCGAATAGAAGTATTGCTGGTAGAAGTGCCGTTGGAGTGCGGAGTTGCTGGGGTTCCCAGGGTCACCATGTGCCATATCCGAAGGAAGACTGTGCAGCTGGGAAAAGCGCACCCTTGGCAATAAAGTCAAAAGACTGAAGATGGACCACGCTTCCTCTTAACTTCCTGATGGAGATCAGCATGCCAGTGGATGTGAAAGAATTTTACTCACTGTAGAATTCTATGAATATTTTTCTCAGAGTAATCAAGGAGGATACTTTGACAATGACACAGTTCCTCCAAACTGCTTACAAGTTCTTTTCCCAAATGCTCTGAGAATAATAACCTCCTCTTATGAAAGGATGTGGCTGGAACTGGTCACCTACAGCTTTGTTTGGACTTGACAGGGGAGCCAGGTGGGACTGGGGACCACTCAACACCTCAAAGTGAGAAAAGGACACGGGGGGGGGGGGGGAGTGGGGTTGGATTTGATGACTGATGGCATAGATTTTAGCCTCTTCCAGAGTCAAAGTCATAGCCTGGCCCCTCTATTTGGTCACAGTTCCCATTCCTCCCCCTGGGGCTGTACCTTCCATGCCCACAGCCTCCCAAGTTCTTCCCCAGCTCTCACCCCCATAGAGGGAAGCCTAAGGGTCCTTATTAATAAGAGTGGATGGTGTTGACCATAATGTATAGGCCAATATTGGGTCTAATTCTAGATCTCTTGATTTCAAACTTTGCAATGATTCCTCATCCCTTATTCACATGCTCCCAGCACACCATTCTGGCTATTGTTCGTGCTGTTATTATCCAACACTATGGAATATGTATGTGTAGGGGTGGTTTTCTTTTTGGATCTGTCCTCTGAAGGAATGCTTCTCATTACATGTATGTGAGTGGCAGTCCTCCTGTGGATGTCTTTGCTCGCCCTAACATGATTTTATTCGGTTATTAAAGGCTCTGTGGCCCCCATATTCCACTCAGACTTTTTCTAAGAGGAAAGGGAGAGAAAGAAGGGAAGATGGCAGTTGGAAGGGAAAGAAGAAAAGAAGGAATGAAATAAGCCAACTGGGTAACAGGCACTAATAATTTTATGTATGTATAGCTTTTTTTTTTTCTTTTTAGAGAGAGAGGAGAGCACGTGCACATGAGCAAGGGAAGTGGAAAGGGCAGAGGGAGAGAGAGAATCTTAAGCAGGCTCCATGCCCAGCAGGGCTTCAACTCACAACCCTGAGATCACGACTTGAGCCAAAATCAAGAGTCAGATGCTTAACCGACTGAGCCACCCAGGCACCCCTGTTTGTATAGTTACTTATAGTTTGTATACTGAAAAACAGTTTGCAAGGCGTTTTTTACAGGCATAATCTTATTTGTTTTTCACAACCCACCCTATTTACAGATAAGGCAACTGGGGCTTAGAGAAGGTACTTTGCTGTCTACCTAATAAATATCAGTATCCCACCCGGAATCCGGTCCTTCTGCCATCATATATAGTTTTTTTTTTTTCTTTTCTATACCGCTCCATGAAATGTAAAGGCATTTCCCAAACTTGTCTTTTTGAACTTATGACAAACAGTATTAAGTAAAAGCTGAAGGTCTTAGTGGCCACCATAACTCTTATTCAGCCCTTACTGGACTTTTCCTGAGAGTGGACTGGTAGACATTTGTTGGCCAGAAATAATCATCCTACAAAATACTCAGTACATTTATTAATGTTTTCAAATACTTCGTAGTTTATGTAATATTTTCATATATATATCTCACTTGAGGGTCTTATATAAGTACATCTCAGAAGTCCAGAAATTGGCCCAAGAGTAAGTGGTGAGGTGGAGACGAAGTCTTAGTTTTTTTAATTCTAAGGCCCATGCCTTCTTTGTTAACCCATATTTCCTCTACTGTTATGTGCCTAATCCAGGTTAGCTTCTGCAGACAGTATAGCAAAGTCCATTTAGGAAGCCAAGACTGCCAGGTCTGAAATTAAGAGGTCATAACACTGACTTCTGAGCCTGAGTGGCTACACTTGTGGGACACAGTGCAAAATGAAAATGTAGGGCCCTTTGTTAAAAAAAAATGTTTAAGCATTTCAAGACAGTGGCAGCAGGGAATTAAACCTAGTGGGAGGCCCTCTGGGTGTGGGGTGCTTTTGGGCATGGAGCCCTGTGTGACTGCATGGGCAGCGTGCCAGTGAAGCTGGTCCTGCCTCTGACATTAACTCAGGAGTGAACAGCCTTAATTCTTTCTCAGATCCTTTCCAGGGCTCCTATCAGGGAGAGGAAATTCCATATCATATAGATTCTGTTCTGTTAAATCTTTTATTCCCTTAGTCAGTCAGAGCTGAGGTATACAATGGCCCAGTGTTGCTCATTGTACCTACTAACTCCAGTTCTGGTGGATCAAAATTTAGGGTCAAAGTATCACTAGCAGCTAATAGTAATATGAGCATTTACCATGTTACAGGCAGGGTGTAGAACTTTTTACATACTTTGGTTGCAAAGATGGCCTCAATTCCTTATCCTTCCTTGTATCCACACACCTTATTTTGTGATTTTGCAGCTTTTCCCATAAAAAAATGGAGGGTGTTTCTTTAGCTTTTGAATCAGGGTTGGCCCCATGAGTTTCTTTGGCTAATAAAATGCTCCAGAAGAGACAGTGTGCTAATTCAGGGTGTAGATCTCGAGAGGCTTGCAAACTTGAGCTCTCTCTGTTGGAAGGCCCCGGACTGCCATTAGAGCAAGCCTATGTTAGCCTGCTGGAAATGAGCACCTCTTGTTGGAGACCTGTCCTCTCAACTGAGACCATCGACAGCAGCCAACCCCATGTTGACCTGCCACCTAACTGTAGTTACTTAAGTGAGCTTAGCTGAGGTCAGGCAAACAGAGTCCAGGTCAGCAGACACATTCCATGGATCAACTCACAGACAGATGAGAGATAATAAATAGCTGTTGCTTCAAAACTCTTTTTTGGGGGTGGTGGTGGTTATGCATTATTATGTTAATAGGTAACCGATACGCATCTATCATGATTATTTCCATTCTTGTGACAGGGAAATAAGCTGTGAAAGATTAAGTTCTAGCCTGTGATTAGCTGGTGAATGGGCTTAGTGTGACTTGTAGCCCAAGTTCTTATGTGGTATTTTATGGAGCCCTAACATAGCACTCTGTCAAGCACTCAGCTATTTTGGAAGCCATTTGCATGGAAGAAGCAGTGTCTTTGCTGATGTGGCATGCCCGAAGGATGGAACTCAAACACTAGGAATCTCTCTGCTGAGAAAATACTATGTCTATTATTAACTAAAACTTACAAAATAAAACACTATAATGTATCAAAGAAAAAAATGTATATATGCAGAACAAATGAGATGCTTTTGAGGTCAAGGTCAAAAGCTAAATGCTAGCACAAATTCTGGCTGCATCTTATTAACACTAAATCGTGACTGAGTTCCGCAAGAGGTACATATGACAATTCCATTAATACAAATCATGCCTTATGATGTCTGTTTTAGTAAATGAAAAGAAAAATGCAGTTATATTAGTGGAACTCTCTTATAAAACTAAAATAAAATTCACCAGCAAGTGTCTCCCCCTTCTATGTTAACCCACATCTATTATAAAAAGCAGTTGCTCCCCAGAGTAGCAAGTGGACGTTTTGATAAAACAGGAATACATAATTTGTTTATAGAGGGGGCACCCAAAATATAAGAGTTCTTACAAATATCGGAGGTTGGGAAGGCTCTGGAAGGCATCAGGGTCGATATATAGCAGGTTGTTGGCCTTTTCAATTCTACTGTAAAATAGGAAAGAACAAGCACATGAACTCAACATTAAGGAATGCTGTAGTATTTTTCACACTATGCAAAAGGTATCTCAGTCACTCACCTATCCATCCATCCATCCATCCATCATTTCAACAAAGAGTTGAGACCGCATGCAGTTCTTTTACTACATTAAACTGTGCAAACTAAATATTAACCCATTTGGCTCTCATAACTAATGTCCTCTTGGCACCTGTTAATCATAACTGAACAAAGCACTGGTTGAGTGTGTCCTTTTCACGCAGCACACTGCATCTTTAACCAGTAAATGTCTTTTAGAGACCTCCTCAAGGTTCCTCTGAGGCAGCTAAGAGGGCAGGGATGAGACTAACATGGGGAAAAGAGATTTTGTCTGGTCTGGAGACAAGAGCACATGAGATGGAAAACAATAAAAGAAGGTGAAAAGAAGATGGGAGGAAGGGGAAGGGTGAAGGACAAAAGGGGATTAGGGAAAAAGTAAAGAGGCAAAGGAAAACAAAGATTAGGTGAAAAGCAGTGGACATCTCTGATTTTAACCAAGAAATTGCAGCCAACAGTAGCTGGGAATGTGCTGGTGATTCCCTTCATGCTGTAGACTGAGGCTACTCTCAAAGCTCATGGGAAGTGGTGACTTCTGCCCTCGTTGCCTTTGGTTGGGTCCTGATCAATAGTCTGGAGGTGAGCATGTTCACATTTGGATTCCAGCAGAGAGAGACTGCCCTTTCCTCATCTTGCTGGATCAATGTATATTTGCCGAGATGCTCTGTGTTAATTACTTCCTCCCTGTTTCATTAGCTTTTATATTGCAGTAACCTGTAGCTATCCAGATCCAAGTACCAGGTAATTAATTATTTTAAGTACAGTCAGTGCTACATGGGGGTGAGCACCTCTCCGTGCAGGGAAGAGATGAAAGAGCCGTTCCATTAGCTCCACTGCCCGCCGAACCACAGAGAGGGATGCTTGCTTGACCCTGCTCAGAGAGCTGGCTGCCCTTTGATTCATTTCTTTGACATTCCCTGTGGGTCTGAGACCCTGGTCAACTCTCTTTTCCCAACTAGGACAAGGAGAGACCAAACAGAGAAGAAAGGAAGGAACAGGAGGGCAATGGGAGAGAACGAGGGAAGGCATCAGTTGCAGAGGTTTAATGGCATTGAGGAATAATGCAGGTGGGAGGCAGAGTGGGTAGAAGGAAGGAAAAGGGATGGGGCAGTCTGCAAGTATGGACAGACCGGGTGTCATTTCTAAACAAATATGTGAATTATGTGAATGTGTATATGTATATATGCTTGGCAAATGCTAAGAGGTTTTTAAAAAAAATACCAGAATTGGGATTTATTTTCAAGTCCTTATCCTGCTATGGATTTGGCTGGGTAACTTTAGATAAGTCTTGCAACTTCTCTGTGTCTTTCATCCTCATCTGTAATGCTAAGAAAAGTGGTTCAGTGGCTCTCCTAACTATGTTCTGTGGGAATTTTGTGAGATATTAATACATGCCCCACAGAAGAAACCTTTCCAGTGATATTGGTTGAGAACCCTTAATAAAATATCCTCCTTGGAGATTCTAAGTATATATTTGCATGTTATAGGTTCTGAGTTTTCTTATAGTAAGTGAATCTAACTTTATTTGCCCAATGTTTCCTAATCTTGTTTGACCATAGAGTCATTTACCTTTTTTAAAAAACACTTAATACACAAACAATGAATCATGGAACACTACATCAAAAACTAATGATGTAATATATGGTGATTAACATAACATAATAAAATAAAAAAAAACACTTAATTTCCCAAGTGTTTAATGATAAACAGAATATATTTTGGAAAAATAGGGACCAGATAGTCTACAGTCTCTTCTGGCCTTGACATTTTATGATTCTATGAATTAATTTATTGTAATTATAGGCTGGTATGAAACAAGTGCATCTGTATGAATATTGACAGGTGTGTAAAACTAGAATGTCAAAAGAGAAAGCAAATTGGGTTATGATAAGGAACCAAGGATTGTTATGACATACTTATTCTATGCCAGTTGATGTGTTAGATCTAATTTATATTTATCTCCTTTATTCATCACAGTGATCCTGTGCCATGCACTTTTATTATTATTCTCATTTTACAGGTTAGAAAACTAAGTCTTGGAATGATTTTGTATCTTGGCCAAGGTTTCATCGTGATATATGGCATGGGCTAGTATTCAAGTGAGGATTGCTTATCTTTAACTACATTATTTTGGACTTTGACTCTGGAATAATTTTAAATGAGAAGATGAGATAGAGGTATCTTCAGTCACAGAACAAGGTTCTTGGGTCTATTGAAGAAAATCTGGGAGGGAGGGAGCAGGACAAGACTAGGCTCTGAGCTGGTACCTGGATCACCAGGCAGAGAGACACATGACAGTGCCTTTTGGGCTGACTTTGACATCTTAAAATGAAATTTTTTCTAAAAATTTTATTCATTTGAGACAGGGAGATAGAACGTGTGAGTGCATGAGCAGGGGGAGAGGCAGAGGGAAAGGGAGAAGCAGACTCCCTGCTGAGCAGGGAGTCTGATGTGGGGCTCGATCCCAGGACCCTGGGATCATGGCCTCAGCAGAAGGCAGATGCTTAACCCACTGAACCACCCAGGAACCCCTTAAAATGAATTTCTAGAGATCCAAGGATTGAGCAGAGATAGGGCCTTCCAGGGATATACACAAAATTTAAGGCTACTGCCAACGATCATGAGCAAACCCCACAGGATCTTGCTTACATTTCATGTAATTTGGACAGGTTGGAGAACACATTTGCCTCTATCACTTCCAAGACTTCATTCTGTGAGATTTCTCTGCAAACAAACAAACAAAAAACAAAAAACCATATGATTCAAGTCAGTTCAGTTATACTCCACAGATGGATTTAGGGCTCAGCATAGAGCCTCCTGCCTACAATGATTCATGAGACACACACAACTAACT
Source organism: Phoca vitulina (assembly GCF_004348235.1). Taxonomy (NCBI): domain Eukaryota; kingdom Metazoa; phylum Chordata; class Mammalia; order Carnivora; family Phocidae; genus Phoca; species Phoca vitulina. The sequence continues at coordinate 44,652,995 of NW_022589715.1, read as the reverse complement.
CTATTCCTGCCCTCAAAGATGTAAGCTGTAATAATGAGACGAAGCGAACACATGAGATGCTAATACTTAGAGAACAATGAGAGAATAAGCCTAAGGTGATGGCTTAGTTAGTTTAGAGAATATTCAGTCTACAGATGTAACAACTGAAGCCCAGAAAGGAAAGGAGAATTGATTAAAGATATTTAGGGAATATACAGGATGAGAATAAACTTTAGGTTCCTTAGACCCTGCAGGGGTCAGCAAAGTTTTTCTACAGGGCTAGATGGTAACTATTTTTTGGCTTTGTGGGTCATTTGGTTTCCATCACAACTGCTCAGTTGATAATACAGTGCAAAATAGCCATAGATAACAAGTAAATGAATGAGCATGACTGCCTTCCAATAAAACTTTATTTATAAAAATAGATGGCCGCTGGATTTGGTGCCATGGGCTCTAGTTCAGTAACCTTGCTCTAGACCATGGAGTCAAGTTCTTCTCCCTGCCAATCTAGCCTTGGGAGATGAGAACCTCAATTCAGTCTCTTTTAAAAGGGGTGTGGATTTAAATACCTTCCCCCTCCATATTATTAGCCAAGTAGGGGTTGTTACTGCAAGGCCTTCCGTCTTAATGTCTTGGCCTAAAATACCCAGAAAAGATCTTTCAGGTTTCAGGGTGTTTTTTTTTCGTTTTTGTTTTTCCTGCTGGAGTAATTTGAGGGCAGTGGAGAATGAAGTCCACTATGCCAAAGCCCAGAGCTTGAGAAGATAGAGGGTGGCTTAATCACTTAATGTTTATAAAGTGGCTCACAGATGAAACGTGCTATTATTTGGTCTCCAGAGGAAGGTTCATGCAGTTTTAATGCGGCAGCTGAGTGTCTCAGGAAATCTCATAGGCAGCATGCTTTCAAATTGGCTGAGGCAGAAGCAGAAGCACTGTCTGCTGGCCTGGGGTTTAGCTGAAGAGTTCTAGAAAGGCTTTTGATCAGGGGAAAGCCTGATGGGCAGAGCAGGGAGGATGTTTTACAGGGGAGGTGTGATTATGATCAGCAGTCATCTCAGTGAGGGGGGCTGGTGACATCTGTAGCTTGTCAACTCAGTGGTGGTGGGTCACTTCTCACAAGGGAGGAGACAGTTTGTGAGAGAAAAAAAGCCTTCTTATTCTATGATAGCATTTTTCATGACTCACTTGATAAACTTTAGTATTCATAATTTTTACAGTTGAACATAGATAAGGGTGGTGGTGGGGTGTGTGTGTGTGTGTGTGTGTGTGTGTGTGTGATAGAACATGTTGGCTATTGGCCATTTATTTTGCTCCTCTGTCCTACAAGTGGAAGGAGTACTGGGAGGTACAGGAATGAGGAGGGGTAGGAAAGGGGTGGTAGACCTAGAAAAAGAAGATGTTAATTTGAACACTTAAAGGAGTTGAGTGAAAAGTTGCACAGGGAAAGGTAGGTCATGGAGGAAGAACCAGATGAGAGGGCTTAAATCCAAATGGGGCCATATCTTCCAAAAATGATTTCCAGGTTCACTTACTGCTACCAGTAAGTTTGGTTCACCACTCATGGTAATTTCTCAGCCTAATATTGCCTAATAGGTAGACATTTCTCCTTTCCTGAATTCATGTGCTGAGAGTTCCCTTATCTGGATTTCCCCCCTCCACCCCTCCTTCCTTCCATCCTTTTGTCAAAGAGAACTACAAATTATTAGAATTAAATGCCAAAGAACACTTCAAAATTATTTCAGAAGGTAGTTCATATTTTAGAGCCTTACCTTCAAATACAGGAGAGGGTGTTGGGGTTGTGTAGGGGGAGGGGGAGCCTTTGACTGGATGAGGGTTGAGGAGAGGTGAACAATATGCAGCATTGGAAAAGCCTATCACTGAGAAACTCAGGGATCTTGTTCTAGTCCAACCTAGTGCCATCTCTAGTTATTTCTCTTATCATTAATTACATATCTATATTTATCAGCTACTCCATGTACATTCTCTCTAATCCTTTTGACATGCCTGTAAAGTATTTTGATCTCCATGTGAACAAACAACCACACTTGTATGCAGAATCACCTCTGGCTGATTGCAGGGTGGCAACTCTTCCCTCCCTCCCTCCCTCCCTCCCTCCCTCCCTCCCTCCCTCCCTTCCTTCCTTCCTTCCTTCCTTCCCTTTCTCTCTCTCTTTCTCTCTCTCTTTCTCTCTCTTTTTCTCTCTTTCTCTCTCTCTTTCTCTCTCTCTCTCTTTCTTTCTTTCTTGACACAGCGAGAGAGGGAACACAAGCAGGGGCAGTGGGAGAGGGAGAAGCAGGCTTCCTGCTGAGTGAGGAGCCTGACGTGGGGCCCGATCCCAGGACCCTGGGATCATGACCTGAGCCGAAGGCAGACGCCCAACGACTGAGCCACCCAGGCGCCCCTGCAACACTTTCTTTTACACATCCTGCCTCCCAGGCCACCTTGGTCCCAGTATTTCCACTCCTGTATTTTAACTCAAGATAAATAAAAATGTATGCCCTCCCAAAGACTTGTAGATAAATGTTCATTACAGCTTTATTTGTAATAGCCCCAAACTGGGGACAACCCAATGGATAAACTGGAATATCCATATGATGAAAATCTACTCATCAATAAAATGCAACAAACTGGATACAGCATGGCTGAATTTTTAAAAAATTATGTTGAATAAGAGAATGCATACTGTATAATTCCATTTATATAAGGTTCTAAAACAGGAAAAACTAAGATATAGTGACAGAAATCAGAGTAATTGTCACCTGGGGTCTGGGATGGATGTTGCTGACAGGAGGTGGGGGGAAACTTTCTGGGGTGATGGAAATGTTCTATATCAAGAATGGGGAAGTAGTAACATGAGTGTACATGCTTGCCTAACTTGTTAAACTTTAAACTTAAAATGATGCATCTTGGGGTGCCTGGGTGGCTCAGTTGGTTAAGCATCTAACTTTGGCTCAGGTCATGATCTCAGGGTCCTGGGATTGAGCCCCACATCAGGCTCCTCATTCAGTGAGGAGTCTGCTTGTCCTTCTTCCTCTCCCTCTTTCCCCACTCATGCCCCTTCTCTCTCTCTCTCTCTCTCAAATAAATAAAATCTTTAAGAAATGGGTGCATCTATTTTATTGTGTATAGAACATAAATAAAGTTATTTGAAAGATGACTTTTATGCAAGGGAAAGAGAATAAACTTTTTGTTTGTGTATCGAGAGCTCTGAATTAAGAGAATTAATAGAAGAATCTTGGTCATGTTTTTTGCCCAGAGGTAGTGTTCAAATCCTAGTTCTATCCTGGTGATTCTAAGTCAGCATCCTTCCCCTCCTGGTCATCACTGCCCCTCATCTGTAAAGTGAATAGTTGGACTTTATCATAGTTTCTCAAATCTGACTGCATGTTGGAATCTTCTGGTGGACCTTAAAAAAAATTCCAAAGCCTGGATCCATACCGAAGAGTTGGATTTATTTAGTCTGGAGTGGGACTCTGGTATTATTTTTTTCTCCCTTTAATTTTCCAAGCAATGGGGATACCCATATACAGGAAAGATGGAGAACTGCTGGACTAGATGATCATTAAGGTACTTTTTAGATCTATGAATTTTGTTTTAAAGTTTGCTTCAGGAGCAAGAAGGGCCAATTTTCCCTTGGTTACTGAGACAATAAATTAGACAAATAAGGTTCTTGGAGCACAAGATAATGAGAGATAATGAGGCAAAATAGTAGCAAGATAAACCAGAGATCTAACATGGAAGCAGGAGTAAAACAGAAAAGGCACTAGTTAGGTTTAATTTTTCATAAGTAAAAACATTTAAACAAAAAGTCGCAACATTTCAGATGTTAAATGTGTAGCAAGAGCTGTTGTGGAAAGTATGTAAGAACACTTATTTAGTATCGATAATTGACAGTATTTTTGATTATGCATAGCTTCCCTTCATTTTTAGTGTACCTGTAAACTGGAGTTAGTGGAGCCAATACTCTCCAGAGAGGTTTAACAAAGGTTACCTGACTTGACTAAGATAATACTCAGTTGTGAGGATCATTAAATTGGTCTTTGAAGGGAGGATGTGGAATCTTTGCATCCAAACAACTTAGATAATTAAGAAACCATCCTTTGTCTCAATAACTTCAGTTAAGAATTTTCTTTGCAATTGTGACAAATCATTGCAATTGGCACAATTCCAGCTGTGATGGCGTTTTCTTAGAGGCGCAACAGGTAAAAGGTTTGTGAGGAGAGGAGAGCTCTAGGGATGTGATAGATTAGCTGTTCTAAGTGTGATCTTGTGGTCTATATGGCCAAAAGTATTTTCATAATAATGCTAAAATAGAACTTCTTCCCTCTCATTCCTTGAGGATATAGTGGAGTCTGGGGGTTACTCGATGTGTAATATGGCAGCAGCTGTAGTGGCGAAGCAGAGATGAGATTCCATCTGTCTTCTATTAAGCCAGATGCTGAAAATTTTTGCAAATATGTAAAACCATGGTACTCTACACACTAATTTTTTTGAAAAGACAGTTATTTTGCATAACAATTATTATTAATGTTAGCATGTAGGGATTTATTGTTTTAAAATGGACTGACAAAATGTTTCCCAGTTTTAACTTCTAGTATGGTAAATGTTGGTAGCTATAACCCACATAAACCCAATCTCTTTTGTGTCTTTAATAACTGTTAAGAGTGTAAAGGGATTCTGAGATCAGAAAGTTTGGGAAATGTTCAATGTAGACATTGAATGCCACTCTTATTGGGTGAGAGATCCTGACTCTGTGGAAAGCTTATTTCCAGAGATGAGGCTCTACTCATCTTCTAGGATAGTGCTTCTCAATTGTTCATGCACAGATGAATCACCTGGGAATCTTGTTCAAATGCTTCTCCGTGGGAAGATCTTGAGTGGGGCTGGAGGTTCTGCATTTCTAATACCTCAGGTGATGGGGATAGTGCTGGTTTTGACTGCAAGGCTCTTTAGAAGAATGGTTCTAACACCCCACCAGACCTTTCTCCACATCACACACATGGTTGGATATGAAAAACATGATAGAGTAGTTCAATTAAATTAAACGAAGGGGAGTGAGGCACTTGATTTTAAAAACCCTGTATCTCTGTTGGAAAGCCTCCTCTTTTTTTCTCATTGAAATTTTCCTACCTTCTAGTTCTCACAAGACTTATTTGATTGTTCCTTTAAAGGAATTACATTTTTTTGTCATTGCTCTTTTTTTGATGGGGGATGTGAGGTCATTGTCTAATTCCCCAACTTGACTTTGAATTCCTGATGGTATCTTATTCATCTATCTTTGTATCTTTGGCATCTAGTGGTAAGTTGGCATGTAATAGATACTCAGTAAATGTTTAGTGGATGGATGAGTAGATGGAGGAAAAGTAGTCTTCGGGTCCAGAAATGGCATCTGCAAAACTGCAAAGGAGATGACACTTGTCTTCAGTGTCTTTCACCCCTTTTCTGTAGGCAGCATGCCCAAATTTCAGCCAAGGCTAGCTTGTCTGTGGGTTAGGCTTTTGTCCTATGGAGTTTCACATTTAATACACAGCATATAAGGAGCACATACATATATTTGGTCTGTCGTACTAATAGTTTCTGGATGCCTTTAGCTCTGTTTCTCTGGGTCACAGCATTTCCCACCTCCCTGTGGCTCTGAGAGGGAAGTCTTTGAATTGACAAAACACCCATGGAGGAGGAAACAGCAGAGATGACTGGTATGATTCTATGATTGGGGATTAGAGAAGATGACTCTTAAGGTCTCTTCTGTGCATGAAATTCCATGTTTCCTCGAAGGAAAGGGAGATGCGCTTGCATGAGATACTGGAGGTTTTCAGAGCATTGTCTCTGCAGTGAGTTTCCAAGCCACAAATTCTACTCCAGATGTGCATTCTTCTGGTCAGTGGAGTGGTATTTATATACAGGTACACTTGATGGAAGGGGGTGGGGTGTTCAGTAGGAGGGACTTTAGGGAATGAATGAGCACATAGAATTCAGCCAGGTCTAGCATAAAATTTCAAACTATCATAGAGGGGTACTAATTTGTCCACCATTTCGCCTGATACTTATTTGCTAAATGCTGAGACTGTTTGATTCAGAGCTGAGGTGCTATGGGTTTACAGGATAAGGAATAACTAAAAAACTGTCACCAGAAGTTAAAGGTCTCACTAGAATGTCAATGACATCTACGAATTGGGATGGAATAAGAAATTAAATACTGGTGGAAATGAATTTGCTGTTGTTTTCTCTCCCCCCAACATAGGAAATATTCTCCAACTGGGTCTGCCTCTTCTTTTCCCTCCTCCCTTGACTTTCCACAGAGCATTTTCCCCTAATATATCCAAAATACCCCTCCCTAACTCGGCACATTAGGGGATTCAATTGCATTAAAGTATTTTTAATATTCACTAAATCAAATTTCTTTTGTTTTTAATAACCTCAGACTAAATTAAGTTGATTGTTTTCCTTCCTTGAGTCCCCGTGGTCTGGGATCCCCCACATACATCCTCTGTTGTAGCCCTCACATACTGTATTGAATTTGCACTCTGGTTTGTCTCCTTCACTAGGCAAAGAGGACAGCGACATTGCCTTTTATCTTAGTATTCCTGCTACCAGCCAAATGTTTGATGAATGGATGAATTACCTTTGAAAGATTATAAAAGATTTTTCTACCTTGGCTCTTGCACAAGAAAGCTATGTTCTTGAAAACTTGCAGTAAACAAAATATTTACAAATCAAATTGTGTATTAGCACAGGAAGGAATCTTCTTGTTTAGCAGAACCTTGGAGTGAATATTTAAAGGAGTTAAGAATGAATTCAACAAATGTTCGGCAGATTTTGATTAAGCAGCCTTTGTGTTTAAGGCACTAGGCTGGGTGCTGGGGATCTAAAAGATGAATAAAATTGGTCTTAGGTTTTAGCAATCATCTCTAAGTTAGTATTCTAGGCTTTCTTTTAACTGGTGCTATCTTTATTTGATGGGCTACATCTGAGTTAATGGAAAAAAGAAAAAGGATGGTTGGTATGTTGCATTTGAATATAGCTGCAGATATATGAAGAATATGTGTTTACATATAGTACATATAATTATTTATTACATATTAAATGTTAAACATGCTTATAATATACATAACACACATTATACACACACACACACACACACACTATGTGATTTTCTGTATTTCTATCCTATGTCTACTCCCCAAATTCTTCTGGAAATGTGCTATATAATTTTAAAAAATACATAACAGGTCAGGTGAAAATTCCAGTGAAAATGCCTTTCAGAAAATTTCATAATGGTTTCCGAACACGTACTTAACCCTCTCATTTAGAATTCTCTTAAGGTCAGATCAGAGGCTAAAACAGAGATCTGAGTTTGAATCCTGCCTCCGTTTTTTACTAGCTGTGTAACTGGGGGCAAGTTAGGGAGTCTCACTGAGCTTCAGTTTCCTTGTCTATAAAATGGAATAATGACTACCTCACAGGGTTGTCAAAGGGTCTAAATGAGATGGTATGTGTGAAAGCACAATGTTCATCACATGGTAAATTCCAGATATCACCATGCATGCCAGCCCGCCTGCCCTCTTCTGGAGCTTAGGACTGAATTCCTCTGTAGCTGGGAGATACTGAGCGGGCCAACCACTGTACTGGGAAAATGGTGTTAGCAAAGGTCCTAGGAATAGTTCTCTCAACCCCATCTACAGATTAGATTCTTAAACTAGGCGATATATAGCATTGCCCTAACCTCCATTCTGAGTTTTTCCCACAGAGACCCACTGCTGGTCTAATGACCATCACAGAGTGGGCAGTGCATAAAGGTGCCCCAATAAGGATGTCTCTGTCAATGAAGGCATAACCTAAAAAGGATATTTTTCCCTTTAGGACAGGGTCAATACAGAGTGGGACTTGGAGTCATTGTGTGGTAAGGCCATTGCCAAAGGACTCCTCTTCCCTCCTCAGTGGCAGCAGGTAGATGCCTTCCTTTTCTGAGATGTCACATCTGCTTCCTCCTCCTGGGTTAGGTGAGTCTTTGCTAAAGATGCTGTAAATAAGGCCCCAAAATGAGATTGATAAAAGAACCCTCTATGACTCAATCGGAGACAATTGAATACAACTCATTTTCAAATACATCAACAGCAAACGATTTTGTCCATTTTTAGTTTTGTCTTAATTTAAAATGTTGAGTAATTATATTTTGAAGTAACGTATTTCCCTCATTTCCCACAGCAGATGAGGAAAAAAGACTAAAAATCAGTCATAATAGCTAACATTTATTATGCTCTTATTTGCCAATTTTTCTGTGCTTCATATTTATTAAATTGCTTAATCATCATAACAACCCTATGAGGGTTGTATCACTCTTATTCCTTTTACAGAAGAGGGAAAAGAGGCATATAGAGGGTAAGTAATTTCCCCAATTACCACGGAGCCAGTAAGTAAAGTCGATCTTGGATATGATCATGGGGCCTCAAAAAGATGGCAGAAATCAGGTAGGCCATATTTACAGTGAGTTGGAAAACTATTTCCACTTCAGAAAATCCTGTTAGAGTAGAAATCCTTTTGGGAGTGATATGCCTATAAAACAACTAAATACCACCCCATTCCTCCATGCTGCATCGTACTGGAGTTCTGGCAAGGCAATATGTCAACGTGCAAAATCACCTTTCACAGATAAAGTCTCAAGCAGTGACTCATATGATAAGTGCTTTTTTAGTACATTCTCTATGCAAGTGTAGAGCATGTAAGAGCACATAAAAAGAAAGAACTGTCTCCCAAGAATTAGCAGTTTTGTTGGACGGAAGCAACATGCATGAGATGTTGTGAGTGCAAAAGTGCAATAGAATAGAAGTGGAGGAAAGTGTGGGAGGGATGCCCAACATAGAGCAAGCAGAGCAGGTTACAGAGGAAGGATTCAATACATTTAATTCTTTGTTCTCATATACCATATTTTCTCTCTCATGCCCTCTCAATGTCAGCATTTATGAAGCTCCATCTTTGTATTTCTCAAGCTTTCCCTGTTAGAACCTCTCTGTTGATGCTTCACATGTTACTGGGACATATTTCTCTCTTAGACCAGAGTCCATGTATGCAACTACCAAAGCCATATTATACTACATGTTCTGTGAACACTTCATGGACAACTAGTCTAGAGCAGGTTTATTATTTCCTCCCCCAACTCTCCTCCCTTCCCCATTTAATTAGTCCAGCCAACAGCTCTGTCATCCCTATTGGTTCACTAGACCAATGCAAACTGGGGTCACCTGGGGTCACCTCTAACTCCTCTTCAACATTTAACAGATCCTAAGTCCTCTCAATTACTTGTTTTCAGTGTTTCTTGCAAAAGTTTTCATTACCTACCATCATTATTGTAATTATGGCTCTTTGCAATTTTAGCTAGAGCTTTAGTTATTAACAGTCATGTGATGACTCAGGGGGAGTTTGATGTGGGTCATGAGTCCTCTTTTTTCAAACAAGTGTCTCAATGATTTACTTAAAATTTTGGGGTAAATCCGAGGTTATGTATATAATATGCAAGAAAATAAAAAAGGAGTGGGTAGTGGACACAAAGGTAGAGTAAAAAGTGATGCCGTAGGAGTTCATCTCTACCCAAATTTAGGAGGGTAGCTAGTACTTAGGCCTGGGAGCCATGAGGATTGTTGTTTGGAAAAGCAAATGGAATTAAGAGGATGATAAAAAGAGAAGGAAGGAGAAAGAGCAGGAGGGAAAGGGAAAGAGATTTTCTAGAGGTAGAATGATATTGGAGTTAGAAGTTAAAAAAGTAGACAGTTCCTTTATTACTCTGTATGCCTGTTGGAAATTGTTTAAACAGGAATTTATGGAGTTCTAGGTGATGGAAGACAAGGGGTTGGGAATGTATAAGGGAGTGGAGACTGTGTGTAGAGAAGAAAGGGAAGGGATGTTGATTGGGTCACTTGGCTTCAGTGTAGTTTGCCAGCTTCAGCAGAGGCCAAAGAAAGGGAGATGGGAAGGTAGGTGGTGCTTCTGACACACACGCCATGATAAATTATCTGTAGGATTGGAACACGTGGAAGTTTGAGCTGTGTAACTCCAGGTTGCAGCAATAATAATGATAATGATAATAATTAACCTTTATTACACACTTGTTGTATCGCAGGCATAGTGTGAAATGCTCTACATGGGTAATCTCACTAATGATCTTGTTTTATTAAGGTTCTGCTGCCTTTTATTTGTCTTACCTCACATACACATATGACTGTATGTGAACACATACCTGGAAGACAAACAGACCTGAACTAAAATTCTACCTTTATCTTAAATAAGTCAGCTAACCCTCATAAGACTTATTTAATCCAGTGGGGATCATTATAACTACCTCCTAGGGTGTTTATGAGAATTATGGATATAACACATGGCATGAAGAGATTTCTAGCTGTCTATCAAAATCTGTTTTTCCTCTCTTATTTTTGGGTACATAGCTAGACTACATTTTCTGGCCAATTTTGCTGTTAGGCATCATCTTGTGAGGAGGAGACTCCTCCCATGGAATGTGAGCAGAAGTGTTGTGTGCGACCTTAGGCCTGGCCCATAGCCCCTCATGTATGTTCCTCCATGTTCTGTATCCTTTCCATCCAACTTGGCTGGAGATGTCCAGGGCAAACTTGGAAGCCATGATTAAAGATGGTGAAGCTGCTGTTGCCCTGGCATCCTAAATAAAGTGTGATGTGACTACTGGGTGACAAAGAAACTTAGTTTTAAAGTCCCTGACATTTTGGAATTTGCTGTTGCCATCTATTCATTCTAATACCTAAGACTCTAGCATCCTGAATGGTATCTAGTATTTGCCCAACAAATCTCCTCCCATCAGGGCACATGTGAGTTTTGCATCTACCATCTGGTGAAAAATGGGTATATACACTAAGTGTTTAAATTTTTGTTGGCCTTTCAATTAGGAGTCATGTAGGAGTGTTGCTGGGCTACATTGGAAGAAGACAGACAACCAAAAAAATTCCCCTCAAAACTAAGCGTCTATTTGACCTCATTTACTAGAGACCTCTTTTAAACTTAGTGATACAGTATTTACTACCTGTGATGGAGTTGTGTGGCCTCTTGCTGTGAACACACCAGAGGGCTGCTCCTTCCTGAATTATGGACCCTTGGTTTTTTCTTTTTCAATTATGTCATGAAAGAATACACACCAGCATGCCAGAAAGAACAACTTTTTCACAATGGGGACTACTAAATCCATTAGCACACAGACCCAGGGAGGGGTGTTCAGATTAAGAAATTTGAACCTTTAGCTCTCTGAACTACAGCAATGTGGAGCTGCATGAGGCAGGGTCTCTTGAGTGGGTAAGAGGAAGTCCTTCCTCACTTTGGCAAATCACTGGAGCTCTCTGAGATCCATTTCCTGCAGTAAGATGTTGGTAAGTTCCTCTGTGCCTCAGTATATTTCATACTCGATTCTTTGTAGTTGGGCGGGCTATTGAAGATCATATGAATAATGTATGTTATACAGAAGAAAAAAAAACCGCATAGTGTTATGCAAAGGTTATACTGCTTACCATTATTTTTATTACTTTACTGGAGTCAGGAGACCTAGGTTCTAGTCTTGACTCTGCCACTAATTAACCACTCTGCTTGAGTCAAATCAGTTACCTTCTCTGGGCCTTTGTTCCTCATCTATAAAACAACACTGTTGATCCAGATGATCTCGTGGGTCCTTTCTAGCCCTAGAATTCAGTGATTTTAATTATTTCTGTGATTCTGTTATTAAAAGGCAGCCAGCCACATCATCAGCAGTCCTGCATGACAGCCAGCTTCTGTTTCTAACAAGCTGGGGTGAAGGGCTCCATGGAGCATCCTTCTTAAGGTACTGCATCTGTTTCCTTGGGAGCAGCTCTGTGAGATAGCCAGCAAGGGCCATTCTTCCTGAGCCCTGGACAAGGGAAGAGGTACCCCTAGTCCGAGCCATTATTCTGAAGACAGTGCTTGTTTTATTGTCAGCTTAAAGAGGGCTCCATTGATCCCCCTGTAAGTCAGTGTTGAATTCCTCCTTGTCATTTATCTTGAGCCTCTTTACCAAGAGAAACACCAAGTGTGTGTGGCAATTATTGCAGGCTTTCCTGTACACTTCTGTCACCCCACAACACCCCAAAAGCTTCCTTAATAATTATCTCTGGGGATCTATTATGCCTTTTTTTGCTACCCTTCCCCAGCCCCATAACATAATCTGCCCTTCCCCAAATGGCTTTCATTCTCCTTCCAGTCTCTGTTTTCACTCTGTAATTCATAATTACTCTCCCTTTTATGCCCCACCATTTTCCACCTCATTAACTCTTATTCTTGGCATTAAAGTGCCTCTTTTATGGGCTGCAGTGAAGGAATAAGAAGAAACTCACATTTGGCCACTTCTGAATTTGAGTTGGATTGATTCTTATTTTCCTCTTTGGCATGCATGACTGTAGCATCCTCATAAGCATCCTAGGTGGAAAACTGATACCATCCTGCCCTTTGCTACATTTGCTGAATTTTTTTGAATTCAGAAATTCAGGGGCCCATTTTTACTGACTACATATTTCATTGATTTTATGTCAATTTCTGAGCAGATTTCTCCATGTCACATCAAATGGTAGTCAAAAGCCCTACTCTTAGGCTACCTTTGCCTCACATTGGTACTGAACGTGTCCCTATTTTTATAGCAAAGACACCTGTATGGTCAGGAAAAAGGAAGGAAGTCTTGAAAGAAATTCTATGTTAGGAGACTTTCTCACTGCCTGGAGAAAAATGCCATTGTTTTAGAAAGTGAGGAGGATGGGGAGATGGGTTAGCCTGGCGATGGGTATTAAAGAGGGCACGTATCGAATGGAGCACTGGGTGGTATACACAAACAATGAATCATGGAACACTACATCAAAAACTAATGATGTAATGTCTGGTGATTAACATAACATAATAAAATTAAAAAAAAAAAAAGTGAGGAGGAGAGTGGACTGTCTTTCAACATGAGTCTGATTTAGCCGGTTAAGGACACCCAAAATTTTGGGAATCATCAATCCAGTTCAGTAGATATTCAGGCCTTTTCTATGCCCTGGAAACCTTTGTTTAAACAGAAGCTTAGAGAGAGGCAAAACAAATAATGGTGGGATTATTCCTCTTGAAGTGTAGGGTGTTGGCTGTGGGGCAGAAGAAAAGAATCCATATTTCCTTCCTCCCTTTAGCAGCTTCTGGGGGGGGGAACTTCTGTACTCCTATGCATGTGTGTAATTTGTGAAATGCACATTTGTCCTTTACTAATATAATTTCAAGTAACAAAGATCTTGTTAGGAAGACCTCTTTTAGGGTATGTTTTTTGCTTTGTAACACGCCTGAAAGGAGAATTTCAGAGTATCAGCAAAGGAAGGAAGGCCCTTGAGTAGTTATCTTCTAGATTTACTAGATTTTCATGTCCTACACATGCATATTCTCCTTTTTTCCTCAAACGGATAGAGTAACAAAGGATCAAGAAGCTGTATTTACATGGGTAATTAATAACTGAACTGGTCTAGGTGAAGATGTTTTTCATGATGATAGGAGTGCATTTTTATTCATCCACTTAAACTTTTTGCTGGGACTGTAGAAACTGAGTCAAGGCTAACCAGGGAAAGGGGATATCTATGTTAGGAACCAGGCAACAGAGCTAGTATTGTAGACCCATACAAGTACTCATAGACTCATCCAAGCTGGGTGAAGCTGGCAAAGTTACTTAAATTCTCTGAGCCTCAGTTTCTTTATATCTGAAATGAGGACGATAGTATTTACCTTGCAGAACTTTGTGAGGCTTAAATACTAAATAATTACATGTTAAGTACCTAAAGCTTAGTAAGTGTTAAAGAAATGGTATTTATTATTATTTTGCTCTGGAATCTAGTTTAGTGACTATAAATTCCTTGAGGTCAAGGGCTTTGTTACATTCATAATTTGTCACCTCTACACCCAGCCAGCACTCCACAAATGTGTGCTGATTGGACAGATGACATCTGCAAGACTTGAGATCCTTTGTCTTACATTGATTAAAGTAAACTTTACCCCTCACACCTAAGTATCAGAGCAGGAAGGAAACTCATCAATTTTCAGGGCAACCTTTATAGTTTTCTCTAAGGAAGACTTCTCTAATCCTTGGAATTAAGACATTTGCTTTCCTCTGAGATTCCCTAGCACACGCCTTGTGTCTTTATCAGAGTATTTTATCATTGTTGGACTTGTAGTTCTGCTGGCTGTGCTTCTGTCTGTAGGCTCCCAAGGGCTGGATCTGTGGCCACTGTCACACTCTCAATAGTACTGAACCTATTGAGCTGAAGGGAATAGGCATTAACAATGCTTTAGTATTTTTGGCATCAAATCTCAAATTCCTCTGCAGTTGTCTTCTTCAGACATATTCAAGAGAATACAATTTCTGCCTTCAAGGAGCTTCTAATCTAATAGGAAATTGTGATGTCTTCAGTGCAACTGATTGCAGGGCTTCCTGTTGAAGAAGTGACTGTTGACTGGGTAAAGTAGTAAAAGAAGCAAAAGCTGTTATCTTGTTTAGGAGGGAAGAATGAGAAAGTACAGAAAGGTTCGGTGATTTACCTAAGGCCATACACCAAGTTAGAGGAGTAGAACCTGGGACTGCCTACTCCCATCTGATGTTCTTTTAAGCTCACAATGTGGTATCTTTGTGCTAATGATCTCAAACCTCATGTTTAGCTATGAATAGTCACCTCCCTCCTGCTCGTCCATGATACTTTTTCCCCCCCTAAAAATATAAATATTTGGAGAAAAGGAAAAACATTCTGACCAAATGTACTTTTGGTAGAAATTCTAGGACCAATTTATTACATCTAATCCTGTTCTAGATTTCAGAATTCACTTGAATATATTAGTTGCACAATTTGTATATATTTTCCTCTTTCACCAACCACAAGCAATTTCCCCCTTTTTAGGATCATTATGTCTTTAAATGTAAGACGTAAGACACAAGAATTACCACAGCAACTTGCTTTTCAATTAGACTGCAATTGCTGACAATCAATATGATCAGACAAGGTCAGTGACAGAATATGCTCCATAGTATTTAAAGAGAACTGGGAGGTGCAGGGACAATGAAGAAATGAGAAAATTATTGGAAAATCTCTCCCTAGAGTTGAGAGTGAGTCCTTTATTGCTTGCTGCTTCTGTAACCTAAAGAGATGTCTTATAGTGGCAACAGTTTATAATCTGCCAACAAGAACCGGGGAGCGGAGGCAATGAGATATTCACTTGTGTTTTTTCTTTCTTCTAGTTCCCAAAACTTAAGAGAACTAAAGACTGAAAATCACCAACTTGAAAGGGAGGATAAAGAGTAGCTGAAGGGGGTTGTTAACAAAGAGGCAACAGGGGAGCTCTTTTCAGCTCAGATAGGGAATGAAGATATTTGAGAGGAAATGGTATGGTCCACAACCAAGTTTGCCTAGTGGCTCATGGGAGCAGAGCTTGGCTCCAGGCATCATAGGAAGTATAGTTGGCCTTGCACCTTGCATCATCTGGACCTGTGTCAGTTGACTTCCTCTCTCTCCTACTCCCTGTATTAGTCTGTGCTTTAAAGAAGAAACACTCATTCACACCAAAGTGTCTCTGAAAACTGATGACAGTCTTGATTGAGGGGGAGGGCATTACATTTTAGCAGGGAGCAAAGATGTAACCAGAGTCAAGATGAACACTGGGGACAATGGAGCACATAGCGGAAGTATTTTGGGCACAGTGGAACACATAGCTCAAGTAATTTTAGGCACAACAGAGCACATACTGAAGTACTTTTGGAGGCTTTGGGCCTTTCTGGATCCCCTTAAATCAGATTTGTGACTTACCATGATTTCATAGAAGGTGGTTAAAAATGAGCTCCGGGTCCTCACCCAGTCAAGGAAAAGATGACATGAGGTCCTTTTTCTAGTGGCCAAATTGTAGATGCAGCTCAAACACAAGGCAACATCGTGGAAAGCAAACATAAAGTCATACTCTCTGGGAGCTTTTGTGTTGAGGAGACAAGACCCAAAGTCCAGAGTGCTCAAATATTTAATATCCATGAGCAGACATGGACTAACTCTCTTCCTGACACTCCCTTTCCCCCTCCACTGCCCCTTCTACTTGTTTTCTGCCTGAGAACTGAATGGGAGGAAGCCAGTTCTAAGATGGGAGAGGATGCGAGCAGGGGTCCCTGAGAGCTGGCAAGATGAGGCCTCATGTTTTCAGACTATTAGAGCATCGCCTGATGCCAACAAGATCCTGAGTATTTAAGGAGAGCTGACCCACTAAACCTGTGGTTAGCATCCCCAAATATGTCTCCTACAACAAAGAGTCTCTGTGGCCCTTGAGACATCTTTATTTTTTTTAAAGATGTATTTATTTTATTTATTTATTTTAAAGATTTTATTTATTTGACAGACACATAGGGAGAGAGCGAGCACAAGTGGGGGAGGAGCAGAGGGAGAGGGAGAAGCAGGCTCCCCGCTGTGCAAGGAGCCCGACATGGGGCTCGATCCCAGGACCCCGGGATCATGACCTGAGCTGAAGGCAGATGCTTAATGACCAAGCCACCCAGGCTTCTCTGTAGTTACTTATTTTTAGAGAGAGAGTGTGGCGGGGGGTGGGTTGTGGGGGGAGAGGGTGAAGGAGAGAGACAGAATATCAAGCAGACTCCCCACTGAGCCAGGAGCCTGACATGGGGCTCAATCTCATGATGCTGAGATCAAGAACTGAGCCAAAACCAAGAGTCAGACACTTAACCAACTGAGCCATGCAGGTGCCCCTTGAGACATCTTTAGAACAAAACAGTGCCTGCAGGATCAACAGCTGGTATCTAATTTCAGGTTCCCACTTTGTTACAGTGATGTGACCTGGGACAGATTCTTCACAAATCTTATGTGTGAAGTGAGTAAACAATTCTCTCATTTACTTCATATCACCAAAATCAAAATTAAGTGATACCGGTGAAAGCATTTGTTAAACAGTAAAGCATTAAACACATAACCATGTTTTTGAAATGATTAGAATGATTATCACTAGTGTTATTACTATTATTTTCCTTTGAGGATACCCCCACTCCCTGCTTCATTCTGTACTCTTTTTCCTCCTTTCCATTATGATTTTTCTCCTTACTGTTAGAGATAAAATTCATAACCAACTTGATAAATTGACCCCCAAGCTATTACTATACACCCAGCATTTCTCTCCCCCAGAGAAATAGAAGGTAACATTTAACTTATAACATGGTGCTGGAAGGTAGAATTTAGGCATGAGGGATGAATGTGAGAAGCTGTATTAATTTAAAATTCTATTTTGTGGGGATGACCCCCTCCAGTGCCCCTCCCCTAAAACTGCTGGTGGGGTACTTCTTTTACTTATACAGGTGATAAGTACTTATAAGTACTTCTTATACTATTCACTGTGATATTCCACATGTTTTCAATGTCTTCAAGCATTAATGCTGGTCTTTATAGGCTTTATATTTTATACAAAGCATTGTTCTTTTAGAACATGGGGTGGCTGTATTAAAGATAAACTGTGTTCTCATATGCTGCTGGAAAGACAAATCACAGGATTATAGGAGAGGGGAGAGGGCAGAAATACTAACGGTGCCCTAAGGAGTTTCTTGTATGCAACTCGCTCCTGTTGGCATAGTCTTCTTAAGGGCTTTCTTTGATTTCACACTGCCTTTCATTTTCAAAGGGTATTTACCAGTGACAGAAGGGACCAAGGACAAGGAGCACTTTATATACATTAACATCATGCCCATCCAAGGTGCAAAGCTGTGGGGTGTAACTCCTTGGGAGTATCACTAGGAAAGCATTTTGGATCATAAAGAATTTCGTAGTGATGCCTATGTTGGCTTTAACCACCCCTTCACCCCACCTATCCCAAGTGGGATTTAAGACCATGAATTTACCCTGATTCCTAGTCCTCTATCAAAACTTAAGTGCATATGAGCTTAATATATTGGAGAATTAGAGAACTACAGAATTTCCCAGTGAAAGGAGAGATCTAAGAGATCATTTATTTCAACTTTCTAGGGAATCTAATACCACAAGGGGGTGACTGCTCAAGACTTACATGGGTGCTGGTGGTTTATATTTCCAGGCATCAGCTTTGTCTTTGAATAAAGGATTGCAATTTTTAAACCACGAGTAAGATGGGAATTTCAAGCACTCTGGCAGGCCAGTAGGAGAGATCATTGAGCAAATAGGGCTTTAGATATTTCTTAGATCACAGGATGTAGAACTTGATACATTCTGTTTAAGGTGAACATCACCGCATGTTCAAGCATGTAGCTTTAATTTTAAAACTTGAGCAACACTTCTTTTCCTCCCATTTTCAATCTCATCCCACCACCCACAGTCAATGCAAACAGGTAGATATTATATATGGTAGATTGCAGAGGTAAATAAGTTACCATACATTTAAGATTCTCTTCTGTGGACATTAACCAACCTCCTTTCCCATTTATATTAAATGGACTTTCAACAAGGTTAATTACTGTTCATATTTTCTACCAGAACTATATGTAGAATTTGTCATGAGAGAAACAGTGGCTGATATTTTGCTCTCAAAAAAATTATTTCCTTCTTCAGGGGTCTGAAATTTATTATCACCAAAGAAGAATTTATTGTCCTTGATCTGTGTTTCATCATCTCTACTCATCCTTTCTGTTCTTTATTTGTATATTTAGTCTCTACCCTAAACTTAAACATGTTGAAGCTTTGAATGCCCCCCAAAGATTTACTCAAAAAGGCTTGGATAGACTCTCCTGCTAAGGATTGTTGCTGCCAGTCATCAGTTCAATATTATTTTACTTTGGTACCTCAGTTTCTCAAAAGCTGGCTAAACACTTGAACTCTGTATTCTCTTATGGTTTGGGGAGTCTAAAGAATGATTCTTGCTAATGCTTGTCCCAAAACACAAAGGCCTCATAAATGTAACCTGCTTAAAGATAGTGGAAGGGAAAGCTGGAATGGGCTTGGTGCTGCTGGGGAATAGGGAAGGATGGAACCAACCTGAAAGTCAAACTTAGAAGGGGAGCAACCAGATACTCCTCTATCCAATCTTTGAATCAACTTTTCTCAAATAGTACCTTTCTGTAAACCAGTAAAGCCAGTTTAATGCTATCTGCTAGACAGGGCAAAGGATCAGGAGTTAGAAGAACTATGTTTAAACTAAGTTTCCTACAAACTAGCTGTTGGCCCATTGGCTACTAATGTAAATGGGGTCTAAGTGTTCATGATTTACGTGAAGATGTTAATACCTATTTATCACTTTTCTAAGATGATGTGAGGATCAACTTAGCAACATGTGTTGAATGGATAAATCAATGGTAGATAGAAAAGTGCTTTGAAAAGTTAACTATATTTTTTAAAGGCAAAGTATAAAACTAAAGCAGTCATAATATTACCTGGCCTTAGATTTGCTATGGTGGTATGAATCACCCAGTTTGTGAATGGACTTAATTACCGCTCTTAGATCCATTATCCCAAACCCATCTTATCATCCCATAGTTTCAAGATACTTACCTTTTCTTTGTTTTAAACTCTCAGCTATTTGCACATGTGAATGACAGGATTTAGCTTCTTCAGTTTTTGGTGTTAAATGCATTTGATGTTTAGATATTGTTTATATGGGATAAGCCCCAGTTTGTCAAGGCAGAAGGTAATCTAAACTAAATCTTCCATTAAGTTGTTGGTTACCTCCCTCTGACCTCTTCCTGTTTTCAAAGGAGAGCCAGGAGAGGGTGATGGACTATTATAAAGAATGGAAGAGTGACGTTGGGAGTTCTGGCTATTAGGGAAATTGGAGAGGAGGCTTCTCTCCTTCAAACACATAGGAATATTGGATAAACATTCACAAAACAGCTAATTTAGAAACAGTGAAAGTGACTCCACCTCCTAACCTGGTCAAATGGTCAATGTACAGGGGCACCAAAGGACCAAGGAAAAGTTCTAATTAGCTTAATGGCTGGGTCTTGGAGCTTCAAAACCCACTTGGGAAGATGAGTCCAAATTGCAGATTTATTTTTGAGAAGAGCTAGAGCTGAATTATCTGCATAAAGTCAAGTTAGGGAAAGTGCATATTAGAGAAATGGGAACTCTAAAATTCCACTTTGTGGCTAAGGAAATCATCAAAGCAGCAGCCCTGGGTAGAAATAGTCACCTGCAAGTATTTAACACCAGGCCAGTGATACGTGATTATGTGAATGAAAATTCATACTATCCACTGTGTACAGTGAGCTCAAGCCAAAAAATTAATAGGAAGATCATAACAAAACTGGAGAAAATGAAAATACTTGACAGCAGCAAATGAGAAACTATGTGTTCAGGTGTTTCTATATCTAGAGCATGGGGCTCCAACTGAGCACACCTCATCCCTTCTAAGATGGGCTGAGAGTAAATGTTATAAATCATACAAAGAACACGCTAGAGAGAATATTTATACCTCAATGACTAAGGATTAAAATAAGACTATAAAAGATTTAAAAAGAAGCATATTTGAAATGTTCAGAGATAAAGGTTTAGAAGTCATGACAGGAGAGTGTGAAAAAGACAGTTTTAAAAAGAACTAATGAAAAGAACATACAGTCAAGGTCATTAAAAGCTCAGTAGATGGATTGAGTAATGGACTAGATATATTGAAAAACAAAGAGAATGAATTGGACAATTCATGAGATGAGGCAGTCACTCATAATGTAGGTCACAGACAAAAAGATGGAAACAGGAATGCCAAGTGAAGAGACATGGAAGATTGTATAAGTTCCAACATAGATCTAATAGGATATCCAGAAGGATGATGAAGAATGAAGAAGGAAGAATGATCAAGAGATTAGAGATGACAATAAAAGGTTTTCTAGAGTTGAGAAAAGACCACCTTAGATTGAGGAAACCACTGAGCCACAAGTATAAAAAAATAATAAAAACCCATACCCAACAGTGAAACTATAGACAAAGAGTAACTTAAAACTTAACAGAGAGATTACCAGAAATTAGACTGACAGCAGACTTAACAGAAGCAACAATACACAATAGAAGATGATAGAGTAAATATAGCTGAGTGGAAATTCTGGTCAACCCAGGCTTATAAATTCACCTAGACTATAAAGAGTTCAGGAGAGGGCAGAGAAGACTGTTTCAAATATATAAAGAGTGAAGAGAGCTTATCATCCTTAAATGTGAAGAACAATTAAACAATTTTCATCAACAAGAAGAAAATGGAACCCAGAAGGAACAGAGTTTAAGAACACAATCCTTGGCAAAAATGATAGTAATACTGAAGAATTCAATTAGAAAGAATGCTAATTGGGAGGTATTTTTAGAAAAGTGCTAGACCAAAATGACATGGAAAATTGCAAGGAGGAGACCAGAGTTAAAGCATTGGAGGTTCTTGTGTTCAGGTAGAGCAACATGATGCTGATTAATTTGGGGGGTTGATAAATGTTTTAAAAATGATAGAGTAACAATAAAATAATATGAATAGAACATATAACTTCCAGAACAGTAGAGAGGGAGACTAAGGAAATTGTGTGGTGACTTTTCATGCACTAACAGGAAAGGTTTTATTATTGCATGTGCACATATGTTTGTACGTGTTGGATGCTGAATGTCTTCTCATAGCTCAGAGTAAATGTTATAAATCATAGCTCATAGCTTACAAATCTATTTTAATTTAACCATATGTGTGTGTGTGTGTGTGTGTGTGTGTGTGTGTGTATTTATATAATAGTTGTAAATGAAAGCAAAGTTTCAACACATGCATGGACCCAGATTGACAAATTTTCTAGGTTATTCTTTTGTAGCAAGTACAATCGTATATATCGCTACAGTCAACAGATTGAGAAACCAGGCTGCAGGTACAGGTGCTTCTAGCGGGAACATTTACATTGTTATTTTCTGGTCATTTTTTGAAGGAGTCCAAAACTGCCTTTTTGTGTGTTGCCAGGCTTATATTCTAAAGACCTGACATCTTTTATATTGGCTTTCCTCCAATGATAGTTAACATCCATTGATAAAGATAGCATATCACAGAGCTCCTTTCAAAGAGGACTCTATCTAAAATGGTTTCCATACTCAGCCTTCATGGAGGCAGGCACAGAGTAGTGTGAAAAAAGTAAATGATACTCTCTCAACTTTCTTCTAAAATGATTAACAAAATTTTACTTTCCTTATTTAAGTGCCTGTTCCATGTTCCCCCACCCCCCCTTCTACATTCTGCAAGGTTTTTTCAAACTAGAGGTGAAATGTTCTTTGTAGGCTCCTACTTTTTCCCAAACTAGTATCTGACTCTTTATACTTACGGTAGTCAGGGATGAGTTCTGGTCTTTTTGAATTAGGGATTCTTGCCCTTGTCTTTAATACTTTAAGAACCATCAATATCTTCTGAAACATTTTGTCAGCATACAGTTATGTAAAAAAAAAAAAAAAGTAGGTTACAAAAGAGCATGTGTAATATAATCTCATTTTAATTTTTTTAAGATTTTATTTATTTGTCAGGGAGAGAGAGAGAGAGAGGCAGGGAGAGGGAGAAGCAGGCTCCCCGATGAGCAGGGAGCCCGATGTGGGGCTTGATCCCAGGACCCTGGGACCGTGACCCGAGCCGAAGGCAGACACTTAACCGACTGAGCCACCCAGCCGTCCCATCTCATTTTAATTTTTAAAAAATGCGTGTCAGCAGAGAAAAAATTGTGGAAGGCTGTCCACCAAAATATTAACAGTGGGTATATCATTGTAGAATTATGTAAAATCATTGTTCTTTTTAACTTTCTGTGTTGTCTAATGGTTTTTTTCCCCAATAGCAAGCCTGCATTACTTTTATAATCATAAAAATTTCTATCTTAATTACTAAAAGCAAAAACTAAACCATTTCCATCCTGGACGGCATTCCTGGTTACACAGCCTGAGTGATTGTATAGGTTGCCAAAAGAAGGCAGACAGTATGTAAGTACACAGAGCCTTTGCAACAATATATGTTGCATTTGAGAAGCTACTTGAGAAACAGTTGTTGCCAACTTTGTTTTTCCTATTCAGTTGCAGTTAGGTTTATTTTAGGAATAAGCCCAGAGAAGTGTTGCAAAGGTGACCATAAAGATACTGTAGTATGGTGAAACCAACATGGAAGTTGAGTACCTCAGACCAGGGCAGTCAGTCTTAGAAGAGGCCCTCCTGATCCTCCTTACCCTGCTGTAATTTTTCTCCCCTGCCATCTCTCAGAATTTATCTTACTCTGTATGTAAGTAATTTGATATTTAAAAAGTTTTAAAGTCCAGTTAGTTAAGATACAGTGTAATATTAGTTTCAGGTATATAATATAGCGATTCAGTAATTCCATATATCACCCAGTGCTCATCATATTAAGTGCACTCCTTAATCCCCTTCACCTAATTATATGATTTTTAAGAAGTTTATTGTCCATTGTCTATCTCCTGTTCCAAGAATCTGAACTCCTCAAAGGCAAGGATCTTTGTCTGTTTGGTCAATATTGTCTTTCCAGTGTCAGCACACTGTAGGTGCTCAGTAAATTAATGCTGACAGAAGGAGTACACACTAAATGGTTACATAAATATGGAGAGAGCAGTGATAACACTGAAGACTGGACAATAGTAGAAACGGGAATGTAAGAGAGGGAATGGCATGGATACCGGGACCTGAGGAGCCTAGCCTGGCTGTCAGGGAGGGTCTTTGGAGGTGAGAAGTAGCAAAATGGGATGGTTGGGCTGGGGAGAGATGCTAAAAGGGATTTGAAAGTAAAAAGTTGCAAATCAAAATAAGGAGTGAGCACACTCAGGGGATGTGCTGAGAGCAATGAAGATTTCCTAACATGGCATTAAGTTAGGGCTCTGTCACTGAGACAGGGAATAGTCTCTCACCCTGATTTACTATAAAGGAAAAGTGGATACTGGTATAAAATTCAGAAGAGGAATGGGCAAAATGGTTTTTTTCATTGTCTGTCTGTGATATTATTACCTGAGTCAAACACTCAGGGTTTAAAGGCTTTGCATTTGGAAGCATTTTCAATTCAAACCACTGACAATGCAAGACAGCTATACTCGTGTAAAAACGGAACACTTAGGGAGATATAGACCTTTTTATTTAGGCTTCTCTGAAACTCTAATTAAATGAAACAGATCTGTGCCTCATGCTTAGCTCTGATTTTTTTCATAAAATGCATTTGAAAGGCACACCATGAATATGTATTTGAGCATTTTGGTGATGCTCATTTGTGATGAGTATGGATAGAAATGAAATTCACTCAGTATAAAATGTTTACATGCTACAGTGAGCACGCCTTTGCTGTTTCTGAAGAGACAGCATGCCTTTTTGCTTAGTCCACCTTCTGAGGGTGACATGTCAGGGAGCTCCTCCTGCCATGCAGAAATCCTGTTACACTGGAAAATGGAAATTGTAATTAGGATGGGCAGAACAGAGATCCCGAATCCTTTCTAGAGATGTGCATGTCTTTTAAAAGAGGTCCAAGCTTCATGAAAAACTATTTCATTCCTCATATTATCTTGGATTGATGGCCCTAGAGGGTTTTATTTTATTTTTTAAATTTCTCAATTATTCTAAAGAAGACCCAAAATGCTGAGAAAGATGTGTTATGGTGAGCGCTGTGAATTGTGTAAGACTGTTGAATCACAGACCTGTACCTCTGAAACAAATAATACATTATATGTTAAAAAAAGAAAAAAGATAGCAGGAAGGGAAAAATGAAGGGGGGAAAATCTGAGGCGGAGACGAACCATGAGAGACTATGGACTCTGAGAAACAAACTGAGGGTTTTAGAGGGAAGGGGGGTGGGGGGATGGGTTAGCCCGGTGATGGGTGTTAAAGAGGGCATATACTGAATGGAGCATTGGGTGTTATATGCAAACAATGAATCATGGAACACTACATCAAAAACTAATGATGTAATGTATGGTGATTAATAAAATATTAAAAAATGAAAAAAAAGAATCTAGAATTGAAAGGGAGTCTGTCTGAGGAATTCTAGACTACGGAATGTATTTTTCCTTGGGATTAACCTTTGCCACCCTTGCTTGAAGGGAAGGGGTAGACTTTCTCAACCTAAAAGGGAGCTTTCTTCCTGTCTAATCATGGGACATTTTTAAGAAGTGAAGAGGAAGAAAATATGCTGGAGAAATGGTGCAATGATAGTGGCCTAAGGCACATTAATCACTTTCCCACCATATCATAGCAATTGATTTTGGAAATATTTCCAGGGACATTAGCAAGGCAAGCATATTTTATATTGTAGACTCTAGAGCTGGTGCTTTTGAAACTTTACCTTCTCAAATTTTGCCCAGTGGCCTGATTCTGGGACATTTAACCTGTGACTTAAAGGTGATCATTTACCTCTGTGTTTAAGAATTATTTACAATGAGAATCAGGCCAGATTAGGGTGTCAATAGGGAGATGAGATTTTTGAATACCAAAGAAGGCATGATAGAACAAGAGCTGAGAACACTGAAACCCAAAATAGGATTATCAGAGCAGTGTGGTAAGTCTCAAAAAGGCTAGGGGCACTTTGACAAAGAGGCAGTCAAAATTTATCAATGCTCTTGATAAAGAGCTGAAAAATTCTTTGCCATCAACATTTTTCCCTCTATATAGGATGGCCACAAAACTCACATATATGTTTGTTACTGTATCTTTTGAAGCCTTTCAAAGGATATAGTTTTGCTTTTAATCATATAGTAGTGAACATTGGAATGGCAATTTCCTTTTTCTTATGGCTTTAAATGTGGCATATTAAACTGTAAAGAACCAAATGGATCTTTAATGTTGGTCATCCCTGGACTCCAGGGAGAGGAGCTGGAACAGGTTAGGACCAAAAACACAGAGATACTGAGGAAGGGGCATATTTAGTTAAATCCTGCCATTTGCATTATTTAAGTAGAGGATTACCAAGAAGCAGAGATCCACTATTGTGTTGTGTCACCCATAGACTCATTGACCAGACATAGCTTGTTTCTTATCCTGACATAGACAACATTTTATGAAAAATGGCAGAATATATCAGATCTTAGAGCATTTAAAAAGGCATGCCAAACCTCATCTTCCTATAATAGAGGAAAACTTGACTTGAGAAAGTGAGCATTTGCTTGACTTTTCCCAGACAAGATCAGGAAAACACTATTGTTCTTTGGGTAGGAGCAGAATATTTTCCTTTCTGACTTCATTCCTGCCCAAGTTCAGGAGAGCATTGAAGAATTTTACTTTGTCCTCTGGAAGGAGAATTACTTGGAGCTAGGAGATAGGATTATACCATATTATCCCATGTGTGGTTTGCCAATTCTACCTCCTTCTGACTGGGATATAGTAGCACTATATATTTATTATTTACTCCATGAATGCAATCTATGAAAATGGAGAAATTGGACAATTAAGGCCCTGAAGTGAATTTTACATATGTCTTAATTTGACTATGTAATTGGGGTGAGATAAGAGGATATGTATAAATCTCCCATTTCCTTTGGTTCTACGTAAGCCCAGCCTTAGGGACATCTACTCTGTGGAGAGCTGACCTCCTTAACAATGGCTCCTCCAAATCAGTGACACTAAGCAGTTTTAAAAATGTAATTTGAGTTTGTCTATTGTACACAGACCCTTACACTATCAGGACATTGATAGACAAGCCCCTGGTATCTTCTGTGCAGGATCATGGATGGGACATCAAAGAAGTCAATTTCCTGGTGAATTCAGGTGAAGTTACCCCAGTGCATGGAGCTTCTTTTCTTCTCCTATTGGAACTTTCAGAGCTCAGTAGGAGCCCATTGTATATAATGTGATCAGAGGACAAGGACTGTGGAAGCCTGCAGACCTCTTTAGGGAGCCCTCAGATCCCCAGTATGACTTTGAATCTGTTTCATTCATATCTGCCATTCAGAACATTTTCCCCTCTCCGCTTTGATTATGGAAATCCTACTGTCTCCATAAAAGCTTCCCTGGCTTTTCTGCTCTACACTGGTCTAACTCCCACCAATTTGAACTGCTTTCAGCACCCAGGGTCTGGACAGCAACATTTAGAGGCAACTTATCTTCTGGTTTGTGTCCTCTGTTTCACATGAATTCCTCTTATTTCTATAACCCTACATCACAAACTTCTTGAGGTTAGAACGAAATCTGATCTTTTCTTTAGGTCCTACTATGGAAGATTGAAAGAAGAATGGATAGATAGATTGATAAAAGGAGCTTAGGAAATCTAGTAAGAATAAAGCTGAGAGTTTGTGATGTGTTCTTTCTGATTCTACAAAGTCATAAGCAGGTGGGGGAGATTCTCATTTCCAGTTGGTGAGGAGCACCTATTCTGTTTATTACTGTTCCCTCCAGGAAGCCTCTTACCCTCCCACCTTCCCTCATTTCTTTTATACACCACACTTAAAATTGGAGGCATAACCTTGTTCAAGAATGTGCAAAACAGGAACATGGTAATGAACTCTTGTTGCTGCTATAAACTTGATGAATGGCTTGTAGAGGAAGGGCATTAAATGGCAATCTCAGTCCAGTGATTAGCTCTGCGGCATTCCTCCCTTGGAACTCATGCAGACCAGCATAGCATTCATTCTAGTCTAGGTTTCCTATGAGCCCCATTGGTTGTACCAGGAATGTTTCTGGGTCTTGGCTGGAGAGGAAAAGGAGAAAAGAAGCCTTCTTTGTTTCCTTCCAGCATTCTCACTGTTTTCTTCCAACTCACTTCCCCCAACCCACCTCACTTCCCCCAACCCACCTTCACTCACAACTCTAGCTGTGTTTCTTCTGGGTGAAAACTTAGGTGCTACCTTGACCTGCTTTTTCCCTCTGACCTTTGCCCAACTGATACTGCCAGGACATAAATGTTTATATTTAGTCCCCTACTTTTTGCCTGTGATGCAAATTTCCTGTCACAAGAAGGAGTGCTCAGGCTCAGTTTGCCTAGGTGAAGCATACAGTGGGTTTGTTCCTGAAATAGTTGTGTGAGAATTGTATTTTTCAGTGTCTAGCTGTGTTTGCAGAGCACCAACAAAGGGGCTTTCAGAAATTGAGATAATACTTTGATAATTGACTAGTTAAACTAAAAAACTGAGTACTATTTTACCTGTTAAATGTGATCTGACAATGACAGAGTAAGAAAACTTTGTCCCATTATCTATCATTTGGTTAAAGCAATGGAGCATGTGTTTATACGTTTTGTTCTGTGCTTTTCTCTAATTGTGTCGTGTGTATTTTATTAACAATTACACTAGAGCAGGTACTGTGGCCCATTTCTCTTGTATCCTCCACCATACAGTGCCTTACACAGAACTAGTATTTTTTATATCTTGTTATTCCATATGGAACATGGGCCAGCAGTATTGGCCTTACCTGGGAGCTGGTTAGCACTGTAGAATCTCTGGTTCTACCCAGACCACTTTAGTCAGACTCTCCATATTAGATCTCCAAGTGATTTGTGCACATTAAGATCTCAGATGCTATGGTGTAGGAGATACTTAGCAGGGGCTCATAAAATGTGCATTGCATTTAGTTAAAGAAAAATCCTCTCTTGCAGAGATGAAATCCTATACCTTAGCTGAAAATTTCTGGTTGAGTCTATATGTTACTAGAATGTTCATTCTAAGGAGAAGCAGAGAGAAGTAGGCAAAAGCAGGAAGAAAACAAGTCTATAAGTGGAGCTGACTTAAAAAAATTTCCATTAAAAATAATGTTTTGATGAGATAGCTTGGGCCAATTTTTAATAACACACCCATTTGGAGCACTGATTCTTTGGCATGGAAAAGGTCAGTTTTGCACTTGGATTTTCACTATTTGGATCAGATATCTGTCCACTTCTAGGGCATCCTTCTTTACTACTGCCCAGTCTTCAGGACTGAGTGGAAAGTATGAGAACACTGAGCAGAAACACCTGCATATGAAGATAGGTATTTGGCAGAAATATAAGGGTTACTTTTTTCTTCTGACTTGGACACTTTTACTATCCTGTACTGAAGTGACCATAAGACTCTTAAGATATAATTTCTCTTTAATAAAGGAGAGGCAGCATTGCAAAAACAAAGTATTATATGGATAAAGTGCAGAGAATGTGAAGTGGGAAGAATCCCAGCTCCATGACTTGATAGCTGTTGAACTTAGGCCAGTCTCCAAACTTCTCTGAACTTCATTTTCTCTCCTCTGAGGTGGGCACAAATATTTGCCCCTGTTGCCACTGAAGAGTTGGTGTGGGAGATTAAGTGAGCTGTATGTATATGAGGTATTTTGAAATTATAAAATAGGTAACAAATGTAAAGATATTCAAACTACTGCTACTACTGCAATTAAAATAAATGAGAACTCTGTGAATTTGTGTATGTCCTCCTCTTTTCCATTAGAAAGATTATCGTTCTCCTGTATCATATATGATCTGGAATACCCTCGTTGTATTCATAGATGTTATAGAACAACAGATTACTGTGCGAGCATTGGAGTCAGAATGCCCAGGTTCAAATTCCAGCTCTACCACTTGTTAGATATGTGAGGCTGGGCAAGTCACATACCCTTCTTGGCTTCAATCTCCTCACTGTAAAACTGGGATGATAATTAAGCTAATGTGTGTAAAGTGACTTATCTCAGTTTATGGCAAAATAATCACTCAACAAGTGACAGCTATTGTTGATCACTATGGGAACTCCTTGAGAGCAGGTACTGTATATCTTCATCTTGATTGCCCAGAACATCTAATAGTGACTGGCACATAAGCTTCATCAAATCACTCCCTCATGTAATTAACACGTATACTGTGGCTCAAGAAGAATTTGTGGAATTGTTGACTGATGGATGGATTATGCTTCTCTGAGTTTGCTTGGTCTTTCTCAGAGTTGCTCTCAAATAGAACAGAATAAACACAACAGTGCACAGACTAGTCAGAAGGAGGTGTCCCTGGCTTGAGGAAGCTCATTAGCTCTACAAGCCTCATCCTCACTGGTGTTCAGGGAGTGATGGAATTCACAATCATTTACTCTGTGAACCCTGATAAATCACTTGATGGATTAGCTGGTGTCATCCATCAGCCTGCACTTGTCTTGAGTACTTGACTGAAGTCTATAAATCTCTTCCCTTTAAAAAGGCCCAAACACTGATCTCTGATTTGGCTTCATTTCCTTGAAGTTAGCATGGAACTTATTTTCTATCCAGGATTTTTTTCTTCTAGAACTTGGTGCTACAAAAAGCCACCATCCTGTTGTTCCCCAAAGCAAATGTCTGCTTTACTAAATGAAAAGTCCTATCTTAAGTGTCTTACTTGGTTGGACTGAGACATTATATGTACATATGAGAGGAAATAGGGAAGACAATATAAAGGAAGGTATAAGAGGGCACACTTGTAACAAATACATGAAGATTGGCACCTCAATTTTTAACATTCACTGAAGGGAAAAAAAAAAAAAAACCAGCTTGGGTTCTCCTTCTGGTCAGTCAGTGAGTGAGGGAGCCCATCCTCAGTAGATGGAGTCCTGAAAGCATTGATGTCAGTTCGATTACAGGAAGCTCATCCTTCCTTCAAATTTCAGTTCATGTACACATGGGTCCTTGCAGTCCAAATAAGTAAACCAATCTAGATATGATTTTTTCATGTACTAAAGCAAATCTCCCTAAGCACATGTACCACGTTCACCATTAGCAATTTAGTCCTCTGAAATAGGTATTAGCCACTTCATGTCTTTTTAAAAAAGGCAAATTGTGCTGGAAGTTCCAATTCATTAACTCCTTAAATTTCAACGGCACTACTTTTTTCAGATGCCCTTATCTTTACTGGGAAAGAAGAATAAAGAAAAAGGATTAAAAATAAAAAGATTGAGACCCTATTTGGGGAAAATGTTCTCAAAGGCTGGGAAAGAATTCAAGAGCTAGAGTCTTTCAGTTGTGCCCAGCCCTGTGCTTGGTGCTTTGAAAGAATATGAGAAGAAAGAAAGTCATTGTGTAGTTGAGCGGAGATACCATGAATGGGAAGCAGAGCAAATGGTCTCTCTTTATTATTCATACCTTGCATTTGTATGCACTTTTAACTTTTCAAAGCACGCTCACATCCAAGTGCAAATTACATGTTTATGAAACACTTGGCATCAACAATTGCTATCTCTATGCCCAGACTCTCTCAGAATCTCAGACCCGCTGGGGTGGTTAACTTCTACTTTATTCATTTAGGCTCCTCTGGCATTTATCCCTCTTATGCTTTTCCTCTCTGCCTCTGCCTGTTTAACTTCTGGAATGGTCTGAACTATAAAAACACATCTCTAATCATTTGATTTCCATGTAGGCTGGCCAGGGTGGAGCCGAGCACCACAGGAAAAGTTTATGAAGTGTAGGATTCAGGTAGTTTATTTGTTGGGGGGTAGGCAGGCAAGTGGGTCCATATCCTATTTGAGTCTTTTACTGTTTAAAGCATCTTAAGTCATAAACAGTCCAGATGGATGTGGTTGTGATGGGCATGGGCTAAATGAGGAAATAAAAATAAGTAGTTTGTGCATCGATTGGAGCTTGCATTTAGATTGCATCTTTTTATTTTAATACCATTCTATTAGAAAAAAAAAAAAAAAAACCTAGCAGGAGTCACCAGGGCAGAGCCACGAGGCTATTTTTAACTTGAGTATTATGCTGCCTTAATTGTATCTTCTCTGAGTAGACACAAACATTGAGTTACTGGCAGAGAGATAAAAAAAAAGCTCTGTTCATTTTCTGGTTTATCTGTGAGCACTGACAAACATAACACATTTGAAAGTCCCTCCTACAACTCCCTCCCACAACTTGCCTTGTCAAGAAAGGTCAGAAGGGCAAACATGGCTGAAGCAGAAGTCTTAAAAGATAGAGAAGATGATATTGCTTGGCTGTTGATTAGAAAATTGAAGAAAATTGTATTTGACGGCAAGCCAGAAAAGCCTTGTTTTAGTAACCTCCATCAAGTCTTGCTACCTGGAAGTCTTAGCTGCTGCATGAAAGGTGCCAAGCAGAGGTCACCAGGACCATGAATGCCTTGGAGTGCAAGTGGGTGGAGGATCTTAGAGGTGGAATATGTAAATGACAGCATATCTGTGCTTTCCCAAGCAAGTGAGCATCTATAATACACATCTTTATTACTATAAGCTTGCTAGTTTACAATGCGTACTATGGACTAAATGTTTGTGTCTTTCTCTCTGTATCCCCAACTCAAATTTATATGTTGAAGTCTTAATCCCCAGTGTGGTGGTATTTGGAAGTGGGGACTCTGGGAAGTAATTGCATGAAGTCATGGGAGTGGAGCTCTTATGATGGGGTTGGTGCCCATATAATGGGATAAAGAGACCAGCACTCTCTCTTGGCCATGTGTGGATACAGGGAGAAGGCAGTTGTCTAAAAGCCAAGAAGTGGGTTCTCACTAGAACTGCCCGTATTGGCACTCTGATCTTGGATTTCTAGCCTCCAGAACTGTGAGATATAAATGTTATTTAAGCCATCCAGTCATAATTTTATTATAGCAGCCCAAACAGACGAAGACAGTGGGGTTTTCACCCATATTCTTCCAGTAATCCCTTCTAGCAAGGAAACCCTATACTATCTTTATGAATAAAGCGTAAGGGACTGAGATGTGGAGAGTTAAAATGAATACCATGTTGAGGGAATCCATAAAATCACCACATCTCAGGAACTTTGTTTCCCCTATTATATTTCCCCTCTCCTGTCCCCCCAACACATAAAGAAATCAAAGCAAAACCAAAACAGGCAAAAACCTAAGCATATCAATATGATGTAAATAAGTTATTCTCTTTTTGAGCTGGACAGCCATTAGATGTTATAGAGTTTATTTTAAGGACCCACCTAGAAACTGTTGAAATAAAGAGACTTAATGGGATTACTAAAACCACATCAACCCAAAATGTGACAAGAAAACAGCTTCTTGTATTTCTTGGTTGAAGCAATAAATATAACAAAAATACTTATTTTCAGAATATTTGTGGAGAACAGGAAATGAGATAAGGACTTTCACCTTCTAGACACTAACTCATGTTTGACCTGGGTCAATAATGACAACTTAATTGGCTTAATCTTACATTTCCCAACTGCTGACTAAGTTAATTTGCAACTTAACAGGCAGCTCAGTTTGTAAACCCTTGGACTTAAGCCAGTCTCAGAAAGAGCTCTACCCAGAAATGGGTTGGCACACAGGAAGTTGAAGGCAAAATATGCTGCAAGAAGAGGTTTGTCCCCTTCTATGATTGTCCCTTTAGAAAATGACTCTGGGTTCTGGTTTACGGAAGTTCCAAGTGCTTAGGTATACAAATTCTCTCTTCTAATCATAAATGACATCAAAGGAAGCTTTCACAGCCGTAATGTTTCCCTTGGTCACTCTTTCAATTTTAGTTGAATAATTCTGGAAAATGGTAGATGCCACCAAAAAGGAAGCCTTGTATAGCAGAAAGGACCAGACTATCTTGGGTTCAAATCCTAGCTTTACCACTGAAGGACCTTCTGATGCTGTTTAGTTGCTTAACCTTGCTGAATGTTAGTATCCCTGTCTGTAAAGTGCAGATTAACAGAGATGCAAGATTTAAAACGGGCCCCAACAGGTACTAAATAATTGTTTTTTTAAAAGTCAACTTTATTGAAGTATAATTTTGACAAATAATAATATGCGCTCATTTTAACTGTTCAAGTTTTTATAAATGGATATATTTTGTAACAGCACCACAATCAAGATACAGAACTTCTCTACCAGCCTAAAAAGTTCCTCGTTCCCCTTCCCAAACAATCTCTACTATCACTCTTGGCCCTGAGCAACTACTGATCTGATTTCTGGCACCACAGTAGATTTTCTTTTTTAGAGTTTCATATAAATAGAATCATATGGTATATATACTTTTGGGTCTGGCTTTCTTTTTTTTACTTGTTATAATGCTTTTGAGATTCATCCATGTTGTTGTATTAGCAGTTGATTGCTTTTTATTTTGGAGTAGTATTCTGTCACATGGGTAAAACACAGTTTGTTTACCCCCTGACCTGGTGATGAGTCTGGGGTTGTTCTCAGTTTTGAGCTATTATGAATAAATCTGTTATGAACATTCTCCAGCAAGTCTTTGGGTGGACATATGTTTTCATTTCTCTTGGGGAAATACATTAAAGAAACTGTCAAACTCTTTTCTGAACAGGTTGTACCATCTTGCATTCTTACCAGATAAGTATGAGCGTTCCATTTGCTCCAGAGCCCGACCAATACCTAGGGTTGTCTAGACTAATAGCTCTACAAACAGAGACAAAAATCCTTAATGAAAGTCTGTGTGTGAGTGATACTTAACAAATACAATCAAATCATTCACTTGGTTGTTCAAAATAACCCATTTAATTCCCGTGATTAACTATGACACCCAAACTTGTCCCTATAACCTCTAAGGTACTCTATGACCTCACCCCAGCTGCTTCTTTGATCTTATCTCTACCATCCTCCTTTGTTCTCCCGCCACACCATGTAGACATACTAAATACGTTTGTTTATGTTCTTTACAAACTGGATTCAGACTTAAATATCATCCACCTTAGGGCCTTCAACAGTGGATGTACATTAGAATCAGCAAGGGAGCATTAAAAAATGATCACTGCCTGGCCCCACCCTAGACAAATGAAAAAAATCCCTGGAAATGATAGGCCTGTGGATTATTTTAAGAGCCCCCCGGGGGGTTCTAAAGTGCAATCTGAGATGAGAACCACTGAATTTCATTATCTTTTCATGACCAGCAGTTCATAGCCCCTTTTCCCATTCAGGCTCTAACTGCTCCAACACTGGCCTCCAGTTGTTAACCAGGAGTCTGGCACATCATCAGCCTACATACCTCTTGCTTTATTTCACTAAGTGGGACTCAAGGCTTATTTGCCTATTAAATCAGAAACACAGAAATTTGGGGTAGGAATGGACTTACATTATCTAACAAGGAGGTGCTCAGGGAGGCAAAGCAGATTGGAGCCCAAATTTCTAGCATTATAGTCTTGGTTATCTGATCTGTTTCCTTTTTATGTGTGTTTGAGTGAGCCCAAAGAACTGAGACATTGAAGGATCCTCAACGTTTTTAGTGTGCTTGCACCAGTTCTCATTTAATAAATTTCTTCTTCTAGAAGTCCCTCTGTTAAGTTAACTTTTCTTTCCCCAGTGATCTGGGGGTGGAGGCTGAAGTGTTAGACTAGTGTTCTCATTTTTATATGTAAATAAATCACTTGATTATATTTTTTGTCCTTATGTTATCATGAATATTTCAAATGAATTTTATATGGTTCATATTTATGGCTTGGGAGCTATTTCACATTTTGGCTCATTGCCGTCTCATCTGCATATACCATATCTCAGCTGATGTTGATTGGTCTCATTTACATATTCATCATGCTCCTATTTTCAAAGATATTTTGTTATAAACTGGCTTTTCTTCCCCCTCCAGTGTTATAATAGCACGTAGATGTGTTTTTAAATTGCACTCATTTCCATACATAATTTTTCTGGTTACCATAAATCACCACCTTGTCACCTACTCCCCCCACCCCATTCAGTGTAATCTTCACACTTTATACCAAGCTGACATATGGCTCTGAAGTAATTAAAGACAATGTAAACAGTTTACAGTGCACTTTGCAAAGCCACTTCACATTGCAGAGAGTTTAATTGTTCCTTTTCCCCTAGCCATTCCCAAAGCAGTGAAGAGTAGGGAGGTTTGAGATAGTGATGCTGAGTAAAGCTATGTTGTGAACAGTGATCGTTTCATTTCTAAGGAAGAAGCAACTGCCTCTCCTTTTCCCAGAAAGACTCCTTTCCTTTGTGACTTCTTATAGAAACAGAGGGGCTGGGTTAATAAAAGAAGGATCATCGGGCATGGGTTGGGCAGAGTTACTGGATTCTTTAAATCATTCTAACAGGAGGAAGGGGGAAGAATCAGGTTGAGAACCGGACTAATTTTCTTTTTCAACATTAGCTGTTGGACCAGCCACCAGCCCCTAGTCTCTACCTTTTTTTCCATCAGTGGCCTCAGGGTTTGTTAGTGGCTCTCCCTCCCACGCTCCAAGCCCATGTGTTTGGGGTGGGTGTTTTCCACTCTGAGTATGGAACCCATTACCCAGGCCACAGCCACTTTGTTGCCTTCCCTTAGTTGTAGCGATTGGTCCAGGAATGGCTGTGTGATCTAATTGAGTCATACTAAATCTTAAGACTTTTATGAGATGGAGGGAAAAAAAAAAAAGTCAAATCTTTCCTTCTGAATGGAACCCAGGAGATGAGCAATCAGAACGGCTGCTGGCGTCTTGTCACCAGGTTGGGGTGAAGGGCTGAAGCTAACATAGTGTAAGGGAGACCTGAGAGAGGGAGAGAGGCCAAATTCTAAGGACATGGAACCTGAATAGAGCTGTTTCTAAAGCCATTTGTCCTCTCTGACCATCAAGTTAAATGAGCCATTAAATTTCCTGCCTTTCCTTAAGCCTATCTGAGGTTTATTTTCTTTAGCCTCTCACAACAGAAAGTGTCCTAACAAATACAGTGTTTGTATCACTTACTTTTATCTTGTGCATTTTTGTCCTGGATTACATTTTGAACTATACTATGTAAGTACCTAGATCATAGTAGATTCTCAGCCAGTGTTCATATGCTTATCACCTCCTACATTATTTATCACTATCTTCATATTATTTAGTATTTTTATTTCTGGATATCTTCTTTTCCCAACTAATTATATTTGTTGACTCATTTTTATTCATGCATTTATCAGTTATTTATTGTGCAAGGCACCAAGGATTCAATCCTGACAAAAGCAAACATGTCCTTGGACAGTCCAGTAGGGGAATTAGAAATTAAATTATCACATAAATAAGTGTCATATATTGCTAAAATGAAAGTCAGCACAGAGATACTAGTGATAGGAGAGTGTATGTAGTAGGGGGTTTTGCCCTAGTTGGAGAGGTCAGGGAGGGCTTTTCTAGGCTAATGACAGTGGCATGGGAATCTGAAGGATGGGTAGGAGCCAACTAAATTAAAAGTGCAGAGTGGAAAAGATGTTCTAGTCGGGAGGAACAGCATGCACCAAACAAGGCTCATGGTGGGCAGATAACACAGTACATTTTGTGAATTGATAAAGGGCTAATAGGGCAAAGGCGAGACTGTGAGAGGATATCATTTCTTTGTTTATGTTGAGAGCAGTGGTAAGGCATGGCATGTATGTGTATATGGCAAGACAGATGTGGAAGGTGACATGATTAGATCGGAATTTAGAAAATATCACTCTGGTTGCCATGTAGTAAATGGCAGAGCATGCTGGTTGATAGGGCAGCACAAGTCGAAAACTGTTGCAGTTAGCTAGGGAAAGATTACGGTGGCTGGAGAAGGAGGTAAGTGGACAGATTAGAGGTATAGCAAGGAGATAAAAACAGTAGGACTGGGTGTTGTACTTTAATAAAAAGTGACACTTGATCTTGCCCTTAAAGAACAATTAAGGGACCTGGAAAAACTGCAAATTCTGAATACAGTCTGATAAATGTGCTATTGATAGTATGGACACAAGATTATGGTTTGGAAACACTGAGAGTTCTGGAAAGGCTATATAGAGGAGTAAACATTTAATCTGGACCCTGGAGGACTAGCAGGATTTCTTTTCCAATTTCAAGTGAAGTTTTAGGCAGAGGGACAGCATCTACATAAGACCAGTGTAAAAGTATATTTTGTTAATTAATTGGCTAATTAATTACTTCACCTGTAACTTTTTTTTTTGATTCCTCTTTGTGCCAGGCATTGTCCAAAGAACTGGCCATCTCATTCTAAATAAATATGATGTCTGATAATGATAATGCTTGAGAAATGGCAATTTCTCCTGCCTGGTGAGAATGTGGGGGTATGCAGTGCATATGGTGGAAATATAAAGGGCTTTGATTTTTGTGCCAGGCACTTAAGACTGAAGGTTATGGCAGTGAGAGTCCCTCCAGTTTCTTCTGCAAGAGAGTTTGAGCAGTGTGGGGCTGGCAGCAGGGAGCTAGGGAGATTGGGGCTGGCATGACAGCCTCATGTAACAGGCTATCTAAGTGTTGATGAGACTTTGAGCCTAATAGCAGCGGGAGTGAAAGAAGGGCTGGATTCCAGAGATATTTTTGAGAAAGAGTAAATAGGACTGGAAAGGGACCCGGGTTTAAGGGATAAAAAGTCAAGGGAGATTTTGAATTTTCCTGCTTAGGAGTCTCGGCAGGTGGTAATGCTATTCCCTGGGCAATATGGCAAGGTGAGAAATTTAAGGATAAAGACAATGAGCTAATCTGGATATATTAAATTTGAGGTACTTGTAGTTTAATTAGGTATAGATGTTTAGGAGTCTTTCCATTTCAAAACAAGAATTATAACCTCAAAAGAAAGATTTCTAAGAAAGATGGAAGGAACCATCTATGGAGTAGTCTGGGAGCCTAGCAGAGTGGGCAGGAGGATGTGGTATCATTGAAGTGAAAAGAGGCAGAAGTGTTAGGAAGAATGGCAGCAATAGTCAATGAGATCAAAAGCTGCATGTGAGTTAAGTACTAAGAACACAAAGTAGAAGTCATGAGATCTGGCAGTTCCATCATTATTGGGGCCTTTTATAGAGTAATTATGTGGTGTTAGGGAATTTGTGGTCCAGTAGCAAGAGGGCTGGCTGAGGAGTGTGTGAAAGGAGAGGACAAGGGGCAGTGGATGCACCTGTTCTTTCACAAGAGTGGGAATGGCAAGAAAGAGGAGAGGGAAATCTTGGCCACATGCGCAGAAAGAATCAAAGGGATTTTATGGTCCATGGAGACAGAGATATTGAAGAGAAAGCCAATACTTAATAAGTTCAGGAAACTGGCTAAAAACTGGGTGAAGAACAGAAATACAGGGGATAGATCAGGAAAGGAGATAAGAAAGGAGATGAGAACTCATCTCTGACCAAGAGTAGAAGGTGAGACAACGGATGAAGGGGAGCATAGAGACTGAAGAGTACAGTCTGTTCAGAGTTCAATTCGGTGCCAGGCCTTCTACTACGCAATGTTTTTGAAGCCCTAGGACACACAAAGCATTCAAAAGAAATGAGATCACTTTAATTTTATTTTAGGCATCTTGCTGTGTCAGTATAGGCTGATTAATAAAGACATGCAGTAGAAATGGGCAAGCTGTGTTTGAGGAAGTTGAGGCGTTTTTGAGCCAGCTGCCCTGTCTCTGGGATTACGGCTATATCAGCTCAGCTTAAGGATTTATAATACTATTGGAAGGTCCTGTCTGATGCTGAACACCCAATGAGGGGTCAGTCATACCTGCTGGATTGAATTTGATTAAGGTGGATTATTTGTGGTGTCTCATATTCCTGCCTTTAGAACAATTTCTATGCAATTATAGGGCTGCTTGGGGACAAGGCATATCGGGTAGTCTAGTTATTTAGTTCATGTCAATTCCACGCAGGGCAATGGCTAACCCGTCCAGGAATACACCTTGAGCAGAAAGCTCTCCAACTCTATCCCTTCCTTGTTTCCCTTGGTGAGCTCTGCTCCAAAGACTGCCCCATCTCCCAATTCCTGTAAGTGTTGAATGTCCTCAAGAGGGTAAACCCTGGAAGACTGCAGATTTTAAACTGGGCTCTCATCCAACTGGGGATCCTTACACCTAGGAATTCGAGATCACATAAGCTATCTCCTTCTTTTAAAACTTCTTCCTTAACCCACTGATGGGGAAACCAAGGCCCCCAGAGATACAGTGATTTAATCAGGGTCACACAGTAAGTTTATATTAAAGCTAGCTCTCCAATCTAGGATTCTGAGCACCCTCCTCTAAGCAGGTGATGTAATTGCTGAGACACATTGCCATTCTCTCTGCTTTATGTTTCCCTCATTAATGGATTTCTTTCTTGCTTCCTCAGACTTCAGCAAGTGTTCTTAAACAGGGGTGAAAGAACCAAGAGGAAAAATGGAATGGCTTTTAAAAAGAGACCTGCATGTAGCCTGGGGGATTGCTTTCTTCTTACAATGAAAAAAATCATTCCCTTCTGTGTAATCCATCTATCTGTTGCTATATTTATTGGTGTTTAAATTCTGGCAGCCACTGTGGTGAAGAACAGATTTTCCCGGCCCTTAAGACCTGGGAGATGGGATCAAGAGCCTTCAAAGAAAAAGTGGGTTATTTTAAACATGGAGGAATTTATTCTGCTTTTTACTACTGTGCCTCATTTTGAGAAAAGCCTGTTTGGGGAGACCCCTACATTAAACTAGTTCAGTAAGGAGTGAATGTTTGCATTAGCAGAGGGGTCTTCTCTTTTCAAAGGAAATCTCCTTCAGTGCTGTAAACTTCTCTAATGATTTTAAATGTTGATATATCAATTAACACTTGCCAGCATGGCGTGGGAAAGAGAAGTCTCTAGAATCTCAAACACAAATGTTAGGCCCTGCTGTTAATGAAAAATTAATCAGAAATAATAAACAATATCCCTGAAAAAGAATGGGTATCAGCAGAGAAAATTGGCTTTGGTTTATAAAAATTCGGCTCACAGGTACTTTGGAGCAACACCTTAGAGAAGAAAAAGTGAGGATAGCTTAGATTGACTTTATGCTCATCTCCACAGCCACACTCTGAAAGAGTCCCCATTATTAGGAAAGAAAATGGGAGGAGGTTCAGAAGGTTCTCTGGCTTCTAAGCACAGAGCATCACACTGGATGTGATGTGAGGCCCACCCTGGTTGAGGCACCCACAGCATTGTCAGGTACATACATTTTCTCCAGGTCCTCAAATCCAGAAAATGCTCCTTTAGGGATGACTCGAAGCTTGGTGAGGACAAACCTCCTGAAAAGAGAGTGGACATAAGATATCACAACCTCTCACTGATACATAATTGAGTGCCTAACCTGTACTGGCAGTCAACAGCCAACATGTACTAAGTGTAGCCATTTAGTAGTGGTAGCAATTGCTTTTACATTATCTCTCTTCATCCTTACCACAAAGTGGTGATCCTCATTTTACATAAGAGGAAACAGGTTTAGTGAAGTTTACAGATTTGCCCAGGGTCACTCAGGTGATGGGTGAGGGGTGACAGAGTTGGAATATGAACCCTCTCATCAGTACTCCATGTTGTGTCCTGTAGCCTTCTGGGAGGTCCCTTCTCTTTCTCTACACCAACCCCCAAAACCTCTTCCCTTATTGTCATTCTTAGCTGACCTTGCTTCCTATTTCAAGGAGAAAATGAGCCCAGTAGAAGAGAACTTGCTCATGCTCTCACATGGCTTTCAGCCATTAAGCCATCTGCACCCTGCCTCCCTCTTGTTACCAAGGGTGACCAGGACTCTGGACCTGGCTGAGAACAGCTCCTCCAATCCACATCAGACCTCTCCTCCTCTCTTCTAATAGAGGTAACGACTATAGCAATTTTCCCCTTTCTTGTGTACATTTTATTCACCTATTTTTGCTTCTCTAACTGGATCCTGCCCATCAGTTTACAAACATACCATAATTTATTTCATCAAAAAAACTCTACTCTTAATCTCAGTCACCTTCAGTTTTTGCCATTTTCTTCTGCTCGAAATATTTGTCTAATCCTACCCCAAAGTTTCTTCCAATGGCTCCTTATCTCAGTCAGGAAAAACCCACATTGTATACAATGATGTACAGGACCCTCCAGGATCTTCCTGCTCTCCCTTTCCATGGACCCTCTACCCTCCATTTTGACAGTTTTCCCCTTTGCTTATCTTGTTCTTATTGCAGTACTCTCTTGCTAGTTCTTGGACATGCCAGATTCCTTCTTGCCTGTGTTTCTGCATTTGCAGTTCTCTCTGCCTTGAGCACTCCTCTCAGATAGCCTCATGGCTTCCTCCTCCAGCCTGCTGTTTGCTCAAATGTCACTTGCTTAGTGATGCTTTTTCTAACCATCCTATTTAAAACGACAATCTCCTCTACTTAGCCTCTGGCCCCCTTTCCTGCTCAGATTTTTCTTCACAGCACTTCTGACATGTTATATATTATATTTATTCATCTATTTATGTATTCATGTATTTATTTATCTCTAACCTATAACTAGAATACAAACTCTGTGAGGACAGGAATTTTTGTATAGTTTGTCTGCTACGGTATACCAGATGCCCTGGAACATTGACTGGTATGTAACAAGTATTCAAAAATTTTTTCTTAA
The DNA here is from genome assembly GCF_004348235.1 of Phoca vitulina. Lineage (NCBI taxonomy): Eukaryota > Metazoa > Chordata > Mammalia > Carnivora > Phocidae > Phoca > Phoca vitulina. The sequence continues at coordinate 44,610,922 of NW_022589715.1, read as the reverse complement.
ATGGATGTTAATCAGTCTGAGAGTTCTAAGCTTGAGGAATTACAAGTGACCCTTTTGGAATCTCTACAACAGGAATACTATTCCTTCCTTTGGCTTTCTCTTGCTTTGTAACTGATACATATGTACTCCTCCCCCCACAGCCCCTCCCCCCCCAACCTTAAATCTTTCCTTCCACAAGGTGGTGTGTCAGCAGGAATTAAATAATGAAACACTGAGGATTTGGATAGTTGAGTAAACCTTAATTGCTTCAGTTTCCTACTACTTACTGGTGTGAGTTAAAGTCCTGTTACAGATAAAGTTATTCAGGCAAACAGTTCTTTAACTTTGTTTGCCTTTGGCTGTCATGTGGGCCAGCTCTATGGGGAAGAAGCATGAGAGAGAATCTTAAGTACTGTTTTTGCTCTGGAGGAGTTTATATATGTGGGAAGGTAAAGCAAGAAACCTTGGAATCACCAGAAAACAGTTGATGTAAAAACTATAAATGTTATGCAAATATTGAAGTGAGAAAGATCCCAAAGTACATAAATATATAAAAGGAAGGTGGGAAGAAGTGGGTGAATTTGAGCCTGGGTCTTAAAACCATCAGGTCATACTAAAAGCATCGTCTATATGAAACCATTTAAATAAAAAGGGATCTAAATTAGGATTGCGAGCAATCTATCTGGAAGAGTGTCAACTTCCAGAACTCCCATCTGAAAAGAATCAAGGTTAAGGTACTCATTTAATCTTAGTTAACATAGAAAAGTTCCTTTTGTTCCTATTTATCACAAGACAGAAGAATGATGAAAACAAACTAGAAAAAGCAAATAATAAGTCAACTAGATAGTGTTTTTTGATTCAACCCTAGTAGCAGACACATTATCTAAAATTTCCAACACCTATACCTGTACTGTTTCAAACTTATTAACATAATTAAATCTTTTTTTTGAAGATTAAAAGTCTTGACTTCCATTTCCTGAAATGTTATAAACTAGATAACCTGAAGGTATTTCCACTAAAAATCACCCAGAAGTCTTCTATAAATCATAACAAATACAGTTTTAATTGCATAGCTGAGCTTATAAGAAAGTATGAGAAGTCCCCAGGGGCCCAAAGTAAAGCCACTGAATACCAGATGGAACCCTGAATGGTGAATGCAAACAGAAATTGAAGAGGGTAAACTGAAGCTAAAGTATTCAGGGTGGAAGTCAGTTTCTGGACTTGGTAACCAAGCACTTTGTGTTTTGATGCTATGGTGTTGGGTGAGTTGAGATATAGAAGATGAAATGCGAAGATTTATTTCTGTGTGCTATCTCATGCATTCTAGGAAAAAAAAGGTGCAGAAAATGGAAGACAGGCAATTTTTAATGAAATGATGTCTGGAAATTTTCCATAACTTATAAAAGACCTCAATCCTCAGATTTAGAAATCTCAAGTCCTAGGAAGGGAAACAAAAATAAATAAACAAACAAAAATAAATGCCAGATACCTGTGAATTAAAACTGTGGAACCAAAAAAGAAACTATTTTAAGATATATTATCTTCAAAGAAAAATAATTAGAAAACTTTGTAAAAAATCTTCAAAATTATTAGAGAAAATAACCGCCAGTTTAGAATCCTATATCCAGAAATAAGCATTCAAATGTGAGGGTTAAATAAAGACCCTTTTAGACAAATTTAATTAGCCATTAGTGAAATTTTAGCAAAGGAATTCCTTCAGAGAAATAAAATTTAATCTAGTAGGAAGGCACAAAGAACATAAGAATAGTGAACAGGAAAATTAGTGTGCCTTATTGAATAGGTGGATTTTCATAATGTTTGGAAAATTTACCTATTCAATAAAGAACACTGGAAAAAAACTAGGTCACAAAGTAAATTGGTGTAGAATAAATAATTTTGTTTAACATACTGCATGTAAATTACTTAAAAATCAGTTATGAGAGATAATAATTAACAGCCCCCACCCCCATAACACATGTACAAACATCTAGAAAGTCAAAACTAAATCAAACCAAAACAAAAAACCCACTCTTTTAAGTCACACATGGGTCAAAGAAGAAACTACATCATAATTAGGAGTTGTTTGGAATTGAACTGTAGTGAAATACAACATGAAACTGATGGCAGTTAAACCACCACATACAGAGAAATTTATAGCTTTAATTATTAATAGCTTTAAATTATTATACCCAAAAAGGAAACAAAGAAGATGGAAAATTCACAAGCTACATTTCCAACACAGGAAACTAGTGAAGGAACAACAGAATAGTGGAAACAGAACTATAAAGTCAATATTTACTCCATTTCTGGCCAGAACTTTATGTACAAACTTAATAAGAAAATTGGGGAAATGAGGGACTGTTGATAGAGATATTTTGAGAAGATAAACGCTCAGCTAGACATTACAACTTGATGTATAGATACAGTTTAAGTTTATTTATTTATTTATTTATTTTTTTAAAGATTTTATTTATTTATTTGAGAGAGAGAGAATGAGAGAGAGAGCATGAGAGGGGGGAGGGTCAGAGGGAGAAGCAGACTCCCCGCCGAGCAGGGAGCCCGATGCGGGACTCGATCCAGGGACTCCAGGATCATGACCTGAGCCGAAGGCAGTCGCCCAACCAACTGAGCCACCCAGGCGCCCGATACAGTTTAAGTTTAATCTATGCTAACTTGTTTCACTTATTATAAGGTCAAGTTTCTTCATCAGTTTATTGTTAACATGGGTAAGGAGCTTTCTTAGAATATTGAAAGGTTTATTAGAATAGTTTCAAGAATTTTGACTTAACTTTAACACTAAAAATGACTGTTTTTGAAAAGTATATTTATCTGAATGTTTCTTGAAGGAGACCATTTATCACTTATAGTTGCAAAGTCTACTTACATGTTTATTTTAACCAGCAACTTTCTGATAATTGATTCATTTTGATTTTACTGAACTAGCTCTAATTAACTAATAAAGTTGTGTTCAGATTTCCTTTAAATCAGGAATATTGGTTAAGGCATTATTTTTGGTGAATTTTCATTTTAGAAATAAAAAAATAAATGAGAATCTAACAGATTAAAACACATTTCAAAGTTTAACACTGCCTTGAGAGAAGAAACCTAAAGAGAATAGAGGAAAAATAATAAAAATAAGAGTAGAAATTAAAGATTATAATAGAGAAGATCAGTAAAATAAAAAGCTATTTTTAAAGATCAATAGAATAAAAAATCTGTTCACTTCAACCAAGGAAAAAAAAAACAAAAAAAATGAGTCATGAAAAATGGTGCTTAAGTAAAGATGTTAGTTTTTGTTTTGGATGTATTGTTGACACAATGTTGCATTAGTTTCAGGTGTACAACATAGTGATTCAACAACTCTCTATGTTTTGCTACACACACCACAAATGTAGTTTCCATCTGTCACCATAAAACACTATTACAGTACCACTGACTATCTTCTCTATGCTGTGCCTTTCCTCCCCATGGCTTAAGCATTCCATAACTGGAAGCCTGTATCTCCTATTCTCCTTTACTCAATTTTTCCCATCCCCCACTCCCTTCCCCTCTGGCAACCATCAGTTTGTTCTCTGTATTTATGGGTCTGTTTGTACTTTTTTGTTTGTTTATTTGTTTTGTTTTTTAGATTCCACATATAAGTGAAATTATATGGTATTTGTCTTTCTCTGACTTTAGTGTAATACTCTCTAGGTCCATCCATGTTGTCACAGATGGCAAAAGTCATATCATTTTTTATGGCTGAGTAATACTCCATTGTGTCTGTGCATGTGTGTGATGTGTATATGTGAATTCATGCATACACACACATATATACACACACATACCTCCATACTATTTTCCACAGTGGCTGTACCACTTTACATTCTCACCAACAGTGCACAAGGGTTCCTTTTCCTCCACATCCTCCCCAACACTTGTTACTGCTTGTCTTTTTGATTCTAGCCGTTCGGACAGGTGTGAGGTGGTATATCATTATGGTTCTGATTTGCATTTCCCTGATGCTTAGTGATGCTGAGCATCTTTTTATGTGTTTGCTGATCATCTATATGTCTTTGGAAAAGAGTCTATTCACATCCTATGCCCATTTTTTAATTTGATTATTTGGTTTTTGGTATTGAGTTATATAAGTTTTTAAATATATTTTGGATATTAACTCCTTATTGGATATATCATTTGCCAATATCTCCCACTTACTAGGTTGCCTTTTCATTTTGTTGATGGTTTCTTTCAGATAAGCAGGCTTTAAATTAGCCCTAGGAACCATTTTAAAACATTAAATTTGTAAAATCAGACAATATGGATAATTTTCCTAGAGATAAACACTTACCAAAATTGATTAATGAAGATATAGAAAAACTGAATAGACCTAAAACTGTTAATAAATTGGGTTGGTAGTTTAAAAACCTATCCACCCAAAAATAAGGTCAGCATCATATGATTTTAGAAGTAAATTATGCCCTTTTAGAATAATAGAAAATCTCAATCTTATACAAACTATTCCAGAAACTAGCAAAGAGGGAATGCTCTCCAACCCATTTTATGTGGCTAATATAACATCAGTAATAATACCAGACAGGGACAATAAAAGAGTGGAAAGATTAGGCCAATCTCACTTATTAATGTAAATGGAAAAAGCTGAAATAATATAGTGACAATATGTACTCAAGAGAGGCTAAACAATATATTGTTGCCAGTTTGAGTTTGTCCTAGAATTCAAGGGTTGCTAAATATTAGAAAACTCTCTTAAGATTTCCACACTGAGAAGTTAAAAGAGGCATAGAAAATATTTAATAAAAGTTTACTCGGGGGCACCTGGGTGGCTCAGTCATTAAGCGGCTGCCTTCGGCTCAGGTCATGATCCCAGACTCCTGGGATGAGGTCCGCATCGAACTCCCTGCTGGGCTGGAAGCCTGCTTCTCCCTCTCCCACTCCCCCTGCTTGTGTTCCCTCTCTCGCTGTGTCTCTCTCTCTCTGTCAAATCAATCAATCAATAAATCAATCTTTAAAAAAAAAAAGTTTACTCAGGTAAAAACTTTTTGACAAACAAGGAAAGGGAGGAATATTCCCAGTCTGTAAGGGGTAAAAATCTATCAAACACTGCAATAAATATCACATTCAATGGTGAAATATTGATATATTCCATTTAAATTTAGGAATGAGGCAAGGATGTTTGCCAATACCTCTTCCATTCATTATTGTGCTAGATATACTAGCCTAGACAGTAAGAGAAGAAAAAAAAAAAAAAAGATAGCAGTATTGTTGATGAAAAATTGTCATTATCTATAGGTAACATTATTGTCTACACGAACAAAGAACTCTTCTTGAATCTAACAGATCAGTAGTAGAACTAATAAGAAAGACTAGTAAGGTAGCTGGCAGTATAATTAGTGCACAAAAATAATTTGTATGCTTATTTCAAAGTATATCAATTATAATGGCCATAAAACTTACACAATAAAAGGAATCTAAAAAAAAAAAAGACAGAGTTATATGGAGAATAATCAAATACTTAACTGAAAAACATTTTAAAAAACCGTGGGAAAAAAAACCCCTAATCAAACAGAAATGCCACATTTATAAATGGGATGTCTCAATATTGTGAAAGTATCAGTTTCAATCCACATTAATATGTAAATTAAATGTAGGACACATCTGGGGTGCAATAGTTTTGTTGTTTTGGTATATGTGTATGGAAATTGACTAGCTGATTAACAGTCCTATGGAAGAACAAGTTTCAAAGAATTGCCAGAACAGTTTTGAAGGTGTAAAACAAGATTGGGGGAATTGGCATGCCAGGCAACATAATTTTTAGAAAGCTAAGGTGATTCAGATGCTGTGGTATTGACAGGGATTAGGAAATATGCCAGTGGAAGAGAATAAAGAGCACAGAAATAGATCATAAGCAAAAGGAAATGGCAAATGAAAGAGTAGCATTAAAAATTAGTGGAGGAAAATGGGGATTAATCAACAGGGGTGCTGAAACTGTTGATTATCTTTGTAGAAAAAGACAGCACTTTTGCTTATTACCATATTAAAATCTCAATTCCAGGCTTACTAAAGATCTAAATGGGAAAAGTCAAAAGTTTAAACTTTTAAATAAGATATAACATTCTGTTCAGAATACTTTTTTTCCCAAAACACTTATTTTTATTTATTATTTTATGTGGGGCTTGAACTCACAACCCTGAGATCAAGAGCTGAGCCAAGATCAAGAGTCAGACGCTTAACTGAGTGAGCCACCCAGGTGTCCCCTGTTCAGAATACTTTTAAAAAGGACACAAAAAAACTACACACCAAAATTGAAAAGTTGATACATTTGACTATATTAAACTTAATATTTCTGTTAAACAAAGATACATAAATTGAGAAGATAAGCTATAGACTGGGGAAAGATATCTGTAACACATAAAACTAACAAAGTGTTAGCATCCAGAATATGAAGAACTTTACAAAATAATAAAAATAAAATAAAACACAGTAAAAACATTGTCAAAAGATATGAACAGGCAATTTCTATAAGAGGAAATGCCAACAACAAATAAACATGAAAAGATGCTCAACTTCATTAGTAATCAGGAAAATGCAAATTTAAACAATAATGAGATACCAATTACACATCATCATATTGGCAAAACATTAAAAGCAAAACTTCACAATAACACTGCTGGTGAGGCAGTGGAAAAAACAGGACATTTTCTACACTCTTGATGGAAGGGTAATTTACTACAAGTACTTTGAGTAACCATTGGCAATGTGTGTTAAAGTCAAAGATAGAAATGCCTTTGAACTCAGCTATTCCATGTCTCTCTGCCATATGCATACCTGGAGATAGGTAAAAGATTAATTGTTGCAACATAATTTATAATAGCAAAAAACTGAGAATGAATGCCCATGAACAAAAGAATGAATAAATATTAATAAAGTGTTGTATATTGACACAGCGCCAAATGATAAAGCAGTAAAAAGAAATGAACTGACTAGAGCTGCACGCAGCAATCAGGGTAAATCTCCGAAGCGTAACGTTGAGAGAAAAAGTTGGTGCCATATAGAATATGTACAGTAGGTGATTTTTTATAAAGGTTAACATGCAAATTAAAACAATATATTTTTGCATATGAATCATATCTTTTTATTCTGTATTTTTGAAATTTTGACATCTTGGGGTTTTGCTGACTCTGGAGGGCCTACTCCTACCAGTGCTAGCAAATTCCCGAGTTGGCAAACAACTGGCCTTTGAGTGTGCCTTTCATATGCAAACCAACCAATCCAGAGTCTTTAGGGCCAACCACCTCCTTCCAAGAGCCCTTACGCTCGCTCTGAGCCCCCGCCCTCATAACCCCAGAGCAGCCTCTACACCCCGGAGTTCTTGGAAATTATTTAAAGTAGATGATCCTAAACCTGCTTACCCTGTTTTATCAGTTCCTTCCTTCCGTGGAAGCCACAATAAAAGCTCTGGCCATGTTTTCCCCCTCCTGGTGCTTCCCCTTGTGCCCCTCCATCGTGTGGACTCTGTGAGTGTAACAGAGTATCTTTTCAGTATCATTTATTTTTATTTTTTAAAAGATTTTATTTATTCATTTGGCAGAGAGCACAAGCAAGGGGAGCGGCAGGCAGAGGGAGAGGGAGAAGCAGACTCCCCGCTGAGCAGGGAAGAGCAGCGAGGGGTGCTGGATCTCAGGACCCTGGGATCATGACCTGAACAGAAGGCAGAGGCTTAACAGACTGAGCCACCCAGGTGCCCCTCAATATCATTTATGTCCTGATCTGTTGGCCTCACCATTCCTGAATAATAATAAAACCTGTATTTTAAAACATGTTTAGAGATACATATATATTTTGATAAATATATAAAAGGAAACTTCTGAGAATGATCAACACCATAATAAGCCCATATTACCTCTGTGACAAGAGGAAAAGGAGCGGGACACAGCCACATCTAAAATATTTTATATTTTTTAAAAAGATCTGAACAATATGACCAAATGCTAAGATTCAGCAAAGCTGAGTGTTTTGTGAGTGTTGATTAATTATTCTCTATACTTCATACTTGAAATATTTCATAATTTTTCAAGATTGAAATTCTCACCAGGCCATATCCAAAGCATCATTTATTTGTTTTTAAACAGAGGGAGCAATTTGAAAGTATCATCATATTGTTCTTGTCAGATGGCATCTTTCCTCTGTAAGGGGGCATAAAGTGTCTGAATGATTTCTGTAAAAAAATGCACAATTCATCAAAATGGCTCTGAAAAGAAAATTTGCTTCACTATTTTGCAGGTTATTTAATGTCTCTTCTGTGATAAATGGAGTAGGTGGGATTTACTTTTTTTCTTCCCTGAAACTGGGAAGCTTTAGGATTCCCTTGAACTCTGTCTCTGTTAGAAGCAATTCATATCTTGGGCAGCCCGTTCACCCTTGGCCAAATTTAATTTCCCTTTTTGGCTTAAAGGAGAATGGTTGAAAAGATCCTAAAAAAGCTTTCTGGCAGCCTGGAAAACAGCCAAGATTCTTTTTGAGAAAGCTGCCTTTTTATGATGGCCCAAGTGTAAATGACACTGGGCTCTGTGTTCTTTGAATTTCACACAAGTTTAAAAATTAAAGTGAGAACAGCTTGGCAAAGGATATACAAAAAGAAATTGATCATCTTCCTGACCTCAAAATGCCAAGAGTTTTTGAGCTTCACACTCTTTAGATCAAACTCTTACCCTAATTAACTTTCTGGAAATGTGTTCAGGAAAACTATCCAAAGAGGTGGATTGAACCAAATGAGCAAATCATCCGGAAAAAATAGACTTTAAATAACTTGATTTGGCTGTTTACCATGATCCAGCAGAGGACTACACCACTGTCCAAATCATGTGTGCATCTAATTGGTTACATTTTTCATTTTGTTACACATGGGTCTTGAAGCCACTGGGGCAGGAAATAGCAGGAAGGAAGAGGTGGGAAGGTAGGAAGGGGTAGTTTCCATATCATTTGACTTTAAATTACTTCGTTTTTCTAGAGCCTCTTCACGTTTTGGCATGAATCTTAACTGCCTAGATTTGAGGTGCTCTGTCACTGTAAATACAGAGAAATGGGTTGAGCTCACATTAGCCCTTCACCCACCTTCAGGCATTGTAAGCATATGCCAAGGATTCACTGGGGGTTGCAAAGTCTCCCATGAGGATTTCTTGGGATGGAAGTGTCCGTGTTCTTTGTGTCCCTCTTTCATGGTGTAGAGGGTGTGCTTGTCCTTCATCTTAAGCCAAATGTGGAAAGTAATAGAACCAATTAAGGGTGCTGACATGCATTTCCTGCAGTTTGGGGAGTTAGAAAGAATGGGACACGATTCAAGGCTGACCTCTAAAGGTAGGAAGTATCCAGCTGCTTTAGGAGAGAGCTGTAGTTTTATAGACAAAGGTGTGGTTTCTCATGAGCCAGACCTAGAGCTAGCAGAAGGGAGCTGACTGCACACCCTGAGGAAGATGGACTTGCCTGAGTAGTGAACTGATCTAACAAAAGAGCGCCAAGTGTGGGCTTCGGGAAGCCGGTGGGAGGAGGAATTATTCTTGTGACGATGGAGGCCTCCAGCGTGAGGGATGGAGAGGAGCCCATGTGAGCTCCAGGGAGAATAAGAATTGACATTTGAATATCAGCCACCACCAGGGGGTCCCAAAGCCAGATGGCCCCTGCAGCATCAGAGTAGGATCCAGTTCCTTTCCCTCCGGTTTCCCTCCCTCTTAGGCCGCACCCTCCTAGCAGGTGAAGCCGGAAAGAGTGGCAACTGCGGAAGAAGGGAAATAAGGAGGAAAGAGGAAACTCTTCCTTCCTCAGTTGGGGGTTTCTGGTCTGAAGGAGTCCATAGAATGACAGTGGACTTTCATTTCATTTGTGAGGCTGGAACATCTATGATGCCTGCCCCAAATTTCATCTGTGGTGAGGAAAAACGAGTCAGCAGAGTGGTTTTGTCTGGCAGTGGTAGTGAAGAAGAAAGTTACTTTCTGGTTGGGCCCTACTGAATCCATCTTGGTAGATAGGATTTCTGAATTGGTGAAAACTTTTCCCAAGTCATCCTGTGTAATGCTTCATTTGTGAGAGAAAAAGTGATAGGACTTAAATAGGGCAAGGAATGGAAAGCCTTGGAGAACATTCTTATTCCCACTTCCTGTCCTTACCTAGCTCTTATTACATGGGCTGATGATGGGCAATTTAGGACAGAGTGGGTAATTTGGCTCTCCCTTCTGGCACAGTTTATGATAGCCAAGAAACATTTCTGGCTCCGGGGCCCAGCCATAGTAATTGTCTACATAATACCAGAATGGCTGGCTACAAGATGGGAGATCCAGTTGTCTTCAGTTTCCCTAGACCATCTATTCAATTAAACTTTCAGATAATCTCTCTGGTGTAGACCCTGCCACGTGCCATTGTGTCAACTCATGATGCATGATATTTTCTTTAGGAGAGAAAGTTTATGTTTACAAGATAGACACTCAGGAGGCAGGCATCACTCCAAACCCAGCTCCAGTGACACCTCCCTGTCCCCTGAGTCTGTCTGATTTCCCCTCAACAACCTTTCCGGAGTGGTGGTTCTTCACTTTTATCATCTTCTGGTGAACAGGGCTTTCTAACAGCTATTTTGAATCTGCTTTCCTTTTATTTCCATTTGTGTCCTCTTATCTCAACATCTGTGCTGGGCTGATAAAAGGGACGCAGGTGCTACTGTTAACTATATATCACTGCTGACTTTATCTCCTCCTCTGTACAACCTTTACGTCAAGGTTGTGGAGACGTTTTTTTCTGGCTCCCCCCCTCCCTTGTTTGCATTGAGTGCTTATGGAATTACTTTCTATACCACATTTTATCACTTGTTCACTTGCATCTTCTTACCAGAATCTGATACCTGATTTATAGCCCATTTATATGAAAGCTCAGGATGAGGAAGCAACACAGTGAAGAGAAGAGATCATTAGGGTAAAATTTAGAAGTCTGGGCTCTATTCTGGCTCTGCTACAGGTATGTAAATGACTGGGAAAAGTCAAATCCCTTCTGTAAAGTGAGGGGGTTGGACTGCTTGATATCTAAGGCCCTATAAGATAAATTTTACAGTGTGGTTATGTAGTGGAATCTTCAAGCGGTCTCCCGTTTCAGTCATATTCTGTTTTAAAGCAAAAGAGATAATTTTATGTTAAGCTCTCAACGTGGAATAAAGCCCGTCCTAGGGGGTTACTGAATAATTGCTAGCCCTCCTTTTTCTCTAGTCAAGGTCAAAATCACTTTGAGCTCACCCTTTCCTTCTCATCCCTCTGCCACCACCCAGGCCAGACCATCCTCCCTTCCACGCCTCATGTCTGCAACCTTGGCTGTGACCGAAGAGCAGGTTGTCCTCCTCTGGTCTCTGCTGTCCAATCTGTCTCATCTACCATGACCAAAATACTCCTCCTAAACACTACTTGCCATGATACTCTGCTACTGAAAAGTAAGACAAAATAAAAGAAACAAAATAACAAAAATTAAAAACACACAAATGCCCTTCAATTGCTTGACATTGCCTCTAGGAATCAACTAATTCGTCATCCGTTTGAGGCATTCCACTATCTGCCTCCATTTCCTTTTCAGTGAAATGTTCTATTTCCTGCAGGTAAACTCAGATCTAGCCATGCCCTCACCATTAGTAAATGGCCATGTTGTATTTTTACTAAAACCCTGTGAGGCCTATGTCCTACCTCTCTAAGTATATGGAATGGTTCTATAGAGCAGGAACTATGCCACTTGTCTCTGTTCTAAAGAGCCTAGTGAGAGCTTTGCGTATTTCAGGTGTTAATACGTATTGGTAGATTGGGGAGTGATGTTTACACTGCCAAGAGTTTTATGTTTGGAGGCATTTGAGCATCACCTACTCTGAATGACATGATATTTGGCCTTTGGAGTTATTTCAGCCATATCCATCAGATTTGTTCAAAACAACACCTAGAGCATACGTGAGTGATGAGAAGGAATCTAGCTTTCTAAGAATTTACTTAAAAGACATTTGGTGAAGAATATATAAAGGATTTCTCAGGATGTTGTAGAACAGTTGGTAAAAACTTCAAATTATTGGCCCATGAATGGAATCTAGCTCAAGACATGCTCTGTTTACCGCACACAGTATTTTAAAGAAATTTGAATCGGTTGCCAGCACTTCAGATTGTGAAAGTTCATCTAAAATTGCAGATTTATGGCTTCTCTTAAAGATTAAGAAGATCTCGCAATCCTGGGCTGCTTTCCCACATAATGACAATTGGCTACAATTACGTGACGGTTGATGCTTAGACATAGCACAAGTTACTGGTTGGCTAAACCCCTTCCTGGTCTAGTGTTGTGTCCTGTGCCTTAAGACTTTGAGTTTGGGATTTCTGGTACCTGAAAAACTAGTCTCAATGGGCTTGAACTCTTTAGAACCTAGAGTTTTTCATCCTTGGAGGCATATTAGAATCACATAAGGAAATTTTTACATAATACAAATTCCTAAACCTCACCTTTGTGGAGGAGGGGAGAGGCACAGTCAGGCATTCTTATTTTAAAAGCCCCCCAAGTTATTCTCACGCATGGTTAAAGATTGGGAACACCTGCTTTCGAGGGAGGACACAAAGCAGCAGCTGCAGCAAGTTGCTCTGATGAGTAGTTAGGGAGTTGGCAACCACCTGTGGGCATGATGGGAACGGTTTTTAGAAACCTGCTTTTATCCCAAATCCCCCTCCCCTCAGTCTAAAGTTGAGGCATAATCTAAGGGGTTCCATATAATCCAGGAGTTCTTTATAATCTAAATTGACACATCATCATGATCCATTGGGATAACAACACAAATAGGATATGTGCACCTTCTTTTGGAGACTTCCTTCTTTGGTCAATGCAACTTAAGTTTTTGGTATTGGGACTGGATCAGGGTGGAGATTTGGTGCAATGAATAAGAGTAATGCATATCACGGTAAAGGAGGAGAGTATTGAATGGGATTGAGACAAGCCAGAGGGGGGAATCCAATGTAAAGAAGGACCAAAGGCAGATCTTGAAATTCAGAGAGTATCTATTTGTTCTTTTGACAAATATTTATCGTGTTCCTATTTGTATGTCTGACACTGTTGTAGGCCCTGATGACATTATGGTAAAAAAGACAAAGTGTTTGCCCTAATGAGTTTATAGTCCAGCCAGGAAAATAAGGAATAGGAAATGATTAGAAAAAAGGTACAGTCATGGGACAATTGCTTGAAATGAAAGGAGGGTCAGTTATGTATAAATTCACAGGATAAAGGAGAAACATTACTTTAGAAATTACATGCATACCTATGCATAAGTAGATGGGGGGGCAGGGAAGGAAGAGGGCGAGACAGACACAGACCTATGTACAATTACTCCTTTACAAATTATTTATTGATCATCTATGTGACACACATTATGGTTTTAGGGAAAACAATGGTAAGAAAGATACATTTTCTGTTCTACCAGTGTTAATTCTATTGTAAGAGATACATATGTAATCTACTAATTATATTGCAGTTTGTGTGGTGATGACAGTGGTCATATTTAGCGCTTGCTGTGAGGTACTATGCCAACTATTTCATTTGCATTATCCAATATCCTCAAAACCACCTTAAAAAGTGATTATACTTGCATCTACTTATAGATGAGGGCATGAGTTAAGAGTAGTTTAGTAACTTGATCAAGCACATAGCTAGTAGGTGGCAAACTAGATTGTTGAATTCAAGTCTGGTCCCCGAAGACCATGCTCACTCATTCTCTATTGACATGCAAAGTTATATTTCAGGTGTATAGCATACCAAATCTACAGTTCTCTATATTACTCAGTGGTCACCCTGACAAGTGTAGTCCCCACCTGTCACCATACAATGTTATTGCAATATTATTGACTGTACTTTTCATCTCTGTGACTTATTTATTTTATGACTGGAAGTTTGTACCTCTTACTCACTTTAACCTATTCTGCCCATCCCCCGCCCCACCTCTCCTCTGGCAACCATCACTTCTCTGTGTTTAGGAGTCTGTTTTTATTTCATTATTATCTTTCTTAGCTTCCACATATAAGTAAAATCATATAGTATTTGTCTTTGTCTGACTTCTTTCAGTTAGCATAATGCCCTCTAGGTCCATACCCTCTTGTTCCATGGCAAAATCTCATTCCTTATCAGGGCTGAGTTATAGTCCATTGTGTATTTATACCACATCTTCTTTATCCGCTCATCTATTGATGGACACTTGGGATGCTTCCATAATTTGGCTGTTGTAAATAATGCTGCAATAAACATAAGGGTGCATATATCTTTTCAAATTAGTGCCTTTCTTTCCTTTGGGTAAATACTTAGTAGTGGAATTGTGGGATTGTATGCTGTTTCTATTTTTTATTTTTTGAGAAACTTCTATACTGTGTTCCACAGTGGCTGCACCAATTTACATTCCCGCCAACAGTACTTGAGGGTTCCTTTTTCTCTACATTCTTGTCAACACTTGTTCTTTGTTGTCATTTTGATTTTAGCCATTCTGACAGGTGTAAAGTGGTATCTCATTGTGGTTTTGATTTGCATTTCCCAGATGATTAGTGATACTGAGCATCTTTTCATGTGTCTACCGGCCATCTGTATGTCTTCTTTGGAAATAACTATTCAGGTTACCTGCCTATTTTTAAATTGTATTATTTGGAGCTTTTTGGTGTTGAGTTCCAGGAGTTCCTTATATATTTTTTGATATTAGCCCCTTACTGGATATGTCATTTGCAAATATCTTGTTCCATTTCCAGTAGGTTGCTTTTTCATTTTGTTGATGGTTTCCTTTGCTGTGCAAAGCTTTTTATTTTGGTATAGTCCCTGTAATTTATTTTTGCTTTTGTTTCCTTTGAGGAGACATATCCATAAACAGGGTGCTAAGATTAATGTCTAAGAGATTACTGTCTATGTTTTCCTTTAAGAGTTTTATGGCTTCAAACCTCTCATTTAGGTCTTTAATCCATTTTGAGTCTATTTTTGTGTATGGTGTAAGGAAGTGGTCCAGTTTCATTTTTTTTTTTTTTTTTTTGCATGTAGTTGTCCAGATTTCCTAGCACCATTTATTGAAAAAACTGTCTTTTCCCCACTGTATATTCTTGCCTCCTTTGTCATAGATGAACTGATCATGTATTCATGAGTTTATTTCTGGGCTTTCTGTCCTGCTGATCTATGTGTCTTCTGTGCCAGTACTTCAGTTGTTCCTTGTTAAAATTGCTTTAGCTATTGGGGTCTTTTGTGGTTCCATGCAAATTTGGGGATTACTTGTTCTAGTTCAGTAAAACATGCTGTCGGTATTTTGATAGGGATTGTATTGAATCCCTAGTTTGCTTTGGGAAGTATGGACATATTAACAATATTCTTTCAATTTATGAGAATGGTATATTTTTCCAGTTGTGTCATTTTCAACTTCTTTCATCAGTGTCTTACAGTTTTCAGAGCACAAGTCTTTCACCACCTTGGTTAAACTTATTCCTGGGTATTTTATTCTTTTTGTTGCAATTGTAAATGGGATTGCTCTCTTAATTTCTCTTTCTGCTACTTTGTTATTAGTGTATAGAAATACAAAAGATTTCTATATATTAACTGTGTATCCTTCCACTTTACTGAATTCATTTATTCTAATAGTTTTTTGGTGGTGTCTTCAGAGTTTTCTAAATATAGTATCATGTCATCAGCAAATAGTGACAGTTTTACTTCTTCCTTCCTTACCAATTTGGATGCTTTTTATTCCTTGTCTGATTGCTGCAGCTAGGACTTCCAGTACTATGTTGAATAAAAATGGTGAGAATGGATATCCTTGTCTTATTCCTATCTTAGAGGAATTTAGAGAAATTTTAGTTTTTCACCATTGAGTATGATGTCAGGTGTAGGTTTTTCATATATGGCCTTTATTATGTTGAAGGATGTTCCCTCTAAACTGACTTTGTTGAGAGTTTTCATCATGACTAGATGTTATATATTGTTGAATATTTTTTCTGCATGTATTGAGATGATCATATGGTTTTATGCTTCTTCTTGTTAATGTGATATATTACATTGATTTGCAAGTATTAAACCACACTTTCATCCCCAGGGTAAATCCCACTTGATTATGGTGAAAGATTCAGTTGATCATTGAATGATTGTTGAATGATTATTGACTTAGGTTTCTAAATATTTCATTGAGATTTTTTGCGTTCATGTTCATTCAAGATACTGGCCTATAGTTTGCTTTTTTTTGTAGTGTCTTTGTTTGGCTTTGGTATCAGGGTTATGCTGGTAGAGCTGGTAAGGTTTTAATGAGGGCATGAGTTTTAAAGTGGGACCAGTGAGAGCAAAACAGGTCTGGGGCTTAGATATTTCTCTAAAAAGCAGTAAAAGCAGTAAATGAATTCAAAGTGGGGAGATTGTGCTGGGAATAAGGGAAAAACACAAGCCTCAAAAAAGTGAAAGGAGAGATTTTACCACAAATTTCTCTGACGGCCAGTCTTACTGAGTTAATTCAGAATTGGGTTTTTGTTACTCTAGATTCTGGATTTTGCTCTGGATACAATTCACAGTTGCCCTTACTCTGTCAAAGTGAATAAACAGAATGCTACTTTAATGACTCACTCGGGTCTCAGAATCTGATAACATGGCAAATATATTTTGCCTCTAAAGCAGTTCTTTTGGTCTCCTTGGCTAATGTCAACCTGACTTAACTGTGATTTTTATTGACAACATTTAGCTCAAGATGCAATAATGAAAGGTGACTGTCACATAAAGGTCAGTTTGGGGCTACTTCTGCTCAGCGATGAGGATTAACTAGGGATAAACTTCCTTCTGGAATCCATAGGCTCTGACTGACTGTGACAATCACTGAGAATGAAATCACAGGAACACCATGAGAAAAGCTGATCACTGCTCCACGAACCAAAGATAAATTTAAGTCTTTTGTAATGCACTTTAAGTCAATTTCCATTTTCTATTGAGAAGTTTCACACATTTAATCAGAAAGCATATGCGTTGAATAATGATCTTTTACTGACTGTGTAAAGTGCAAATGTCGAATGTTCAAACGAACTCCGTTAGAGACAAATGCATAAAACTATTTAAAATAGATTCAGAGAAAAGCAAACAAGACAGTGCTCAGAAGATAACCCTGTATCCAATCACTCCTAAGATAATAAATGTTATTTGTTATAGAATTTTGAGGAATGATTTGTTTTGTCTTTAAAGCAATAACCTGATAGCTATACCTAATCCTTAAGAGTAACATGAATTTTGACAGAGGGAGAGATTTCATGAAAAATTTAATTTCCTCTGGGGGGTGGTGGTGAGAAGAAAGCATTATTTAGCATTATTTCTTTTGAATATGGATCAGAGATCTTATCAGAAATCAAGAAATACCTCTTCTTTGCATCAGAAGAATATAAAGTAATACTAAGTACACTTTATGTTTCTCTAGATACTGCTAGCTTAGAGCTGATCCTGGATGAATAGTTCACATGTTGTAGAAGAAGCAAAATGTTATTTGTCTATAATACTTAACTGGTAGAAATAAATAGCAACGGTCAATAAAAACACAAGGACTTTTTCCTTCAATAAAAAACACTGAAATCTACAAATGATAATTTCTAGAATGCCCTCACAAAGCAACAGCTTTGCAACAGTGATATAATAGTATTGACACTTTGGCTCTGTCTCCAATTTCCAGAACACGGGTATATTTCATGTTACTCTAAGATTAAAATCTGTATCCTGACATTTGACATTTTCTATGTTGAAAACACCCATTGATCTAAGAAATAAATGTTTCAGTTAAACAGGATCTTTGCACTAACCGAAGACCAAAACTTGGTGTTGAGGAGCCAGGTCTCTGCTGGTGGGATGCAGATCCACACAGCCCCCACCAGACTTTGCTAGTTCTGAACTGTGCAACAGACACGATTCTAGCTAGGGGGAGACACTGACCACTGGAAAGGGGGTTAGCCTTCGTTAAGAAAAACAAGGAGTGGGGGCAGTGAATTAACATTTATTGAGGACTCAGTAGGTACAGCCATTGCTCAAGGCTGTTCGCCACATGACATTCTCACTTTGAGTTCTCACTGCAGTGTAACAAAGGAGCTCTTTTTTTTAAACTAACATGCAGTGCAAGTGAGTGAGTGTGTGTGTGTGTGTACACAATTCTATGCGTGGATCTATGTAAAAACCGCCCCCCGCACCCCAAATCAGGATATAGAATTGTTGTTCCATCACCAAAAATTCCCTCTGCTGGTCCTTTGAAGTCACTTACGACTTCCTGCACCCCCACTTCTAAACCCTGGTAACCACTGATCTGTGCTCTGCTGTTACATTTTTGCTTTTCTAAAATGTCATATAAATGGCATCGTACAGTATAGAATCTTTTGAGAGTGGCTTTGTTTAGTCAGAATAGTTCATCTGATATTCCTTTATTTTGCTGTGTAGGTCAGCTGTACTTCTTATCTCTGAGTAATATTTCATTGTAGGAATATACCACAGTTTACTTACCTACTGAAGGGCATTTGAATTGTTTCCATTTTTGGATAAAGAATAGAGCTACTATAAACACAAATGTGCAGGGTTTTGTATAAATATACATTTTCTTTTCTAAGATAAATACCTAGGAGTGAAATTGCTGGATTACATGGCAAATGTAAATTTAACTGTATGAGAAACTACCAAACTGTTTTCCAGAGCAGCTTTACTATTTTGTATTCTTACTAGCTGCATATGAGAGTTCCGAGTACACTGGAACCTTGGAAGCACTTGGTAGTATCAGTTTTATTTTGTTTTTAGCTGTACCAATAAACATGCAGTTTTATCATATTGAGGTTTATTTATTTCCTTATTGGCCACTGCTGTTGAGCATCTCTTCATGTGCTTATTGGTCATTGGTATACCTTCTTTGGTGAAATGTTTGTTCAAATCTTTACCCAACCTTTTTGTTGTTTTCTTTCTGTGGAGTTCTGAGATTTTAAAAAGATATCATGAATTCCTGCTGTTTCTTAGGTACATAGCTTACAAATATTTTCTCCCAATCTTTCATTCTCTTGACTTACAGAGTTTTTAATTTTGATGAAGTCCAATTGATTGTTTCTTTTATGGATAGTGCTTAATGTCATGTCTGAAACCTCTTTGCTTAACTTCAGGTCATAGAGATTTTCTTCAATATTTTCTTCTAGGAATTTTATAGTTCTTTGTTTTGCATTTAGATTTATGATTTATTTTGGGTTTGGGGTTAATTTCTGTATAAGATGTAAAGTTTAGGTCAAGGTGTGTTTTGTTTTGTTTTGTTTTGCATATGCTCCAACTTGTGCCACTGAGTTAAGTTTGCACTTTTGTCAGAAATCACATTGTGTGGGTCTACTCCTGGACTCTGTTACATTGATCTGTGTGTCTGTGTCTTTGACAATGCCATATTTTCTTGATTAGGTTTTATAGTAAGTCATGAAATTGGGTAATGTGATTTCTCTGACTTTATACTTTCTCAAAATTATTTTGGCTGTTTTAATTTCTTTGCCTTTCCATATAAACTTTAGAATCCGCTAATCTGTATCTACAAAAAATACTTCTGGGATTTTGATTGGAATTGTGTTAACTTACAGATCAATTTGGGGGAAACTGACATCTTGATTGCATTACATTTTCCAATTATAAACATAACAGAGTATATGTCTCCATTTATTTAGACCGTCTTTGATTTCTTTCATCAGCATTTCATGGCTTTCAGATTGTGAATCCATTTTATTAGGTTTATACCTAAGTATTTCAATTTTTTTTAAGTATTTGTAAATGGTATTGGATTTTATTTTTGGTTTCTAGTTGTTCATTGTTAATTTAGAAGTAAAAATAATTTCTACTTGTTGACTTTGCATCCTGCGACTTAGCTAAACTCACTGATTAGTTCTAGAATCATTTTTCTTGAAATTTCATGGATTGGATATATATACAATTGTCATCTATTAACAAGTACAGTTTTTTTTAAGATTTTATTTGTCAGAGAGGGAGAGCGAGAGCCTGAGAGAGCACAAGCAGGGGGAGCGGCAGGCAGAGAGAGCCTGATGTGGGACTTGATCACAGGATTCTGGGATCATGACCTGAGCTGAAGGCAGACGCTTAACCGACTGAGCCACCCAGGCATCCCATGGACAATTTTTTTTCTTTTCCAACCTGAAAGCTTTTCATTTTTCTTTCTTGCCATGTTGCACAGGGTAGTATTGAAAGGGAGTGGTGAGAGTGGACATACTTGCTTTATTCCTGATCTCAGGAAAAAAGCTTTCCATCCTTCATGATTAAGTATAACATTGGTGGTGGGTATTTTTGTTGATGCCCTTTATCAAGTTGGGAAGTTTCCTTTTATTCCAGATTTGCTGAGTGTTTTACCATGAGTGGATATGAGGTTATTTTCAAATGCTCTTTATGTATTAATTAAAATAATCTTGTTTTTCTTCTTTAGTCTTTTAATTAGAGCCTGTGGATTGCATTGTTTGATCTTCAAACACTAAAGCAGTGTTTCAGTCTTGGGATAAACCCCACTTGGTCATTGTGTATGATTCTTACTATATGTTGCTGGATTTGATTTGCTGGATGTTGTCAAAGATTTTTCATCTGTGTTCATGAGGGATATTGGTCTATAGTTTTCTTCTGTTGCACTGTCTTGGTCTAGTTTTGATACTAGAGTAATGCTGGCTTCATAAAATGAGTTGGAAATGTCAATTAGATCCTGTTGGCTGATGATATTGTTCATTCTTTTATGTTCTTATTGATGTTTTACCTACTTGTTCTTTTGATGACTTAAAGAGGAGTGTTGAAGTCTCCACATATAGTTTAGATTTGTCCATTTCCTGTTTTCAGTTGTGTCTGCTTTTGCTTCATGCATTTTTGAAGCAATGCTGTTAGGTGTTTATACATTTAAAATTAAGTCTTGACCCTTTGTCATTATGTAATGTCACCTTTTATTTCTGGTAGTTTTGTTTGCTATGAAGTCTGATATTAATATAGCCACTCCGGCTCTCTTTTGATTAGTGTTTGCATAATATGTCTTTTGTCATCCTTTTATTTTCAACCTTCCTATTACATTAGAGATGGTCCCTGACTTAGGATGGTTCAATTTAATGATTTTTCAACTATACAGTGGTGCAAGAGCAATATGCATTTAGTAGAAATTGTACTTCAGAGTTTGAATTTTGCTCTTTTTCCAGGGTAGCAATATGTAGTACATGCATGAAAATAGTTATAATGGAATGTGATAAATGCTGTGACAGAAACAAGTACAGAATATTAAGGAAAAAGCAAAGATTGGATACTTGATTCAGTCTTGGAGGGGTAGGGTCCGGAGAGATAGAGATGGTTTTCTGGAGGAAGCGATGCTCCAGTGGAGTCCTAAAGGGTGAGTGGAATGTAACCAGGTGCAAAGGAGCAAAGGAGAGAGAGAGATTTTAGGCAAAGGGAAACATTTCAGGGAGGTGGGAGCTAGTACCCTGTCTTCAGCAAAAACAGGTGCCAGACTTTGGAAGACCTAGATGCCAGTTAATGGAGAGTGTGTCTTTGCATTTGAATGTTGGAGGAGGCCTCAGAATAGAATAGCGTAGAAGAAAAGGGATGAAGAGGAAGGAGTAATGTGTGAGTGTGTGTGTGTACACACACATAAGTACCTACATATATATCTTCTACTACTACTGCATACACACATGCACACACACGCTAGAACCAGCAGGACTTGGTGTGTCATTTGAATATGGGGAGTGTGAGATTGAGAAGAATCATGGATATCCTGTATTGTTTAGAAGCTACCTCTGTGAGAGCCATGGTGGCTGTCTGTTGTGGGTTGGATTGTGTCCCCCCAAAAAGAGAGAAATCGTAATATTTTGAAAATAGGATTTTTTCAGATGTAATCGAGTTAAGATGAGATCATACTTAGTGTAGGCCCCCATCAAATGTGACTGATGTCCTTATAAGAAAGGAAAGTAGAGACAAGGGGAAGAGAATGATGTGTGAAGACACAGAGACACTCAGAAGACAGCTGCCTGAAGACAGAAGCAGAGATTCGAGTGATGTGTCTATAGGCCAAGGAATGCCAAAGATTGCTTGTCATCACTAGAAGTGAGGAAAGAGGCGTGACACAGATACTTCCTGAGAGCCCTTGGGAGGAATGTATACCATAGACATCCTAATTTCAGACTTGTAACCTCCAGCCCTGTGAGAGAATAAATTTTTCCTCTTTTAATCTGCCACTTTGTAGTGCTTTGTCATGGCAGCCCCATTGCAGCTAAGACAGTGTCTAGTGGGCAGTTAGCTGTACAAATCCAAAGCCAGGGGAGGGAAAGAAGTTGTGGAGAGGTGTATTTGTAAGCACTAATAATAAAAATGGTAATAGCTACCTCTTTTTTTAGCGCTTACTCTGTGGAAGGTTCTGTTCTAAGTCTTTTACATAAATGAACTCATGAAATCTTCACAACAAACCCATTAGGTAGGTACCATCACCTATTCCAAATTTTTAAATTAGAAAGCCAAAATACAGAGGGTTCAAGTGACTTGACTAAAGTCACAAAGCTAGAAAGTGATAGTGCCAGAATTCACTTGTAGGGACTCCCAACTCTAGTGTCCATGCTCTGGATGCTTTGCCTTTCTGCGTATTAAAGTTAATTGACACCAAGAGAGAAAGAGCAATTATACTCTGTGGCAGATACTGGGTACCAGCTAATCAAAATCCAGAAATTCATGACTTCTTTCTTCCTTGATTTCTTCCATTTCAGAGGCTACAAACTAAAATACTCTACTGCTTAGCTATTCTTGCAGCTTAAGGTGGCCATTTGAGACATTTCTTGTGAAAGTTCTTAAGGATTCCCCTTCTGAAAAAAAAAATTAATGTCTCAAGTGTAGAAAGTAGTATTTCTACCAACACCCTTCTCCAGTCTCCCAGCATGGAAGATTAAAAAAAAAAAAAAAAATGACAAGTACATCAGTGAGATGTGGTAAGATAAGAACTCTAAAGTATACTTTGGATTTGATTATTGGAAGGTCACTGGTGACCTTATAAGGAACAATTTCTGTGAACTGTTAGAGAAAACATTCAGATTGCACTGAATTGAGAAAAGATGTGGAGATGTTAAGGAAACAAAGACAGCAAGTGTAAAATAATCTTTCAACAATTTTGAATGACTAGGGAAGAGATGTTGGAGGGTAGGTAGAGGAAGAGGGAAAGTCAAAGAACAGCTCCCCTCCCCCCATTGTGAGAGATGCAAACCTGTTAGTAGGCTGGGAAGGAGCAAGTGTGTGTGGAGGAAGTGTGATAGAGTGGGGTCCCTTCAAAGTGGGAGTGGATGGGGGTGAAAGATGTTAGTATAGGAGCTGATCTTGAACGTGTCTGAAAGGCCCTTGTCCAGTGAGACTAGAGAAAATTAAGTAGAGAAAGGAGAGATTATAGTTAATTTTCCAGGTAAGAGAGCAAGTTATTGAAGGAGAGAGTTTTTTTTTTTTTTTTTTAATTTTTTTATTGTTATGTTAATCCCCATACATTACATCATAAGTTTTAGATATAGTGTTCCATGATTCATTGTTTGTGCATAACACCCAGTGCTCCATGCAGAACGTGCCCTCCTCAATACCCATCACCAGGCTAACCCATCCTCCCACCCCCCTCCCCTCTAGAACCCTCAGTTTGTTTTTCAGAGTCCATTGTCTCTCATGGTTCTTCTCCCCCTCCGATTTCCCCCCCTTCATTCTTCCCCTCCTGCTACATTCTTCTTCTTCTTTTTTTCTTTCTTAACATATATTGCATTATTTGTTTCAGAGGTACAGATCTGAGATTCAACAGTCTTGCACAATTCACAGCGCTTACCAGAACACATACCCTCCCCAGTGTCCATCACCCAGTCACCCCATCCCTCCCACCCCACCCCCCACTCCAGCAACCCTCAGTTTGTTTCCTGAGATTAAGAATTCCTCATATCAGTGAGGTCATATGATACATGTCTTTCTCTGTTTGAAGGAGAGAGTTTAACCAGATACACTGAATTTCCTATATAATAAATTATACAGGGGGCAAGGCCACTGGCTTGAGTGGTGGAGTGGGATTGAGAAAGGCATGTGAGGAGAATAATAAGGATTGGGTTCTGGATTAAGAGAATGGACAAAATGGCTAACCAAGGACAGCTAAGCATGATGCTCAGTGGAGAGGGGCACCTGTAGTCCATGACTGTATTTTTGTTTGTTTGTTTCATTGGCCATTTGCCCATGTGTGTGAATTTCTACTTTTAGGGCACAGTCTCTTGGATACAGGGGTGAAGAGATTGGTTTGTGGAAGTTAACTAGAGCCATCCTCTTTCATGGACATTTCTCCCTTTGGTTCTTTGCTGGGAACGTGTGGGGTTAGGATAGGGGTTCAAAGAACCAAGAACTCTGATGAGAGAATAAAGTAAAAGTTCAACCAGCTCTGGATAGAAAAGGGAGGAAGGCTAAGAGTCAGGTGACATCCTGGAGGAAAATTAAAGGGTCATGTAATGGGAATTCAGCCAGGAGGTCAGAATCAAGAATTGTGGTGAAAGCTGATAAGATAGGAGGTTGTGTGTTGTAGAATAGACAAGTGGGGTTAAATGCTGACTGTGATGGACAATTCTGAACAATAAATGAAATGAGGATGTGCCCTGGAAGTGGCTGCAGAACTGACGGGAGAGTCTTTAGAGTTATCTAGCAAATAGGAGGTTAATTGTTGAATGAGTCAGCTACATGGACTTTGAAATCTAAGATGATGTATGAGGTAGTGTAGCTCAAAATCTTATGTCAATTTAGCTGATATAACAGAATATTATAGATTTATCATGTTAATTCCAACATATAAATATTTCCACAAAAATCCCCATGATTGTTAGGGTCTTTGCCTTCTAAACCATTGGCCAGACAGAGAAAGGACAGAAAGGCATGTAGGGATCAGATTGTCAAGCTTTTCTTCTAGGTCAGTGTTGATCTACCTTGGCTTTCATTATTGCTTCCTTAAGGAGCCTTGTCAGACAGATATTTTTCCTCCTAATCTTCCTCTCTTGCTGTTCTCATTCTCATGAAATTTTAATACCATAGATACATTGTATATCTGTTTATGTACTATATGTATATCTGTTCTTTTTACATAAAAGGAGTAAAAACTGACTCCCCTTGCCCTGCCAAGAGCACATTTTTTGCCGCCTCAAGAGTAATATCATCCCATGGAAAAGAAATGTTCAAGGTAAATAAGTTTGGATTTCTTGAGAGGAAATAGGGGCCACTGAGGATTTGCATAGAAGGATTGATATTGAAATGTTGGCATGGTTCCTCTAATAATTTGTCAGGTCCTTTCTTCTGTAGAAGTTACAAGATCGTACATCAACTCAGGCTCATATAAAAAGTAGGACTTGCAATTCTATCACAACAGGGTTACATGACAAGATTTAGAAACAAAGATAATGCCTGCTTCAGGTAAGACTGCATAGGTCCACTTCTGCCCACCCTTTCCAAAGTTGCAAACTCAGGAACTGCTTTGTAGAGCCCCTTGTGACAAGAAGTGGATGTCAGCACTGATCTTGAGGCAGGGGCCAAGTAGTACCTAACAATCTCAGGACAAAGGGCACATTCTGAGATGGTCCCCCCAGAACTGTTGGCCTGTCCCTAATGGCTGGCTTGTCAGCCAAGAGAGTCTCTGCTCTTGTTATGTTAAACGATGTTGAAAGGGAGATAGCAGGAGTTTCTAAGCCAGTGTATCTGACTGTTACTGAAATAATAATCTACATAATGGCCAGGGTTTCCCTCTCAGGATGTTCCAGAGGAGACATAAGAAAGCCCACACTCACCACTACTTAGGATGAAATTGGGAATTAAGACAGGTCAACTTAAAGCTAGGTGAGTAGGGGACACCAAGAGCTGTCTTTTTCTTTTAGAGGGAACTGAGTACCCACTGGTTTTCCCCCAAGTCCAAATGCCATGGGCTATTGTAAGTAGGGCGAGCTACACTTTCCTTATCCCTTAAAGAAATGTTGAAGGAACTTAGCATTATCATGGCAATTTCAGTTCGGCCAGAGAGGAGAATAATGTTGAAATAAAATGGAGACCAGGTTTGAAGGTCCCTCAAACAGACAAAACCAGGTAAGCCACATAAGTGAAACTTAATCCAGCATGTTTCATAGATGTAAGTGAAAATTAACTTAGGTTATTTCTTATAAGTGCTCCTGATAATCATAAAGGAAACTTAAGTCATTTTCTTAAAATGATACAAGGTGATCGCTTTTAACCAATCCCCTGCCATATGGAAACCTCCATTTCAATAACCAATGGTTGTAAAGGTTTAATAATGTCCTCATTTTCATTTTATAAGCCACCCTGTGATGTCATACCTCTAAGAGTCATACCAGTTTCAGGTATGAAGGATCCCTGTTCATGAGCACTTTGCTCAATAAGATCGTGATGTTGAATAAGGCTCTCTGAATTTTCTTTTGACAACAGAAAAGAACAAATCTTCACATGGAGGAAGCAAACCCTCAAATGGAGGAAAATTAGAGTAGATTTAATGCTTGCAAAATGCCCAACAACCCCTCAAAGAAAAGGGTGGTCCTTGAAGCTAGCAATTTGGATTTCTCTAGAGTCCCAGCAGGCTGATGAGATTAACAGGCACACTTTGACTTTCTGGTCAGCCAGTAACGTTTCCTTCCCCTGCAGACGGAGAATTGCATTGAGTATGAACAGGTGGTGCTAGCGAGAGGCTGCCCCGGTCAGCATGCTTTGTGAAGGAGGGAAGGGTCAGAAGCATGGAGCTTTCTTTCCTGGTCAGAGTTCAAAACAAGTCCCCATGGAAAGTTGCCCTAAGAGCCTTTCTGCTTCCATTTTCTTTCACATCCATCAAGGGCTTTTCTTTTACATGGAAAAAGGGGAAACACTTAAGAAAGAGAAAATGTTTCTGTTCAGTCTTTTCTTTGCCTTCTAGTTAAGCTTTAACCTTGACAGAAGCAAGTCAATTTGCAAAGTTAGTAAGGGGAAAATGGTTTGCAGAAAGATACTGTGTTTCAAAGGGCACATGGTGTGGTATGGGATTGGTGAATTCCCTGAATGTGAGGAAGAGGGGAGCAACTTCAGTTGGGTCTTTATTTTTGCTCCTGTCTTCCTCTGACCGCTGTCCTCAAGGAAGCAAAGTATAAAGAGAGGGAGCAGTCACCAGGCCGTCCAGCTGGTCCAGCTCTGCTTGGCTCCCAGGTGCCCAAAGCTCCTCCGGTCATGGTGCAGGAGATGAAGAGAAGGTGGAATACATCTGTAGCAGAGAAGAGACCAGGCTTCCAAAAACTACTTGGGGCATGTGGGAGGTGAGAAGGGCTTGGCCATGGGGACTGCAGAATTAAAGTTTAGTAAATCCAGATAACAGACAGAAATACCTGCTTTGAGTAGAAAAATCCACAGATACAAAGATGTTGGGGAAAAGCCATCAATCCTGGATAGGGTAAGGGCAGGAGATGGGGGTTTGGTGCCAGTCACAATTTGCGCTTCTCGAAGAATCAAAGAATAACACAAGCATAAAGATTGAGAGTATTTTCACCAGTGCAACCTGGTTTATCTGACTTTCAAGAACAGCCTTGAAAACAAAACAAAACAGAACAAACCCAAACCCCCAAACCAAATCAAACAAAAAACAGAAAACAAAACCAGCCTATACGGAAAGAGCAGGGGCAGTTTCCCTCTCTTCGCCCTGGTGTGCTGGGGGAGTGCTACTGGTGTTTATATGCCTTAATCCTGATTTACTGGCATACTCCTCCTTAGCTTCCTCTACCACCTGCTGCACCCCTTCGCCCACACTTACTCCTGAGACGGCATGCCTTATTTCCTAAGTTCAGGGAAAGGGCTGTCGTCCCAGGAAACCTCATTTTAGCTTGCTTCATGCATTAGAAGGCCAGACACTTTCCCTTTTGTGCTTAAAAAACCAAAGTTGGCAATTAAACATTAAACGTCAGGAGGCTGGGGAAAAAAAAAAATAAATGGAAAAGATTTAAATAAGAAAAACAGTTGCAGTTTCTGCTTTCTCAGAGAGATCAGGCCCTACAAGCTGACTCTCATCAATGCCTGTTGGTTCCCAGTCTCCACATGTCCCATCTTAGTCTCAACACTGATACATGTGGTCTTTTAAGACAAAGCATCTCTGTCCTTGTGAGCTGTGCCACCCTGGAAGCCAGCTGGGAGCTGCCAGACTCAAGGCCACCAGGCAGACAAACAAAACCCTGGAGGAGGTGTGTCTGGATGGACTGACCTCGATTCACCATATGGGGCTGGCTGGATCTTCCAACTGGAGGTGGGAGTTGGAGAACAGTAACTCAGAAGAGTTACATGGCAGGCTGAGGGTGCTCCTCCCTACCACCTTTTGGCAGGCTAGACCTTAGTGCTAAAGAGAACTGTGAGGCCTCTAGCAAATCATATAACCCCTCCAGATCTCATTTTTCTCCTCTGTAAAATGGGTATATGATCATCTGCTCTGCCTTCTGACTAGGTTATTAGGAAGACCAAATAAGGCAATATTTGGTAACCATTAAATACCATACAGGTGTTTATAGAGACACCTACCTAGTGTAGTATGATTTCAGGAGTGTGAAGATAAGGCTATCTGTCCACCTCCCTTTTTTCCTGAGCCCTAGAGCCTGAAATAGCTTGAAAGGGAAGCAAGTCTTCATGTTTAACAAAGAGATGCTACCTGAAGTGCATATACTCTAGGGAGCAGATGTGCAATGACACATACACACTGAGGAATGAGTGGTTGTGTTGGGGATGTCTGGAGAGGCAGGTTTGATAGGGAGAGGGAAAGAGAGAGTGCCCCTGAAGCTGGCTCAAGGATAAGGATGTGGGTGCTTAGGGAAGGAGAGAGATGAGGGAAGACAAGATTCCCAGGATAAACGTCACCAATTTCACAGTTTGGCTTGAGGCTGATCCTGCCACTTGGGGCTTTTCTTCAGAGATACAGATTGAAATTATCAAGGAAGAAGAAAGAAATGGTTTTTCCCATCCTGCTCTTTAGGAGGTTTTATGCCATGGCAAGAGACATTTTATTAAACTCTAACAAACCCCATGCCCATTGGCGTTGAGCAACATTCTTGACACTAAATCTATGTCACTGGCTATTACTCACATTTTGCTCATTAAGACTCACCCAGACAAATAACCTCAATATAGTTGATTCTCTGAGACATTTCTTGCTTGATCATCTCACCTCTCCTTGAATCTGTATCTTCCCAACTCATGTGCCACCTCATGCTGGTGGGTACAAGGCTGCTGTGTACATGTAAAATGGTGACCCTTTCAGCTCTCTGAGCAATGCATGGGGTCCAGGGCAGCCTCTTGCCTAAAGCAGTCTTGCCACAGAGGACAATGAGCCATTCCTTTGTTATTCTATGTGCGCCATGATATGTCTGTTGTGCCATGGTGTGGGAAAAAAAAGGATAGCATTGCTCTAATCCATTTCTAATTGTAGAAAGAAAAATTACCCAAAGAAAAATTTTGAAATGCAAATCCCACTTTGTCACTGCCATTCAATGACTCCTTATTACCCACAGAATAAAGTTCAGACTCCTCAGAATGACGGTTGTGAAAGGGTCCTCTACAATCTGGCTCCTACCGCATCTCCCAGGCCCCAGTTCTGATCACCTCAAGCTGCTGATCCTGAATGCATGATGCTATTCTTCTCTCTGCTTCCTTCCTACTTCTCAAAGGATTTCTTCCCTTTAAAAGTCCTCTCCAGTGTCACTTCCTCAGAGTGGATGTCTCTGGCCTCTGACCTTCTTAGGCTCCTCCTTAAGCCTTTTGTTTCTTCTGGAGCATGCATGCTACCTTGCACATACCCATCCTACAGGACTTTTGTTACTGCTGTGATCATTTGCTGCCCTGGCTGCTTACCCCATTATAATTAGCCCCCGGAGGGCGGGCTCTGTATTTCATTCATCTTGTATTTTAAAAATAATAGGTGTTTAGTGAGTACTTATTGGAGAGTAATTGGTCCATCGATGATGGTACAAGAGAAACTATTGAGTTTTCAAATGAAAACTGATCGACAATGGTTAATCACAAAATTCTTAGTAATAATCACTATCTTTTATTGGGGCTCTACTGGGTGGCAAGAACTCTATGGGGATCTTTATATGCCTACTTTGTGGCCCTCTTGATAACCCTCCAAAGGAAGAACAACTAAACCCAATTTTACAGGTGAGGAAAATGAGGTTGGGAAGAGGCTAGGTGACTTGTTCATATACACACAACTATTTAGCAGCAGAGTTGAGTTTCAGGCAAGGTACTTCTGACTCCAGAGATGGAGCTCTTTCTTCTCCCCCTGCCCCATAGCAAAGCATATTGAGATATATTTTGAGTATGCATTCCTTACCTCGATACATCAATACATATCAGTACCTGAGTGTATTTGCCTTCCAAGTCTCACATGCCTTTTGTCTTTCTCACTCCTTGCTCTGCTGCATTCTGGCCAATGAAACCCACCTTAGAACTTTGGCATTTTTTGAGGTTATAAAGCAGGGAAAGGGCTGGGGGTGGGGGGATCGTTAAACGTTGACAATGTCCTGTCCATAATTCTCCTGCCAAGAACCCATTACATAAAAGCTGAGCATGGGGTTTTCAGAAATGGAAGCAAGGGGCGCCTGGGTGGCTCAGTCCTTAAGTGTCTGCCTTCGGCTCAGGTCATGATCCCAGGGTCCTGGGATCAAGCCCCGAATCAGGCTCCCTGCAGGAAGCCTGCTTCTCCCTCTCCCACTCCCCCTGCTTGTGTTCCCTTTCTCTCTGTGTCTCTTTCTGTCAAATAAATAAAATCTTAAAAAGAAATGGAAGCAAAACAAAGTGAGGTTTACCATAGAGGGGCAATAAGGACACCTGTGCGGTTAGTGGGCATGTATGGCATTTGAGATCATTGAGACTGGGTTGGAGTAGTGGCAAGTTGTGGCCTGAAGGAGAAGGTGACTGTGATGGGGAGAATGACGATGGGGGGCATACACTCCAGGGATAGTTAAGAGAGTTAAGAGAGTCAATAGTAACTGGATATGGGGCATTGAAAAGTCATGCGTGCATGCATTCATTCTGTAGACATTTATAACCCACTATGTTCCAGGAAGGAAACAAAGGGATAGTTACAAAAGTTGGGAGAAGAAGGGGGAAACAGGGCAAATCTAGGTTTTGATATATAGACCAGACATAGTGAGAGCTGGTCCAATAAAGGGAAAACCACCTGCTATGGAAAGGTTCCTGTGCCTGTCACAGTCCTGCACGGCTCAATATCAGTTTCTCTAAGAAGCCCCTCTGATTCCTCAGAAATTCATTGCTTTCCCCTTCATTTCTTTCCATGATGGGAAGATGAGAGGCAACTGTGCCACATTAAGAAAATGAAAATAAATTTTAAAATTAGGAAAAGGGTAAGGTATTCTAAAGTAAAAAAAAAAAAAAAAGGATTAAATTTTTTCTGCTTCTCAGAAGTCAGGACACATCTGTTTAGGTGGGGCCAGAGTTAAGGAGTCAGAAAAAGGAGCTGTCTAGGATGACAGAATGGGCCTACAGGTGACCGGTCACCTCAGATCCCCTGAGAGGCAGGTCAGGAGAGGTGCAAGAGTAGGCTAGGAAGAGTGCATTTGGGAGCAGGATTTGCATGTTGATCGTTTGCAAACAGAGTTAAGTCAAGAATTCTCATGTTTATATATGCTTTACCTTTATAACTCATTTAAGCCTTCTAGTAACCTGTGAAGTAGGAACAATCCATCCTTATTTCATAGGGGAAAAAACTGAGGGACAGAGCAAATAAATTTTGGGAAGTGGCAGACCCAATACCTGAACACAGGTACTCTGGCCCTAATGCCAACTCTTAACCACTTAATATGCCTTAATATGCCTCTGCTCATTAAATTCCTCAACATAGCTTTCTGTGACACTTAAATTGTAAGTCAGTTCTTTCTAGGTGGGTATGTGACATTCATCAGTATCCCATAAGAGTAAATTAGCTGGAACAATTGAAGGAGAATGGAATGGTTGGAGGTTCAACATCTAGTTAGTTGTTAGTTGACTGCATATTTGTCACCCTCTAGATTTTCAGCCTCTTGAGGATCAAGGGTCTTCTTTCCTGTCTGCCTTATAACAGGTGATATAAGTCTTTGCGTAAAGCCAGTGATCCTAAGTGCCTATCAGCTAGCTCCTCCCTCCCCTCAGTTTAGCTGCTCTGCACCTTTTCTAATCATCCTAGGGTTTGTCAGAGTCAAAAGCTGCTCCTTCTGCTACCCTCCCATGTGTGGGGTTGTTGCCAGGAGATGGCTGCCCAGCCAGGGACAACATTTATAGTCCCCTGCATCCTGGTGGGGCTGTTCAGAGTACTGGCAATGGAATTAAGTCAAAGAGCCACCTAGTCAGGGACGAGGCAGGAAGGAGAAATACAGTTTTGTCATGTTAAGCCCCTGGGATTTGGCTAGGCTGTTTTTAAATAGCATTTTGGCCAGCCCTTATGAATACACAGTGATTTCTTTAAATTAAGAAAAAATGGAGTCTTGTTTCACGTATAGCCTTTGGCCCTGGAACTTAACCAGAGGCAGAACCCTCCCCCACCCCCCACCCCCGACCTGTCTTTGTCCTGATTAGTTAGCTGTCACCATCTTGGTCTCATGCAGTCTTTAGGACACGTGAGAACCCCTGTTCTGAATGTCTGAGAGAAAGGCAGCCCCAGAACACTTCTCTGACAAAGGGCCTTTGTATAACCAACCATTATTTTATTCCCTCCCAGTGCCTGTTCTGCCTCCTGTTCTTTTTTGGCTGGCCCTGTGAGGAAAACAGGTGAGGGAAATTTTTGTTTTAATCCACTGTCCATTCTTCTCTCCAGGTGTTTTTGCCTTTAAAATGCCTTCGGTCTTTGAATTCCGACCGATCATAGTTTTTGCTGAAAGAATAATCATCTACTTACAGCTCAGCTGGTCACTTTATTTCTCTGACCAGCCAGGGAAAGTATTATTATTATTAGACAATTTCTCTTCTCTCTGAGGGGAAAGAGCAGTGATCTGTTCCTCTGTTCAGGTCTCAAAAGAAGGTGAAAAATAGACTTTTTCTGGTGGCTTTTGTGTCCGAACATCCCACACAGTGGTGGAGGAGGCAGGTTAACTGATTGAGAACATGCATGAGGAGACCTCTCCTGGCACAGTTCTGCAGCGCGTGCCCTCCATAGCTTCTCAGCAAGTGTGTGTTATGAGCTTTCACAGAAGGCTCCGGGAACCATAACGGGAGCATTGGAAGGGAAAAATCTCCGTATTCTCTATCGGCTCCTGCTGAGCTCGGATTCTGCAATGTGTCTTGTTTAGTTTAGCGTTGGGTTTTTTTTCCCTCGGTAATTGTTTCTTACACCTGAACACTACATTGTCTTTACAAAGTGATTGCATGTGGACCATCCCGGGGGGATTCTCACAACAGCTCTATAAAACAAGTGGGGCAGGCACAATTACCCCCAATTTATAGAAGAGGAAAGTGAGGGAATATCATTTACTCAGGTAACACGGCTGTCAAGTGATAGGGTAGCACAGAGACTCTTGTAAACATTCTTTTCACTTCATTGTGTCACTTCTCATAGAAAATGAGATCAATGCCTTGGTTATGTGTGTGTGTTTCTTTTAATTGGAGTCCGCAAGTTCATCAAAGAGAAAACTCCCATTCTACTCATTACATTTCCATTCACAAAACTGCAAGCAGGTACGCCCAAAGTGCTTCAGGATAAAGTAACTGCATTTTAGTAAGAAGGGGAAATTGGAAAGGGAAATGTAACTTTTTTCTAACAAAATACTTATAAACATATTTATGGATATAGTATAATTATATCTGGGTTTGTCTTTAAAATAGTATGGTAGAAGAGGTGGAAGAAGGTGGTGGACCTAGATAAAACAAGATTGGCTATTTATTGGCAATTGTTGAGGCTGAGTCTTAGGGGTTATTATGTTATTTGGTGCACGTGTTTTTGAACATTGTGAAATCGTCATAACAAAATGCTAAATATATAAAGATGCATTGCTAGTGGAGGAGCCCCTGCCTTTGGAATCCTCAAGTGGAAGTAGAAGACCACTTGGTGAATACATTAAAAGGAACGCTGCGTAAGATCACCCCTGCAACCATTAGAACCAAATGCTGACTGGCACTGGATTTTTATTTCAGTGAGAGAAACTTGCCAATACTCAACTAAATAAAGGGGATGGTAAACCCTTCTTGCCCCTATACGCTTTTATTATTGTTGTTTTTATTTGTTTTAGTTTTGCAAGTTGCACCAAGGTATTTTGATGAGACAGTAATGCTCTGTGTTTGAAAGATTCATTAATGCAAAATGGGCCATTAGGGATCCAGCCCTGAAAATTTTTATTCCTGAGACAAAATCCAAATGCCCTGTTGGGAGAAAGCAATCAGAGAGGAAGAAAAAAGCCCGCAGGAGTGTAAGAGGAAAAGAGAAACAGGCTAGTTGGTGGCTCATGTTTGAGGGGCAGAAAGGAGGGGCTGTAGGACCCGAGAGGTGAGGGTGGATACAGTGCAGGCAGGGCGCCCTTCACCACCAGCCTTAACTACTAGTGACCTTGAGGGAATGCCAACACCTCCAGACATGTGATGCTGGCAGCTCCCAGAGCCAGTTCTGCCTGACAAGGCTAAGCCATTTTAACACATTGTTTATTCCGCCGGCAAAATACGGGTTGGAGATCTCTGTGCAGATGGCCTTATGTGGTTCTGCGCAAGTCTGGGAGGCATGAGGCGGGTGAGAGGCTGAGCCCTGAGAAAAGTACATTCCGAGCCCCTGTGAGTTCTTGTCTCCTCAGTGCCAAAATGGAAAAGAATGATTATTTATGAAAACAGTTCATCCAGCAATATCCCTACCTTATGTTCTGGGAAGCTATGGATTTACACAGACAGGGAGAGAACTGATGTTAGCTCAGCAGGTCAGAAGACAAGATTTAAATAGAAAACCATTCAAGCCTTTTTGTTTGTCTGTTTTCTTTTGCCCAAATATAAATATAAATATATATATATATATATATTTTCTCTTTTAACTCCAGGATAACTACGTAAGACCTGTGAGAACACAAGTTTGTTTTTCCTCCCTACCCCGCCTAGTTTGAATTGAATTGAATAGTTTTGTTGGAGACATGGCTGCTGGTTTTCCTCTTTTGACAATGATAATTTGTGGGAGGTTTCTGAACTAAAACTGTGCAGAAAAGGACTCCAGGACACACTGAGGGAAGGCTAGAAGCCCAGGTACATAGGCCCTGACAAACGGCCAGACATGGTGGCAGCAAACCCTGCATTTCCATTGATGACATGCAAAGTGCCTTAATGTTTCACACCCGTTATCT
Organism: Phoca vitulina; assembly: GCF_004348235.1. Taxonomy (NCBI): domain Eukaryota; kingdom Metazoa; phylum Chordata; class Mammalia; order Carnivora; family Phocidae; genus Phoca; species Phoca vitulina. The sequence goes on along the minus strand of NW_022589715.1, from coordinate 44,575,601 downwards.
CCCATCATTCTCAAGTCACCTGTGAGTTGTCTCAAGTAAGTCTTATTACCCCCATTAGAAGTAGGGATGGTTAAGGCTTAGAGAGTTAGCCGAATTAGTTAAGAGCTCATTTTCCCAGATTCCAGGTCATACCAGCAAAACACGCTGTTACTCCAATCAGCAGGATGGTTATGCTCACATGCCTCTCTCATGGCAGGCTTGCTCTCCAGCCAAGCCATCTTTCCACTTCCCTCCTTGGTTACCAGAGGGTGACCCAGAGACCACTGGGCAAACGACTAACTTTGGAACCCCAGCATCACCCCACTGTCAGTACAGCCACCTGCACTCAGGGAGGTTTTGCTGAGTCTCACGTCACAGGGCTGAGTGCTATCTAAATGCTAAACATGATGACTGGGGAATAATCAATTCTGCATCCTGGGGAGCCCCTGTGGACTCCAACATCCATTCTAGATCAAGACCGTATTCTCTTAATGCATTGCTTTGACATAACATGTCAGAACCAGCATGCTACATTTTCCTTTGTTTCTGAATCACAGTGGTCTTTGGGGACGTGCTTCAGAAGAAAAAAAAAATCAATGAGAAGGTTTGCACATTAATTTGGAGTCCCATGTTCAAACTTGGGCTCCAGTACTTAACAGCTGTGTGACCTTAGGTAAGTGAGTTACTGTTTCTGAGTCTCAGTTGCCACAACTATAAAAAAAAGAACAAAGAAAGAAGCCTCAGAGGGTTACCGTGGTACTGAAAAGGGACCATGAATATGAAAATATCTTGGAAAGTGGATTAAGGTAATAGCAACAATCACAATTCTTTATATTGTTGAAGAAGTAAGAAGTGGGGAAGGTTTCTCTCTCACTTGGCCTTAGGGAGACTGAGGCATCCTGAATTCTAATAAAAGAAATTTTGGCGGGGAGGGAGCACTAAAACATACTAGGCTCAGCTGTATATTGTTACAGTGATCAAAGAAGTCTTTGTGGTAAAAATGATGTGATGTGATGAGGATCCTTAGAAAGTTAAGAAGATATACAGAAAAAGTGTTATTAATGCTAAAACACAAAGGACTAGAATTTGGTTTAAGTCATTTGGTTGAAAAGTTTATCTGGCCTCTTTTCTGGCTTTAGAGAGTGATCCAATGTAAGCCCAGTTCTAGTGGACAGCTACTAGGAAAGCAGCTGGCTTCCTCAAACGCCAAACTGGTGGGGGGAGAACACCTGACTTAGAGGAAGAAGGGTAGATAAGAAGACTTGGCCACAGCATGACCCTTCACAAGGTCCAACCAGCACGTCCGGAGGGTTGAGAGCAGAGAGAGATCATTGCATCCAGATGCACCTCCTTGATACCTCTAGATACGCTTTGAACACCAACTCCGAACCTAGCACTCTGTACCTGTGCCATGTGACAGTCACATCTGATAGATATTATGATCTTACGCAAGGTCAAAGACGTACGGTATTCACCCACTCAACACAGATTTACTGAGCACCTTCTATGTGCCAGATGCTATTCTAGGTTAGTGGAAGGAGGGAAGAGCAGGCTTGGCAATGGTCCTGATTTGTGTGGACTGTGCAGTCTGGTGGGGTGATGATTGTCATTTGGGTTCAGAACTCCGGTGAAAGCAGACATAGTGCTGTTATTGAAAAGATGAGAGAAATGGCAAGGTGAAGCTTCTCCTGAAGGTGGCTCACCTTAGGGAATCATAATGGCTGGGATTTGAAACTAGGGAGCCACATGCCGCTGGAGACACAATCCCCTTAAATTGTGCTGTATTATATTATGAAAAGGGTAAAGAAACCATGCTCTTAGGATCTACTGCTCATGTTGCATCATTAATAAAAATCCACTTTTAGCACTGAGGTTTTTTCCACTCACTGAGCTGGTTGATGGAAGGCCTGGCTTATGCCAGGCATGGTGCCAAGTTCAAGGGCTAAAACAGTGACTATAAGATAGTTGCTGCCCTCAGGAACCCAGTCTGGGGGATGGAGAGAAAACTGATTTGGTGGGATAAGTGCAAGGACACAGGTGCAGGGGTGGCTGTAGGACTCCAGAAAGAGAGAGCAGCTCATGGAGCTTTGGGACCTTCGAGACCCTTCTGAGAGGCAGTACATCAGTGTCAAATCCTGTAGGTGTGTTTGCATTATGGTAAAACAGGTAAGCAGGGCAGAGGAGGGAGGGACAAGACTCTTGTTGGTAGGGGAATCCGCTGACACCAATACCTGCAAATAAGAGGAGATGTGGCATTTGCCAGGAATGGTGGCAGAATCTTCACGGGCGGAGAAGAGTGAGGCGTTTGGCAGGAATGAAGTCTGTGTATGAGCACTGTCCAGTCAGGAGGCTCTTGTTAAGCCATGCTGGAGAATTTAGGGAGCCATGAGAAGTTTCAAGCGTGGAAGTAAGATGATCGAAGCTGAGTTTCGCAATTCTCTTCGCTGCTTTGTGGAGAGGGAGGGAGGGAGGATGAGACCAGGGCAGGACAGGCTGATGAGTTAGAAGGCTCGGACAAGCGTGTTGCCCAGAAGCAACATGGTGAGATCAAGGGCATGGCTTTAGAGTGAGACAGATCAGGGTCTCGGTCTTGGCTATGCCACTTACATGCTGTGTATCCTCTGAACTTGAGTTTGTCTGTAAAATGAGGGTAAAATAGTGCTTCTAATGAGGTTGTTATGAGGATTAAATGAAATAAATGCATGTAAAGTTCTTAGCACAGTACCAGTTATCACACAGTTAAGGATTTGATAAGTGATAGCTGAAAAAGGAAGCTAGAATTTTTTCATAACCTCCAGTTCTGGGAATGATGGTTTTTATGCATCCACATTCTGCTACAGTATTTGTTAGAGTAATGCTCTTAGTTCAAATTATATTTAGGCCTCTTTGCCTACTACCTGCTTCACTTAGAAGCCAAAAAGCAGACAAGGGAATAGTCACCCTGCCCTGTTCTATTTCTGCCTGAGATTGATAAGGGTGGAAACGTTTTCTGTCCAGCTAGCTCTAAAAGGAAGAAAAACACACAAAGTTGAGCTGGGGAGGGGGGAGGCTTCTTTCCCTTCTTGATGTGCCACCATGTAAAGCATGGCCTTGGCACTTTGTGATCACCCAGTCAGTGCTAGCTAGGATTGCTATCATTGGCTTGGTCAGAATTTGGAGGCTGCCAGCCCAAAATCAGGCCAAGAAAAATGGTTCACAGGAGAAAGTGACTTTAATTTTACATGAAAAAAATCACTGAGTGCAAGTATGGGAATATGCAGCTTCTGTGTTTAATATTCACCCTTCCAGGTTTCTGGGATGATTTTCCCAGATCAAAGCAACTCCCTCACGCCCCATCTCTCTCTCTCTCTCACACACACACACACACACACACACACACACCTTTGCACTTCTGGTATGCCAATGAGGGAACTTTACTAAATGGGACATACCACCTGACACCTTTAATCTGATAGGACTTGCTCTGGCTCTGAGTATCTCCATTGATGACAAAGTGGAAGCAAAGAAAAACTAGTTAATACATGGATAGTCCTTTTACCTTCTCTGGAATTCAATCTGGATTCATAGAAATTAGCAGTTGTTTCTGTTTACCTATGCTGAAGACTAATCAGAGTTCTAATGAATGGAGTTTTTATTCCACGTAACTGGGTTGTCCTTATTGGAAGCATTGGCCAGTGCAGCTGAAGAAGAGAAAAGATTCACTGAAACTAACAACCTGATAAATGTGTAACAATGAATTAGATGGAGTATAGCACCAAGGAGAAGTATTTTAACCTCTTCACTCCCAGCTGTCTTTCTGTTTCACTTTTCTTACATGCCCCTCTTTTCTACCTTCACTGTTTATTTTGCTTAACCATTCTTGAAAGTAAATTATTTCATTCCAACTCTTCACCTGGTCTCACCTTAACGTTTTTATTCACTGCCATGGGCTCTATTTTGCCTCACAGCAATGCTCACCCATTATAGCAAAGAGGTAGAGAACCCAGTGGAAGGGAGAGTTAGAGGATTTTGTTTTAAGGAAACAATGAAGTGGCACTTAGTAAATACTGAATCCTGGACTAGGAACTAGGGTGGCATACGGGTGTTGGGATCCAGATGACTTGAACATTTACAGATTTAGAAGTATTGGGGTCTAGCTGATGAGCAGGTGTGCAGAGTATCAGCTGACATGACTGGGGAGTGAGGGAGTGGGACAAGAAGTCAGAGACTTTATAATTTGCTTTTACCACAGTATGATTTGTTTCTACTATGCTGGTGAAGTTTGAAGAAATTTAGGTTACATGTATTAGAAGATGTTCCATAAGCAAATAATACATAGTTTGGCCAGACCAAACAAAACAAAACAAAAACAAAAACAAAAAAAACCCCCAAACCTTTTAAAATTAAAAAAAAATTGTTATTGTTTGTTTTTGTTTTTATTTTTTGGTCATCCCAATCACCTTCTCTTCTCTAGAAAGTTCCATGCTGGAAACCTGAAATATTTCCTTACTTTCCCTTTCAAACCCACCAATTCAAGTTACTGCATACCTGCACAGTTTAGTCCCTTTCTGTTGCAATGGCAAATATTATGGGTTGGTTTTATTTGTAAAAAATCTGTTAGCATTGAATTATCTTACAGGATTCTTGTGCGAATATTATACAAACATTTATCAAAGACTGTCACTGAGATCTTGGGTGACATGCATTATCCTTAGGTACTCTTTTTGCAGCTGTTAGGATTATAAGAGATGATTTTCAACCTGAAACAAGTGGACAAAAATATAACAGTGGAGCAAAGAGCCCACACTCAGGGTTTGTGTCTCGTTTCATACTTAGAACTGTGTGAACTGTCATGTTGCACAAACACTCCAAGCCTTAGTTTCCCCATCTGCAGACTGGGACTAACGAGATAGTCTCTACATCATATGAGGATTAAATGAGTGTGATCACAGCACATTGCCAGGGCCTGCACACGGAGAGGCCCAGAAATGGCAGCTCTTCAGAGAAGAAGGAAATGGTTATAGTTCTTTACAGTAGGTGCAGAATTTCATTTTCTAAGTCGGGATGGTAGTGGAATTTATTATGAATTGAAATTTGGGTGAAATGTATTGTGGCTCCCTGAGGATGAAGACTGATGAATTCTGGTTTCTGTCCTTGGACACAATGGCCTTTTGTGGTTAACTGACCCTTTAACATAACTCGGGGAGAATATGGCACTTTTAATTATATTGATGCAGTGATGTAATGGTATGTCTTGAAAGAGCTAGAATTTGCTGGTTTAAGTAACACTTAATAGCATTCTAGCAATCTGTAGAAGCAAGAGGTACTGTGCTCTTGTTGAAATAGGATGGACTTGGAGCCAGACACACTTTCTGGGGTCAAACTCCGGCTGGGTAACACACCAGTTACACCACTGGCAAATCATACAGGCTTCTTGTGCCTTACTCACTTCTGTACCAAGAGACTGTAATTCCAGCTCTCTTATTGGAGTTGTTTTAAAAGGGCTTATGACGATTTCTGACCTATAGCAGGTGCTGGGCAAATCTTGATTTCTTTCTACTCTGCTTCCACATTTTAAATTCCAAACCAATGTTCTATCAGTATAAATTAATTGGGTATTAGAATAAGAAAGCAAAATGCATTGCAATGTACCAGGAAGACATTGGTGAATTGGGGTTTTTCTTCTTGACTTAATAAATTAGCAGGAATGAGAAGTCCTTGTGAGGCTTCGAGACAGTGAGTGATAATGAACCAAATCATTCTACTTTTCATGGTCATCCTTTGAAGGAAGAATTGCTCAAGGGGCGCCTGGGTGGCTCAGTCGTTAAGCGTCTGCCTTCGGCTCGGGTCATGATCCCAGGGTCCTGGGATCGAGCCCCGCATCGGGCTCCCTGCTCTGCCAGGAGCCTGCTTCTCCCTCTCCCACTCCGCCTGCTTGTGTTCCCTCTCTAGCTGTCTCTTATTCTCTCTGTCAAATAAATAAAATAAAATCTTTAAAAAAAAAAAAAAAAAAAGAATTGCTCAAGCGTTCAACAAGGTGTTTTGGTGAAGTTCTTGCGTGTTGGGGTGTAGGTGCTCTACAGAGCGGCATCCGTATGTCAGACGTGGTGCTGAGTGGTTGACATGACCTGCCTTTGGTCTTCACAACAACTTTGGGTTTGGATTCTATTTTCATCATGTATAAAGTGCACACCCTTGAGCAAATCATTTAATCTCTCTGACCTCCAGTTTTCTCATCAATTCAGAATGATAACCTCTACCTTACTGCTGTTGTCTGAATGTTTGTGTCCCCTCCAAATTTGCATGTTGTAATTCTGACCTCCATTGTGATGATATTTGGAGGTGGGACCTTTGGGAAGCAATTAGATCATGAGGGTGGAGCCCTGATGGATGGGATTAGTGCCCTTATAAAAGAGATCTCAGAGGGCTCCTTTGCCACTTCCACCATGTGAGGTTATAGTGAGAATGTGCTGTGATCTCATCTGTGGACCAGAAAGCAGGCTCTCCTCAGACACTGAATCTGCTGGCACATTGATCGTGGACTTCCCGGCCCTCAGAACTGAGAGATAAATATCTGTTGTTAATAACTCACCCAGTCTCTGGTTTTGATATTGTGTTCTAGCAGCCCAAATGGACTAAGATGCTTGTATGTTGTGAGAAGCAGATGAGATAAGGCCTGTCAAAGTGCTCTGTAAATGTTAGCTATTGTGAAGGAGTAGAACTCTCAGGAACAGAAAAGTCCCTAGCCTTGAACATTGCTATCATTGAGAGCAGCACAAGATGGGGACAAATGATTTTTTGGATACCTACTATATTCCAGATTCTCTTTGAGGGCTTTTGCATACCTGGCTGAGGTTCTGGGTATCAGTGATAGACTCCTATGTAACTTTGACTTTGCCTCTAAGTTATTCTGAATGCCTCGGTGCATATGAAAAGAGAAGCTCAGGGGCAGAGGTACATGCATGGCAACCCAAACTCTAACATCGAAGTTCATCATAGGAAGACTGAGGACCACCCATCAAAATTCTCAAGTCTTGCATTTTTAATAACAAAGATCTTTTTTTCTTAAGAAAAATATCCATAAAGTAACATCTCGTCTCTGCCTCATCCTTTCATGATCTGTGTCTTCAGGACAAAAATGAATACCCTTTCTCTTGAATATGATTCTTTCTCATTTATTTATTTGAGAAAATTTTCATCCAAAGCTTTTAAGTCAGATTTCTTCTGTATTTCTCCTCCCCAAAGCCTGCTTAGTCAGGCAACATTCATGCCACTGCAAATGCTCCTAACTAAGGAATCAGAGCCCTTGCTGTGCTTATTTTCTTTTATCCACTTCTTGGTGCTTTAAAAATCCTGGTATTGATGGTACAAGAGTGAACTTTTTTCTTTCTCAGCTTTGGGATAAAATATGCTTTGCCTAAAGCATGCTCTGAGCATTTTTCTTTGTACCTTCAAGATGGAAAGAAAGAGCTGAGAATAGACTGACAGACTCATGTGGGCATGTTCCTGGCTTACACAGGAATGAGCTGGTGCCTTACTGATTATGCTGACAGAACTGTCATCCTCCAACTGCAAGGATAGGGGATGGCCCTGGCTTCCTCTAGGAATGGATCCACAGGGTTACTATAAGCTTTTGAAACAGTGAGCCAGCCTCCATGGTTATGACAGTTGGAGTCGTCTTTGACTTGTCTCTTGCTTTCAACCCCATTACTCAGAAGTCTGATTGCTTCTTCCTTGGAAAATTCTCTTGGATTCACCCCTTCTTCTCCATTTCTAGTTTTATTCTGGTCAAGAGTCTTGTTCACCTCATGACTGAATAGCTTCTGCTCTGTCTCCTTCTCACCAGTTTGTCTCTTTTCTAACATGTCTTGGACACTTAGCTTCGAGCAAACACTCTGAAAACATGACTTCCTGTTCCTGCTTTAGGGCCCACAATGGCTTCCCCTTGCCTGTCATGTTGAATCTACAGTCCTTTGCCTCTATTTTTAAGTCCCTCCTGGTGAGGAGGACTCACTTCTGCTAAAGATTAAGGTCCAAAATTTTGGGTTCCTTTCCTGGCTTTGCCAAATCCTGGTTCTGGGTCTTTGGGAAGGGCCCCTCAGCTCTCTGGATCTCAACTTCTACATTTCTAAAGTGAAGGATATAGTACATATGCTGGAGTCCGTCTGCCTTGCCCATTATAATCCTATTCTCTAAGACTGTAGTATTTCTCTCTCCTCATTTCTGTCAGTTCCTCCCTCCCTCTCTTCTTCCTTGCCTTCTTCCTTTTTTTCACATTTTGATTTGTGATTAAAAAAAAAAAACAAAAACAGAACATGACAAATTGCAGTGACTTATTTATTTGAGTAATATAGTAATATAGAGAGAGACTCTGTCTTCCATATCATGTCTATAAAACTGTTGTAAAAGAAGTCATGCCCTCCAAGCAAGTTTCATAAATCCTATTGCTCTTTTGGGGGAGGGGGTGGAGAAAGAGAGAGGGGATTTGTAGAGGTAGAGGGGGAGGACAAAGCAAAGAGGAAGGGTACAGAGTGTTGATGATAAAAGGAACAGTTCCAGTAGTTATCTTCAGGGAATAGAGGGTCTTCCCTGCATCATCACTAGAGAAGAGGGTACATGGTTTACATTAGCAGCTGGAGGGAATTTACTTAGCTATTTGGAGGCATTTTTAAAAGCTAATCTTGAAGTATAACGTACTCATCCAGAAGCTCTTCAGTTTTGTTTTGTTTTTTAAGTGTAAGATTTTAGTGTTAACTTTCTAAGGGTAAGGGACAGACAGAAGTTTAGCCTGGACAGCATCAGAAAATAAGAATATAATATCCAAATCAAATCTTTAGACTATGGAATTATTTTCAAGTGGATAAAGATCTATCTTCCTTTGGTTAGGTCTGTCTCATAGTATTTACCTCTCCTCCCACCCCTCCCAGCTCAACAAGCCCTGTTTCTCCTGTGTTCTTCCTCATCCTGGAAGCAACTTCATTTTTCTCACTGTTCAGGTTCATAACCCTGTAGCCATCTTTGACGCTGTTTTCCCTTATACCCTATATTCAGTTTGTCAGTGATCTTATTGTGTTTGCCTTCAAAATACACCCAGAATCTGACCCCTTCTCATTATCTCTACTGTCCCCACCTTCATAGGAGCTATCATTCCCTCTCACATGGGTTATTGTAATAGCCTCCTAACTGGTTTTCCTACTTCTGTCTTGACATCCTTCAGTCTCTTCTTAACAGTAATTCTCTGAGAACTTGAATCAGATCACATCCCCCCCCCCCCACCCCCATGGCTTCCTATCTCACCGTGAACAAGAGCGAGTGTCCTTACAAGGGTCTACACGTCCTTCATTACATGCAAACCTCTCTGTGATTCTCTGACCTTATCTTACACTATGCCTTCTTCACTCATCCATTCCAGTCACTCTGACTTTTTTGCTGTCCCCTTGTACATACAGGTGTGTCCCTGACTCAGAGTCCTTGGTCCTGCTGGCTCCTGTCCTGCAATCCTCTTCGCTAAGATGTTCATATAGTTCAGTCCATCACTGAACTTGGTCTTGACTCAATTGGTTCCTTCTCTGAAGGGCTTTATGGCCAGTGTATTTACCACTTCTGAACTTTCCTACTTCCTTTTCCTGTTTTATTTTTCTTAGCACACATCACTATATAGCATATTTTACATCTTATTTTTCATGTTCATTTTCAGTCACCTACTATAGAATATAAGCTCCACAAGAACTTTTTATCTCTTTCTGCAGTCTGTTTCGTTATCTGCTCTATATCTAGCATATAGAGCACTGACACAGAGTAGGCAATCAGTGGGTTTTGTTGAATGAATGAGTGAACTGGTGGTCACCAAGCTTTGCTTCCTTCTTTCTTTAGGAAATGATATTCAGTTACTTGAGGAATTTAAGGTCATCTGCTGCCTCAAATTTGCAGGACTGTTGGTATTGAATATTAGACTTAGACAAAGAAAGCCAGGAACAATCACACACGGGCATTTGAAATGGCCCTCACTCCTAGTCTTCACACCAGCTATAGTGGTGTGGACAAAATGTCAGCTGCTAACAGACCTAAAGACTAGGAGACTGCAGATGGCTGGTGAGCCTGTTAACCTCTGCTGCCTCTCCTCCTGGGGCAGGGTCTAGAGGACAAATTGACAATAAAAAGACCCTGGTCCTTTAGCTCATTCCTGCTGCCACTTAATCATGACAAGCCAGAAGAAAGTGGCTTGCAAAAAAAAAAAGCAGGATTTTCACTAACGCATGTGAGATTCCTAGAATCACAAATGACAAAGCTGTAAAGGCTCGCTGGAAGCAGCAGTCTGAGGACAGTGAACCAGACACAAAGCTGGTTTGATTATTAAACAGTTGAACAAATTCAGTCACAATCCATTGCCAGGGCTCAAGTTTTCTTTCTGTTTAGTGGAGATGGACATGACTTTGGCAATCACTGGGTTTAGTTCTGTAACTTTATAGAGGAGTAAACTGAGGCCCAGAAATGTTAGATGATTTTCATAGGTTATTATATAATGAAGTGCCCTTGGGACTAGAACCAGAACCCAGGCCTCCTCCCTCCAAGCCCTGGGGTCATTATACTACTTTTTAGATTCCTTGTCCTATGATATACCTCTCAGGAGGTGGAACTTGAGGGTTACAGGGATGGCCTGCAAGCCTGCCCCACAGGGAGGTATCCATCCTTTATCTCTGCTTTCTCTATTCACCAGAGAGAGAGATTTTCTACCTCTGTTAAGCTGGCAGGGAAAAGGTGAGCAACCAAGGATGGTCTGGGTGAACTTGAAGAAAATAGAGGTAGGGAAAGGTGGAAAGTAATAATTTTGGGTGAAAAGGAGTCCTAAGGTGGCAAAAATAATTGAAATACTGGAGCATTTAAAAGAATATAGATAAGAAATTGCAAGAAATGTGCACCAGGGGGAAAAAAAAAGGAATAAGAAATGGAATGGAACAAGGAAATACATTTACGTTTCCCATATTAAAAGACTGATTTTCAGTAATGTTCTCTTCTGAAATACCCTGCTTCTCCCTCAACAAAGGCCACCCCCTCACCCCCCACACACACTTCATCTTCTCTTATCTAAATTATTCAAGGTGCAGGTCTACTGCCATCTACACCATGAAACCTTCCTTCTCTGATCCACCATGTCATCCACAAATGCTGCCTGTAGTATATCCCTTTTCTGAATTCCCGCAAGACTTCTATCTCTTGTGGCACCTGTGATTTGTACATGGCTTACTCCCATGTTGGCTTGTTAACTTCCTAAACTCAGATCTCTGTCTGGTTAGTCTTTTTGTCCTTCACAGTAACTACTTCAGTGCATGCTCAAAAGATACTTGTTAAATGAATGAATGGAAACATTTTGTTAAGTAATAATAATAAAATTAAAAGTATTTATAGAGGATATTAAACCCACACACATATGAACAGATGGAACAATGGCTGAGAAAACATCTTGAAAAACATTGCATTAAAGGTTATACTATACAAAAGAAAGTAACCCAAAATCACAAGTAAAGATGAAAGAATGACAGGAACCTAAATCCTAGAGAAAGTTGGGGCTTGGGAAAAATGTTAAGACCTACAAAGAAGACTGTCCATCTGCATTCAGGACAGGAACTACTGATCAACCTGCTGCTACTGTAACACTCAGGGATAATAAGAGAACACAGAAGTAACTGATTCCTATTTGACTTCTACCTTCTTAATCATGGAGAATAGTCCTGGAGAGTGTTGAATAGTCTTTTGTCATATTGGAAGTGAAGTTCAGTATATGAGAGGAGAGAAAGAGAAGAGCAAGCTGCTTCAGTTGAGTTTCTACTTCCCTACACAGAAGGGTAGTATCTCAAGGTTCTGGAAAGACTTGGGTAAATGAAGAGGAAACTGCTTGATCTTTGAAGAATTATGAACAGGAGTGGTATCAGAAGACTGGAGAGTAATAAGTAACGATCCATTTTTTCAGGAAGATGGAAAACAGATTGTAGAAACTATAGACCAGAAAACATCAATTCCAGTAGCAATTTCTTCTAGGATTGGCAATTTATAGTTGGTAAGGTGCTTACAAATAAACAGATAAACAAAACTAAAAATTACTAGAAAATAGCTTGGATTCATTAAGAACATGACATGACAATCCTAATTTCATGTTCTCATCCCACATAGTGGTTAAAGCACCTGAATCTTCTAGAAAATTCATCAGTTTGCTTCTTATCTTCACTCATGTGTTTCAAACTCATGTCAAATTCATGTCCCAAACTTTACTTTTGTTTTTACCCGACCCATCCTCTGCCAGTCTGCTCCTCACATAACTCAGTAAATGACACTGCCATCCACTAGGTTGCAAATGCTAGACTTGGGCGTTATTCTGTGACTGGCCTCTGCCTCTCACCTCACAGTAAATCCATCATTCACATCTGAGGACTCTGAGTCCTCTCTGCATCTATAGCCATCCCCGATGGCTTGATTCCCATCTGATTCTTAGTGAGCAGAGACTGCTAAGTGGCCTACAAAACCATATGTAATGAATTCTATTTGTTCAGGATCTAAAGAGCTCAGATGGTCAGAACTAAAGTAGTGAATAATTAGAATCACTTGGGTAGTTCTGATTCTAATAGGATGATTAGAATACCTCTGTGTGCCAAGCTCAGTGGAGGCATCTGGTTACTCTTCACTAATGGTAACAGAAAATTCACAGGTGAATAGGACTTTGGTATGCAGGGCAGGGAGATAATGCCATGTCAGGGTTCCTGGTCCATCTGGAGGTGAGGGCATAGCATGGCGTCCAGCATTGACTAGGGTCTCTGAGTCCTAAGATATTGAACATTTTCTTTCTTCTTTTTTTAAAGATTTTATTTATTTGAGAGAGAGAGTGAGAGAGAACATGAGAGTGGGGTGAGGGACAGAGGGAGAAGCAGGCTCCCTGCTGAGCAGGGAGCCCCATGTGGGACTCGATCCCAGGACTCTGGGGTCCTGACCTGAGCCAAAGGCAGTTGCTTAAATGACTGAGCCACCCAGGCACCCTAGTTGAACATTCTCAACATTATGGGGCTGTTTTGGAATGTAAAGGATAGAAAAATATAAATATGAAATTATGTACTATTTTTAAGAAGGCTTTACTTTATGGCATTTGCAGAAATTAGAACCTTGACATACCTACAAGGCTCAGTACAATATATCTGGCATATCTACCAACGTCTAACTTCAGGTAACCCAAGAGATGTGAAATTTGGCTTTTTAAAAGTGTTTTAAAAAAGGAGATTGGAACAGGTTTATAACTTCAAGTCCTCAGGAGAAGAAACAATAGTCCTTTCTTTCTCCATTTTCTTAAAATGGTATTTCCTTTTTTAAAATTTTAATTTAAACTATATTATAAACTCTCTTCCTCCACTCCCCATGATGTCTTGAAATGATTAAGAGTCGTGGGGTCTTGCTTCTGGGGTCCAATCCTGGATCTGCTACTTGGGCAAGTTGTTTATTGCTTTATGCCTAGTTGCTTTATCTGCAAGTGAGGATAATAATGGGGCCTGGCCTGCCTGGTTACTCTCAGGAATAAATGAGATAATACAGTGAAACACTTGGAGCACATAGTAGGTACTCAATACATGTAAGCCCAATTATTTGAGTATACTGTTATTATGTCTGGAGTCTCAGCTGTCTCCCACTTTGCTATTGTCTTTGCAAAATCATTTAACTTCATTCTTCTCAAAGGAAGACTCCTTATCATTCCAAGTTCTGGCTTTGATTAGCTGGGGATTGGGACACCTTGACCTTCCTTCTACTTTCATGATAGCTACTCTGTCAGTCCAGAGAAGCTCAATTCAGTTCATTCCAATCCTATCTAATCCAATTCAGTTCATCTTGTCAATTGAATTTAGTGCAACTCATTCATTTCATTTATTCAAAAGTATCTCCTGAGGTCTAAGTCATGTATAATACTTGCCAGACCTAAGTCAGAAACAAGGCATGAGAATCCTTGTTTTTAAGGGTTTTACAAATATGAATGCTTTCTGTAGCTTCACATCTTTCTTAGTGGAGAGAAAATAAGAAAGCCTATCCCTTTAGGGGTTTAAAGGTCTTTTCCTTTAAACAATCTAGATATAAACAACATCTAGCCAATACCAGTTGCTGGGAAATGCAGTTCTGATATCTAAGTGGTTCTAATTATTCCTACTCAAGGGGTGGGGGGCGGTTCGTAAAGGCTGACAAATCTTCCCTGGAGGCTGTAGCAGACAAGTTATTCAACTTTGCTGAAAACAAGAGGGTGGCTATTGCAGGGCACAAACAACAGCAAAATAAACAAAGACTGGGATTTTCTATTTAGTCAGAATGAATTGATTTTCCCTGGATTGTCACTTAGACCATAATGATTGTTGGAAGGGAGACAACTTAGAGTAAGACAAAGACAAAATTAGATGGGTTGCAAATCAGTAGCTGATTTTGATTGCTTGTCTTGAAGGCAGAGTTAGAAAAGTACAGTAAATGGGGAGGCAGGATATCTGAAACATCTTTGAATTTATTTTTCTATAATCATTCATTTCATCTCTTTTTTTTGAAGTTGGGGATCGACAAACAAAATGGTAAATTCAGCTTAATTCTAGGAAAAGTTGTCTAGATCTAACTGGAGCCTATTTGCTTACTGTGTAAAAGAATAAATTAACCTAATGTTTAAATAAGTTTCTCTGAAGGAATTATTTATTTTAGAAACATGTGGCTTTAGATCCAAAGATCTTCCAGGCATAATATGATCTCAGCTCTTCCCCACTCCAGGCACTTGAAACAAATAAATGAATAAAAAATTAATTCTGTTTGAAAAGACTTCAAGTGACTTAAGTAATTTGTATTTCTTAACTACAAACTAAGGCAGGGTCTAATCTGTTCTACATTCAGTTATGGAGATTTTTGAAGGCTTTTATTGCAACCCAAACAGTTTCTATGAACTACACCTTGGTCCTTTTTTTTTCTTCGATGTTGGTCCTTTTTACCCAAACTTCCACAGATTGTTAAGAGAGAACTTCTTTTTTTTCCTATTAGATAATATTTCTTGAATTTGAAGATCTAGAATGGAAATGCTCCAATTTCCCCCCACCCTCACCTGAGTGTATACTTGGCACATTTCTAGAAACGAAATTGATTTAGCAGCAATACTGTTTCCTTCAGGAGAAGAAACCCTTTCTTTTATTTGCTGCTTTGTGCCTAGCTCTCCAGTTGTTCTTCCCACTTACCATGCATTCTCCTTTAGTGTACCATATACTTAAAGCTTTTAAAAATATCTAGCACAGGTGTCAGCTTTTCAAGGAAGTGCCCTATGTTTAATCCCAAGCATAGGGATTTGTCCCTTCAAAGAACTTATACAGTGCTCCAATTTTGTTCTGCTTATTCTATCCTTATGTCATCACATGATAAACTGAAAAGCCTTCTCTTTTTGTGTGAATGTGTATGTGTGTGCGTTTACTCTCTTCAGCTACGTTAAGAGTTCACGTGTCAGGGCTGTATCTTTGGCTCTTCTGTCCCAGCAAATGGCTGTATACACAGTAAGTGTTCAATAACGGTGTGTTGCTGGAGTAGCGGGTTGTGCATGATGTATGGCTTGGTTTAGGGTCTCAGTGATTTTTCTGTGAAGATGCTGAACTCTAGGTTTTGATAATCTCTTGGCATGTTTTCTGTTTGGTACCACTGCTCACTCTCTGTTGCTGAAATTACTTAAGTCAAATGGTCAGGACTGTAAATACACAGGGAGAAGGTCATTTGGTCTCTGTGCTGCTCAGGAGAAAATAAATCTGTTCTTTTCCTATGATCTAACAAACTGAAGCAGACCTGGGAAGCATCCTTTCAGTTGTAATTGTATTTCCACCTGTTTTGCACACCATATCACAGTTTTTAGGAAACAGTTAGGCCTGACAGGAAGAGCAGTCATTAGTGGCCTTACTTTGCAGGTGAAAGAGCCATTACCATTCACCAGACCAATATTTAGGACATGCATACTGAATTATTTAAAACTAATAATGCACATGGAAAACATCAAAGTAAAAAATGGGATGAAAAACTTCACTGTGATAACATTTATTTCCTCCTGGCTTGTCCAACTGTTCCCTTTGTTCAAGGGCACAAAAAGAACCTCAGGGATGATAATCCTGGGTACCAGACTGCTTTCTTGCTTTCTTCGACAACCCACTCCCCCTCTGTTTTGCCTGGTCAAGAACATAGTGGTGAGATGGACTTTGAGCATGACAGTGTGAGGAGCTATGCTGACCTGCTCTGTAGTGAAACTGGTGAAAATAATAAAAACAAAGGAAACAACAACAACGAAAACTGTTCAGCGCCTTTGGAAATGCTCCTAAGGGCAAAGAGCAAAGAAGGAAACATGTATTTAAGAAAACCTATGAGAAAGGCAAGAGTCTGTAGCATTTAAAACAAAATCATTGCTTCTCTCTCCTCTTCTCTCCCATCTCAGAAAGGTAGAGACTACTCCAGACTGTTGCAGCCGAGAACATGGGTTCCTTCTCCTTCCAGCTCTAGCTGGAAGACCCTCTTGCCCAGAGGAGCAGGACTTCAGCACATCTTATTCTGTCCCCAGGTGCCTGTTGCTGAGGCTATGTCCTGGGCAAATGCAGTTAGGAAGTGGGGCTTTTATCTTCTTGTCAAGCCACACTTGTGCGTCAGAGGCTCTGTCTTGGGTGTAGCCTGCTGAGAATCCTGGGGCCCCAGTAGCTCTTGCCTGTGCACATGAAGTGGTGGTTCCATGGCAGAAGAATCAAACTGAGAGGATCTTAGGTGGCTACCCTATCTTCCACCAAGTGCTTAACTCCTAGAAGGAGGATCTCAGAGAGAAGTTGCCATTGAATCCACTCCTGGTTCCAGTGTCGTGACTGAGATTTTTGTCTAGGGAGGCAGGGGGAAAGCAGACTACAAAACAGATATCTAGTATTCTCTTCCCAAAGGAACGGACTTCATTTGCAACGGAGCATGGAGAAGTTTAAGCCTAAGGGCATTCTCAAAACCAGTAGAGACGTGGTAAAAGGCAATTGGGAGATTCATGGATCTAATAAGTATCCAATGCAGGCTGGCTAGTTTGCAGGAAAGAACTAGGAAAATAAGACAGCTGGAAGAAGCCCTCTCAGGGTCAGAACAAATATCAAACACTGACCTCAGAAATGATTTCTTTGAAGGAGCCACAATTTGATTAGTCTGTAAAGAAACTTAGGTCTCCAGGGAATTGTTGAAAAGCATCACATTGTCTGCTTGCAAGTAGTACAGATTAACATCTTGGTGTGTTCAGGGAAAAGTGAAAGAGAGCCCTCCCAGTACCACTTTCCTCCCAGGGTGACTGTGGGTATATGTAGAGCTGTGCCTCCCTGACAACACTAGAGTCTTTGACTAAAATAACCCGGGCAGTCACTAAATAGACAAACAAATAGCAAGCCATGGAGGGAGAATCAGTACCCAGAATGCTACAATATCTTTTCTAAAGTATCAAATTTCCAGCCTCAAATTATGAGGCATACAAAGAAACAGGGAAGTATGACCCATTTGCTGGAAAATAAGGCAAGCAACAGAAATTAACTCTGAGAGTAACAAAATGCCAAATTTAACAGAAAAAGATTTCAAAGTCATTTATATGATTCTTATAAATATGTTCAAAAAAGTAAGAGAAAGCATGATTAAAGCAATAAAGTACAATGACAATATTGCATCAAATTGAGAATATTAATAAAGAGAAACTATTTAAAAATATATGAATTTTAGAGTTCAACAGTACTGTTGAATGTTTTTTAAAAAATTTGAGGGTCTCCACAGTAGATTTAAATCTGCAGAAGAATTAGAAAAAATTGATCAATAGAGATTATTCAAACCAAAGAACAGAGAGAAAGAAGAATGAAGAAAAATGAAAAGAGCCTTAGAGAAATATGAGCCCAAAGAAGGGACACCAATATGTGTGTAATGAGAGTACAGAAGATGAGAGAGAAAAAGAAATAATGGGCGAGAACTTCCCAAATATTTTGAAAACCAATATCCTATACAGTTAGTAAGTTCCATAAACTCCAGTAGGATATATGCACAGAGACCCATAAACAGATACATTACAGTAAAAATGCTTAAAGTCAAAGAAAATGAGAAAAATCTTGAAAACAAAAGAAAAAGTGACATTACTTGCAACAGAACCTCAATAAAACCAGCAGCTCACTCCTCATGGAGGCCTGGGATTGTGGAATAACACATTTAAAGTGCTCAGAGGAAGAAAACCTGTCAACCAAGAGTACTATATCTAGAAAAGCTATCTTGCAAAAATGAAGGCAAAATATTTTCCAAGATAAGTAAAAACTGAGAGAATTTGTTGGTAGCAGACCTGCCTTACAAGAAAAACTAAAGGAATTGATCCAGGCTGAAGCAAGTGGCCCTAAATGGTAAATCAAATCCACACAAACAAAGCACTAATAAAGGTAATTATGTAATTATAAAAGATTCCATAAATGCATATATTTTTTCTTTTTTTCTTTTAGCTGATAAGAATAGAGCTTTATAGGTGTAACATTATCTCTCTCATTCTTCCTCTTACTCTGGAATCGATCTAACATAAACTCAAAGCTGATTCTGATAAGGGATATAAGGTAAACCTTAGAGCAACTGCTTTTAAAAAATCTCAAAAACATAGTGAAAGAGATCATTAGAGAAATTAATAGGCTCCTTAGAAAAGATCCACTTAATATGAAAGACAGTTGTAAAGGATGAATAGAGGAACAAAAAAGACATATAGAAAACAAAATGTCAAATGACAGATATAAATCCAACTATATCAATAATATTAAATGAATGAATTAAACAACCTAATTACAAGACAGAGATTGTCAAATTGGATATAAAAAACACGATCTAACTATATATTCTAAAGGGAACAGATTACATTCAAGGACAAAAATAAATTGAAAGTAAAAATACTGGAAAAGATACGTCTTTTAAAGAGCAGCCAAAGGAAAGCTGGAGTGGCTATCCTAATATCAGGTAAGAGACATTGAAAACAAACAAAAAATGTTAGTAGACCTAAAGAGGGATATTTTATGAGGATAACAGTTCCAATTATCAGGAAGATGTAACAATTATAAACATATATAAACTTAATAACATGGCACCAAAATACATGAAATGAAAACTGACAGAAATTAAGGGAGAAATAGAAGATTCAATAATAATAGTTGAAGACTTCAACACCCTACTCTCAATAATGGATAGAACAACTAGACAGGTCAAGAACTGTATAGGACACTTGAACAGCACTATTAAAAATTAGATCTAACAGACATGTACAGAACACTCAACAACAACAGGTACAGATTCTTCTCCAGAGCATATAGAACATTCTCCAGGGTAGATCATATGCTAGGCCATATAAAACATCCTCAATAAATTTGATAAGTTAGAAATAAAGTATGTTGTCCAACCACAGTGGAATGAAATATGAAATCAATAGCAGGAAAAAAAATGGGAACTCACAAATATGCCAAAATTGAAGAATGTATTACTAAATAACCAATGTATCATAAGTAAAAAGAGAAACAAAATACTTTGAGGTGAATGAAAATCAAGACATAGGATAGTAATACTTGTGAGATGTAGCTAAGACAATGCTTCTAGGGAAATTTATAGCTGTAAATGCCTATATTAAAAAAAGACATTAAATCAGTAACCTTCCACCTCAAGACAATGGAAAAAGAAGAGCAACCTAAACCTAAAGTGAGAAGCAAGAAAATAATAAAGAGTACAGCAGAAATTAATGAAAGGGAGAATAGAAAAAAATGAAACCTAAAGCTGATTCTTTGAAAAGATTTTAGAAAATGGGCAAACTTCAGTTAGAATGACCAAGAAATAAAGAGAGGACACTCAAATTACTACAATCAGAAATGAAAGAAGGGACATTACCATTGACTTTATGGTCATAATAAGGAATGCTTTGAATAAGTGTACATCAACAAATTAGGTAACTTAGAATAATTGAGAAATTTGTTAGAAAGATGTAACTCCTGAAACTGACTCAATAGGAAATAGAAAATCCAAACAGATCTATATGAAGAGATTGAGTTAGTAATTAAAAAAAAAAAAAAAAACCCAAAGACTATTCCATACCCAGATGGCTTCACTACTGAGTTCTATCAAATACTTAAGGAAGGATTAATACCAATTATTCACAAAATCTACTAAAAAATTTGAAGAGAACATTTCCCAACTCATTCTATGAGTGAGGTATTACCTTCATATCAACACCAGACAGACATCACAAGAGAACTACAGACCAGTATCTCAAAGGAGTATGGATGTAAAAATCCTCAAGAACATACTAGCAAACCAAATCCATGTAAAAAGAATTATACACGATGATTAAGTAGGGTCTATCTCAAGGATGCACAGTTGGTTTAACATCCCAATGTTATAATGTCATACATAATATCGAAAGGATAAGAAAAATGATATATTTCAACTGATACATAAAAAGGTTTTGATAAAATCCAACATCCTTTTTTTGATAAAAAATATTCAACAAACTAGGAATAGAAGGGAAGCTCCTCAACACAATAGAGTGCAGCTGTGAAAAACCCATAGCTAACATTATACTTAATGGTAAAAAACTGGATGCTTTTCCCCAAGATCAGGAGCAAGACAAGGATGTGTACTCTTGCTACCTCTACTTTAAATTGTATTGAAGATTCTAGGTGGGGTAAGTAGGCAATAAAAAGTAATAGAGACATGCAGAGTAGAAAGGAAGAAGTGAAAAATATTTCCATTCACAGATGACATGTTCTTGTATATAGAAAAATCCTACAGAATCGACGAAAAACCTGTTAGAACTAACAAATGAGTTCAAGTAAGGTGACAGGTTACAAGATCAGTATATAAAATTCAGTTGTATTTTTATATACTTGTAATGAACAAACTGAAAATAATATTAAAACAATTTCATTCAATGAAGTATCAAAAAGAATAAAAAACAGTAAATTTAATAAAAGAAGTACAAAATGTATAGCTTGAAAACGATAACACATCACTGAAAGAAATTATAGAAGATCAAAAAAAATGGAAAATCATCATGTTTATGAATCAGAAGACTTCACATCATTAAGATGGCAATAATCCTCAAACTGAGTTATAGATTCAGTACAATCTCTTATCAGAATCAGCTCATTGCTTTGTAGAAATTGACATGTTGATTCTAAAATTCATAAGGAAATACAAACCAAACAGTCCGGCAAAAAGACTTCCTGATATCAAAACTTACTAGAAAGCAATACTGAGAAAGACAGTGTGGTACTTACACGAGGATAAACATACAGATCAATGGAACAAAACTGAGGACCTGGAAATAAATCTATGCCTCTATGGTCAGCTAATTTTCAGCAAAGGTGCCAAGACCATGCAATAAGGAAAGAGTAGTCTTTTCAACAAATGGTGCTGGGACAACTGGTTATCTACTTGCAAAAGAATGAAGTTGGACAATTACCTAATACCATATACAAAAATTAATTCCAAATGGATCAAAGGTCTGCATGTGAAAGCTAATACTCTAAAACTCTCAGAAGAAAATATAGGAGTAAATCTTTATGACCCTGAATTTGGCAAGGGATTTTTGGATATGGATATGACACCAAAACACAGATAACAAAGGTTTAAAAATATATACTGGATTTTATAAAAATTAAAACCTTTGTACTTCAAAGGACACTATCAAGAAAGTGAAAAGACAATTCATTGAATGGGCCAAATATGCAAATTACACATCTGATTAGGGACTTGTTTCTGGAATGTACAAGGAACTCTCACAACTCAATAATAAAAAGACAACCCAATTAAAAAATGGGCAAAGAAGCTGAATAGATATTCAATAAAGAAGAGATACAAATGGCCAATAAGCATATAAAAATATGTGCAACATTACTGCTCATAAGAGAAATACAAATCAAAACCACAATGAGCTATCACTTCCTACTCACTAGGATGGCTAGAATAAAAAATGTCAGGTAACATAAGGATTGACGAGGATGTGGAGAAATAGGCACCTCACACACGGGAATGTAAAATGGCTCAGCCACCTTGGAAAACAGTTTGGTGGTTCCCCAATGTATTAAATATCAGGTTACCATATGACTCAACTATTCCATTTCTAGGTATATACCAAGAAAAATGAAAATGCATGTCCACACAAGAACTTATACACAAATGTTTAAAGTAGCATTATTTATAATAGCCATAAGGTGAATAATCCAAATGTCCATCAACAGACACATGGTCAAACAAAATGTGATATATCTATACAAGGGAATATTTTTCAGCCATAACAAGAATGGAATATTAATACCTATTGTAACTTGACCGAATCATGAAAATATTATGTTAAGTGAAAGAAGCTGGTCACAAAGACCTCATATAATTCCATCCATATAAAAGTCCATAATAGAGAAATTTAGAGACAGAAAGTAGATTAGTGGTTGTTCAAGTCTGGGTAGAAGAGGGTAGGGAGGAGAGTGATAGTTGAAGGATAAAGGATTTTCTTTGAGGTAATAAAAATGTTTTGAAATTGACTCAGGTGATGGTTGTACATATCTGTGAATATACTAAAAACCACTGGAATTTATGCTTTGAATGACTTATGTGCTTGTGTTCTATCTTAATAATGGTGTTTTTCAAAAGCAGGCAAAGGTAAAAGGAAAATAGCAGTACAATTCTAATGCTCATAATATCTGGAAGATGTTCCCTTGGGTGTGAAGAGAGGCAGAGGGGGTGGTGGAGGATTGTCTGTTCTCTGTGGGAGTAGAGAGGTATGTTTTATCAGGAAGCCAGACATAGAAACTTGTAAATTGTGGGTTTAGGGTTTTTGGCTTTGGAAATAGAGGCTAGACAATACCTTTAATTACCCACACGACCTTAGGCAAGTCATTTTATCTTGCTTGGCCTCATTTTTCATTCCTAAAACAAGGGGAGAGAGGAAGTGTATGCTCTCTAAAGTTCATGTAGCAATAAATTCTCTGATTTGAAGAGCAAAGCAGATTTGCACAGATGAAGACTTGACAGAATTTTAAAAAGAGGGGAATTAGTTTTTGGTGTCTACCACATACATTGGGTTGTATATACTACCTTTCTCAACTCTCCAGCTCCTCTGGGTATATATGGAGGCCCATTTGCCAAAGCATAATCTTGGTTAGCTACATCTCACTAAATCAGAGTTTCCTAAAGTATGTATTTCCTAAAGGAATATATTTTGAAAAATGCTAGAGAAAAGGGCTAGCCTTCAAAAGCCAAGATATTTCTCTTCCAAGAGGATTTTATATTTCAACTGCAGAGTCTTAGAAATTAAGGAAATATTGAAGCCTCCCAGAATTACTTTATTAATGGTGGCATTGTGACAAGTTATCGGGGGAGATATTTTGGGTGAACTGAGCTGGCTTGGTGCTTTTCAAATCATATTACATAAGATGTGGACTAGTTAGAGCAAGTTGGCCCAGACTTCAAACCACATCCAAGATGAGACAACAGAAGTACAGTTTCTCAAATCTAGAAGAAATCTTAGAGAAGAGGCTGTGAGGTCATATAAGATCACTAAGGAATTTTTCTTTCTTTTTTTTTTTTTTTTTTTAACTCTGTGGAGATTTTGTAACATCATCAGCAAGGTTCATTCTCATTGCGTGAAGACAGTTTAGAGAATATTTACAGAGCTCTCCAATCCTTCATCATGCACTCCATTTCCACATAGCATTCACTTTTGTTAAGCCTTTATACCTACAGGAGATGACCTACTTGACCTGCTGACAGTTAATTATTTCTGAGGGACTGTCTTCATAGGA
Source organism: Phoca vitulina (assembly GCF_004348235.1). Taxonomy (NCBI): domain Eukaryota; kingdom Metazoa; phylum Chordata; class Mammalia; order Carnivora; family Phocidae; genus Phoca; species Phoca vitulina. The sequence goes on along the minus strand of NW_022589715.1, from coordinate 44,551,815 downwards.
AATGTGGAAGGGGCAACAGAGAGTGGGAGTTAGCCCCACCAATCATCTCTCTCACAGGCATACACAAATTGCTCAAAGGGCTCTTGAACATTATTAGACAACTTCTGGTTATTTTGCGATTTATCACTGGAAATGGCCATTGACATTTACCTTTCAGTCCTCCTATTTATTCATGACCTTGCTCATTCATCTTCTGTGTGTGTCCTCTCTATTGAGTAGTTACTGAGTACCCACCCCTGGATGGCTGCAGGAGAGGGATGGAATGCTGGCCCTCAGAGAGCTTACTGTATTTGAGAGACAAGATAATATGTAAGTTTTACATTATAGATAACTCCAGAATTGTACATATATAAGCTTAGATGAAGAGTTTAGATTGTTTTGCTTTAGAAGTTCTGAGCACAGGGGGGCCTCTTTGTCTTTTTTTCATGTTTAGTACAAAGACTGGGCATCTTTAAATTAGGTTTATCAGGAATATTAATTTCATTTCTGACACTGAGAAGCTAAATAACTTTGGGTTAGTTCTTCAATTACATTTATTTCCAAAATGGGAACAGTAATAGCTATAGTACAAGACTGTTTGGTGAGATAGTATGAGAAATAAACAGCATGGTGATATAGTAGGACTTCCTAGATGTTTGTTAAATTTGGTGTTTCCTTCTAGTTTTTACTTGCTTGAAGGGACTTTCATTTATTCCTTCATGTATTTATTTGTTTTAGGATTTATTTATTTGAGAGAGAGAGACAGTGCAAGCTTGAGCAGGGAGGGGCAGAGGCAGAGGGAGAGGGAGAGAGAGAATCTTAAGCAGAATCCCTGCTGAGCATGGAACCAGACATGGGGCTCCATCCCAGGACCTTGAGATCATGATCTGAGCCAAAATCAAGAGTCAGTCACTTAACCGACTGAGCCACCCAGGTGCCCCGATTCATTCATGTATGTATTAAGTATCTACTCTGTACCAGGAACTATTCTACATGCTGGAATCCTTACCATCATGAAACTTTACTTCTACTTTCTAGTGGGTGAAAATAAATATGTAACTAAAAACACTCAAATTGCCATAACCTTATGAAAGAAAAGGGTACTAGGCTAGAGGATTGCTACTATAGCAGAGTGGTCAAGGAAGACCTCTCTAAGGAGGTAGCATTTTGGTAGACACTGGACAGATGAAAGACAATGAGGGGGAAAAAAAGACATTATAGACAATGAAATGCAAGTGAAAAAAAGACTTAAGGTGGGAAAGAGCTTGGTGTATTGGAAGAGCAGAAAGGGGCCCAAGGTAGCTAAGATTAGTAATGATGGGCAAGTGGGACAGGATATGCACTATGCCTGTGGAAAGACAGGCAGAGGTCAGATCATGGAGTGCCTTGTAGCCGTGGCAAAGCATAGAAGCTCCAGCAAGGAAGGGATTTTGTTTGTTTTACTCAACATTGGATCTCTTGCACCTAGAACAGTGCCTGCCATAGGAAGTAACATGAAACACGGGTTGAATAAATTTTATTCCAAGTGCAATTCTAAGTAATTATATGCCATACGCTTTAAAACTTTATCTAGCTGCTGTGTGAGGGCTGGATTGTAGCTTTGAGTGGAACCAGGGGATAGAAGAGGTAGGGACTTTTGCAGTAGTCCAGGCGAGAGACGGTGGTGGTTTGAGCTGGAGTGGTAGTAGGGAAGATAAGAAGTGGAGACATTTGTGCTATATTTCAGGGGTCAGGTCTCTAGCACTTGGTGTTAGATTGGATTTGGGTGTGTGTGGGGGCTGGGGATAGGTGCATTTCTGTAGATGATGAAGCTTGCGAGAGGAGATTCTGAGAGGTTTAGGGAAAGTGATTAATTGTACTATTTTCTACTTGTTTGGTTTTGAGATGCCAGTAAGAGATCTAAGTGGAGATGTCAAGATTTCAGCTGGATATTACTTGCCTGGTGCTTAATGAAGAGGTTTTAATTGTAGGTGAAGTGATATTTAAAGCCACGGACTGGATGATATCCCTGCAGAGAGTAGAGGCGCATGGGAGAAGAGTGTCCAGATGAGGTCTGGGGAACTCCAACATTTAAAGATGGGGCAGCAGTAAAGAACTCAGCACAGATCCAGGTCTGGCATGAGATGTAGGAGGAAGGCTAGTGTGGTGTCACAGAAGCTGGAAGTTCAAAGAGAAAACTGTTTCAAGCAAGAGGATGGTCAACTGTGTTGAGTGTTCCTGAGAGGCATGTAACATGTGGATAGGGGAGTGGCCATTGATTACATCTGGCACCTGAATTGTGTGGCATTCCTCTTATATTCAAATTTTTATTTTTTATTTGAAAAATGACATAAGCGCAGTATAAAACATACAGAAAATAAAGAGAAGTTTATTGGTACCTATGACAGGAAAATTTTCAATGGTTCCTATGGGAAGAGAGCCAGATTGAGTGGGTTGAATAATGAGTGGAGATTCCTGAGAAGAGATGGCATAGTAAACAAATAACTAAATAACTGTCCGTTTCCTCTTGAAATCCCACTGAGAAGACAGTAAGCCGTTTTTTAAAAGGCTTTTTATAAAGCCACAAAGCCTCCTGGGAGCTGGTGAGAAATGTAGACTTTCAGGCCCTACTGCAGCCTTACTGAACCAGAATCTGAATTTTCCCAATATATTCTTCTGATTTGCTTACACGTTAAAGTTTGAGAAGTACTGACTTGGCAGACTCTAGAAAATGGAATCCTAAACCAATGTGATTCACACTGCATAGTCCCTAAAACACTCCGGAATTGGAGGCATCGGTGTCCCTGGAAGTGGGACTGGGGAGGAAATAGGGTCAGGGGGCTAACTAAGGAGGATTGGTCGGAAGACGAAGAGGCAGCCATACTTCCCACTTGGAGCAGTCAGGCAAGTGCTTCTGTCCCCCTGAGCAAAACAGCAAAGGTTTATTCTTAGAAGAGAGTAGAATAGATAGTTTCTGAACTGGAGGACACCCGAGAATACTGATGGCGGCTGAGGCCCTAGCCCTTTTCCGTAGCTACCAGAATGCTGGCATAGGGCTTCACCCTTCGGGTAGAAGCTTGGGAAAATCTTATCCAGGGAATTTGACTAACCCCAGAGGCAAGATTTAGATGCTGACTCAGTGATTTCCTATCTTAATAGCCCGCCATTTGTTTGTTTCTTTCCCTTCCTTCCTTCCTCCCTCCCTCCCTTCTTCCTACTCCTTCCCTCCTTCCTTCTGTCCTTCCTTGCTTCCTTTTCTGCTTTTGCTCTTCCCCTGGAATCTTACTGGAGAGCTCTGCTTCCAGAGCTACTTTGTAATATTCTCCAGAGCTACTTTGTAATTTTCCTATCTGGCTATCATATCTGTTTGTTCTTTTTCCTCTTGTCTCTAGTATATGTTTGGAGGAATCAGATGCCATTCCAAGACTGTATGTTCTTACTGAAGGAGCTCAACAGATTTTCACAATCAGGGTCCTGATAAGCAATTTTGCTACTGTATGTGGAATTTCAGATGACCTCTTTGCTGTTCACCATTTTGTCATATTTGCTTTCCTTGCCTTTTCAGTTTGTTTTCGAAATTAAAAATGTGTTTCTTGTTGCATTTTCCACAGTCTCTCCCCCACCTCCAATATATTTGCTTAGAGAAATTCTACACAGCTTGCTCACAAAGCAAACACCAATTAAATGAAGGTTTCTTTTGTTCCTGCCTTGACCAGAGATTAGCTTTGGTGGGTGTATGGCAGTGGCAAGGGTTTGGACCGACTCTCGATACTTGCTCAGGAGTTAACCTGAGGATGGCGTGATCATTCTTTTTCATTCACTTTGTTTTTCAATTCTAAAGCTAACATAGGCATGCAAAACAGCTTGAAATTTACACAAAAAGAAAATTGCTTACAAGTTCAGAAGCATCGAAGAATTCCTTCTTAGTGTCCCCCTTTTGCCAAAGTTGAAATGTTTAAGTTGTGTCATTTTCAGAAGAGACATCAGGGCTTTGTCGGGACTAAGTCTATATGATTACCATATTTCAGAGACGACACTCAGCTTCTCGGGGGGAAACTGGCATACACAGTCTGTTGATTCATATACTCCTTTAACCTACTCTCTCCTGGTATCCACATAATAGCATTCGTGAACGCAGGCGCTTTGGGGAAAATTATAAAGTTGGCAAAGAAAACAGTGCAGACTAAGTTTTCCCTTTTGGTGTCATTTTCCACCTTCTGTATTATTTTCTTCTATCTCAATTCACAGGATACGGTCCCTTGCATTTTCACAATTTGAAAACTTCTAGTCGCATTTAAATATTTGGACATCAGTCAATTAAACTTTACCATACATTTGCTGGTGTTCGTTTGCCATTCTCTTCCATTTGAGGTCCGAGTTGTCCTTGAAAAATAAAGCTAGGATTTTCTGACCTTTTAAAGATTAGACTGCTGTGGAAGTGGCCCTGCCTAACTCCTGAAATCAACCCTAGGTGGTCAGAAGGGCAAATCTAGATGGGACAGGCCGATGCCCAGCTTCTCACCCACTTGCCTCTGGCACGAAGCAATCAAGCATCTTCTCATTGGATTTTCCTGGGCATCCATTTCTTCCAGTTCACACAACCTGTGATTTCAGATTGCAACTTGCAAGTAATTGTCAAATGATCGAGTTTGACAATGACTATTCTGGGTTCCCAGCAGGGATTTTGACTTTTGTGGGTAAAAGTGAGGAAAAACAGTATTGTCATTATTTCTCTGATGTTCTTCTCTTTGAACAGCTCCCCTGTTGATTCCTTTTTTTCCCTGAGAGCCTAATACAGTGCCTTGTACAAATATAATCAAATATTTGCTGTTGAAAGAAAACCATGAAAAATGAGCATCTTTACTTTGGTCTCAAAAACTGAATAATACTGAAGTAACATACTTGAGGTTGGAGAAGATAATAGTATTGGGTAGGAGAATAGAAGACCTATCTGGGAATAGAAAGTAGTGTATGAAGGAAAGAGTTAAGGGCATGGAAGATGAAAGAGAGGACAGGAGAGCTAATCTGAGGCCAAAACATGGAAGACCCTAATGTCCAACTTAGGACTTGGGACTTTTGTCCTAGCTCTGGATATTAGAGCCCACAGGGGAATTCAATGAGAGCAAGAGCTCAGAGCCAGGAGCTGGGAGGGCAGATGATGGAAGGCACAGAAACCAGTTTAGAAACTGTTACTGTGAGATAGTAAGGAACACGCAAGTAGAGGCAAGCCTGTCTTCCAGGGGTGTGATCCATCACCTGAACCAGAATTTAGTAAACTTTATCAGAAGGGACAGAACATTTTAAACTGGAGCCACTCCTGAAAAATCTAGTGTTCCAGGCTGTGGCCCTTTCTTAAGAGGGGCCTTTCTTTTTCATGCCCTTCTTCTTCCGGGAGGACTGTGGATGAAATGTTCCGTGGCCTCCCATCAGCCCTCATCTATTGAGTTATAGTCATTGCTGGAGATGGGATCTCCCACAAATCTTTGCTTAAAACCCCTTTGCAAATTGAAAATAACAAGAGAGAGGGGTATCTGTGTGAGGTTTTCCATGCTGTATTTCAAAACAAAACTGTCTGCTGAGCCTAAAGGAACCCTCCTCAACTCCTACCCCCGCCCCCCAAAATCCCACAACTGAAATCACAGGAGTTGAGGAATTACATACCTGCTGGACTCTGAGACCTAGAAAAAGCTTATTGGCTTTGAGAAGATTGGTGCCTGAAGATGTTTGTCACATCGAAGCATTTTAGAATTGAATGAAACTTTGGCATTATTTTACTTCAAGTTTCCACCAATGTACTGATGAATTTTCTTTCTGATGCCCTCTATTAATTGATCTCTCTGTGTCACTTAAACTTAACTGAGCTTTTTGGGTTCCTATTTTTTAGAGGTTTTCATCAAGCTTGGCATTAGGGGGATACAGAAATTGGCTCATACTATTTTCCACTATTTCTAACATAGCATTCTGTGAAAGCTCAGTGTTAGCTCTTGCCGAAAAGGTCTGGGAGAAGTGATGAAAGAGTGGACTCAAGCTACTCCTAAGGCTAAAAATATCATTGAGTTCAAGGCTATGGCCAGGGTTTGGTTACTTTATTCTTTTTTTTTTTTTTTGCACATTACTTGAAGTTTTTTAGATCAGTTGGCATATCCTGTAGGAAAGAACAAGGTAATGACATGTTCAGGTCGAAGACACAACACATGCTCTGAGATATTTCAGGGGAAGTCAGATTAAGAACAAACATTCAGATCTCATTATAATCAGATCCTAAGCAATTAAAAATAATTACTCTCTTTCCTAGCTGACCTTGTGGGGTATATAAACTAGAGTCTAGTCTAAACAAAGCTAAATTGGAGAGTCTAAATCTAACAGCTTAAAAAAAAGTATAGTCCAATCGACCATAGTGACTAGATAATCCAATTAATGGCTGTGGGGAGGGATAATCAAAAGTTAAATGAATTTCCCATTTATTGCCAACATGTCTTGCTTCTGAAGCTTAGGCTTCTTTGGTAGAGGACTTGGGTGAGGAAGGACAGCTCTCACCTTTAGGGTAAACAAGGGATTTTATTATCACCAAGCTAGTGGAATTTTGCTGTCTCAAACCCCTACTCTTCAATTGCTGATAATGACTCTGTAAATTATAGCTCTCAGCCAATTCTCAGGGTAGAGTTCATCTTGTATTTTAAAGGATTCTTTCCCTGCAATATAATTTCGACTTTTTCCCTTTCAAGGTACCGCATTATATAGCTCTCCCTTTAGTCATTTTTCTGATTCCTCCACAGGGAATATAAACCTCCCTTACCCCCAGCCCAATTAAATTCCACATGTTGGACATACATATACCGTTTCTCACTAAAGTAGGTGCAAGATTTTGTTTTGAGAGAAAGGATTATGTATTCATTAGCATGAAAACTGTGCTGTTTGTTTCTTTCAAAGAAATATCTAAACAAGACAGTAGGAGTCTGTGGATATGGGCACCAGGGGTAATCTTCACAGTGGGATGTTTGGTTTGATATCCAGATAGAACTACAGTAATCAAAGCACATCTGGGGAACACAGGAAACCTCACATTCAGGGTTTGGAATCTGACCTTAATTGGCAAAAATTATATTTCTTTGAACATTTCTGCCTGGCTTAAAGTGATTTTGTTTAGGCAATGTCATTTATCTTTTCAATATTCTTGTTAGGTATAGAGAGGCAAGTATTATTACTTATGTCAGGAGAATTGAGTGACGTGCTTAGAATTCAGAATGTTCAACTTTTTAACTTAGGAGATTTGTTTCTGATCTTTATATTTTTCTGAATAAATTAATTGATTCTAGAATGATATACAGGCATTTTCTTAAAAGAAACACATAAAAAAGGCAAGGAAAATAAGAAAACTATCAAATCCTATAGTAGTTCACTGCAGGGAGGGCAATAATCATCTTTTATAAGAATCTTTTCCTTAGTACTGAGGAATGGAGCAAATAAACAGATGTAATTCCCCCTGATTTATTGTATCATTTGTTCTACATGTAATTGAGGGCCCAGAACATACATTGCGTCAAACCAGGCACCATAAAGAATACAAGAGAAATTTTCACTACAGTGGAGGAAATAGGACACACATGAAAAAATAAGGACAAAGTAAGAAATTAAGTGTGAAATGAACTGTACTAGCATTCAGATTAAATAAAGATGAAGTGATCAGGGAAGACTTCATCAAGGAGGCAACCTTGGAGCAAGATGATGATAAGTAGGTAGGATTTCAAGAGGCAAGAAAGAAGAAACTGAGGATAGTATAAACAGGAGGCAGAACATGAAGACACAGGGAGGCAGAAATACACAAACTGAGCTTAAGAGTGAGTCTTCCTCAGCCTTGCAGAGTGGACGGCTCCTGTTGGAGGGCAGGGATAGGCAGTCAGGAAAATGAGCCACTGAGTGATTTTTGAATGGGGGATCATAACTTGGTGGCAATGGTATTTTATGGAGAAAAATTCAATGACAGTGTGCAGGCTGGTTTGGAGAAGAGAGAGATCAATTGATTGAAAGGAGATAAGGTAGGACATAATTATACAATCCTGGCTTTAGATATTCAGGGCCCAAACCTATGATGGCAATAAAGAAAGAATTACTGATGGGGTACCTCGGTGGTTCAGTCGTTTGAGCTTCTGATTCTTGATTTCTGCTCAGGTCATGATCTCAGGGTTGTGAGATCAAGCCCCCTGTTGGGCCCCACACTCAGCGGGGAGTCTGCTTGAGATTCTCTCCCTCCTTCTCCCTCTGCCCCTTCCCCCACTTGCATGTGCACGCTCTCTTTCTCAAATAAATAAAATAAATCTTTAAAAAAAAGAATTACTGGTAGTAGCAATATGAAGGGAGTATATAAAACTGATTGGATATGGGGAATCAAGAAAGTGAGCCATCGATACTCAACAAATCCAGAAGACAGGAGGGGTTTTTACTAGTCTTGTAATCCATTGTTTTATGTTTCCTTTCTTCACCTCAGTATAAGTAACACCTAGTTTCCACGTGGCTATAGTCTTCGCAACCATCTTCTTTATGAGAAGCACTACATTCTTAAACAGCAGCTTCTCAGGCATAAAGCCCTGAAAACCCAGCCCAAGATTTGCCTGCAGCTGATACTGAGCACTGAATTGGGAGTCAGGAGGTCTAGGTTGCAGTTCAGACTTGACAAAGGATTCATTCTGGTGGCTGGTGTTGGATAGACCAGCCTTTGGAGTAGCCTTTCTTAGAGTGTGTTCTGCAGAATATTAATCCCAGAATATGCTTTCAGAGGAAAAAAAATGCACAATTAAACTTGTTTACAAACATCTAAAGCTCCATTTCCCTTTTGAAGATCACAGAACTTAATTGGCACAGTAAAAGTCTTCCCTTTTGGCCCACAGTGCTGATACATCCCTCAGAACTAAGGAAAGACTAAAGTAGCTCCTAGCTAAACAATAATCTGTGATTCTGGAATAAGGTGAGTGATCTAAACCAAAGCAGCAAAACAAGGAATAAAAGGCAAAGGGAGAAATTAAAACAAAAAAATATATAATTAGATAATTAAAAGTAAGGGCGGGTCATTTGAGATTGCAATGAGATACAGGAACTTGATATGAACAGAGGGGTCAACACATGCCTATAATAAAATCTCAGTGCAGATCTCCCTGAGTCAACAGGGACCACCAGAGGTCCCTTTTCTCCTCTTGGTATTGTGGTCATCTGACCCTGCTGAAGAGAAAGATAGCTGTACCTGTGCGGTCACTTAGAGCTAAAATTTAAGATTTTGAATGGCTGTTCACATTCTCCTTAGAAATTGTAACTCCAGGAAGAATAAAGCAAGATCAAAGTGTCCTTTCTAGATTCACTGTCTCCAATTGAAATTGAGTTTCTAGGATAAGTCAGAAATCAAAACTCCTCTGTGGTCAGAATGAAACTTCCCTGAGTTCTTGGCGAATATTGAAAGCCTAAAAGAACACATTTTCTTACTCAGAAAATAAGTGCACAGAGAGTAAGTGCTCCAGCCACAGGAGGAGGAGATTATTCTCAAGTACGTAGGAGATTATAAACTATCTCAGAGTTACAAAGATCTCTATATCAGTTGTTGAAAGCATTCTCATACCTCTTGATCCATTTGGTCATCATGAATGCCCTCTGTGACAGATGACCACAGCAACGACAAGCATTACCACCGCCACCTGAGAGGCATGGCCCTAGGTGTTAAATAATCATTGTCCCATACAGTCCTTACAGCAACTCTTTGAGAAAGGCTAACATTACAGTTTCCATTATACAGCCAAGAGCCCATGTGGTAGAGCAATCATAGCCTGGGTTCGGCCTTTAGTCTCTTGGATTCTAAAGGCTATACTATACCATCTCTGACTTGTCAAAAACAGTAAAAGCCCGCCTGTGAATACTGCCTTAGGATTCCCTCTGTTCCTGCCCCAGCTCACCTAGTTCAGTACTTTCTCCGTGGTGCCATGTTGTTTCAGGCTGCCTCAACCCCACTTAAACCAGTAAGATTTAGCTGCTTTTAGCTATAGTCTAAATCAGAAGTGGGTTAAGAGATAGCCTGTGGGTCAAAGGGGGCCTATCTTCTGTTTTTCTGTGGCTCATGAGCTAAGACTATTTTTCACTTTTTACATGATAAAAAAAAAAAAAGTGAAAAGAATATTTTGTGACATGCAACCATGATATAAAATTCAAATTTCAGTGGTGAAAATAGTTTTTGTTGGAACGCAGCCATGTTTATTCATTTCCGTTTTGTCCATGGCAGCTTTCATACAACTGTGACAATTGAGTACTTGCAGTAGAGACTTATGGCCCATAAAGCCTAAAGTATTTATTACTGGCTCTTAACTGAAAAACTGCCGACCTCTGGGCAAATTCTAAGGGACATCTTTGTTTGAAGAGGAACAAATGAAAGGAGTCAGAGGCTTTCATTAAACACAGCATAGAAAAGAGGTAGGAACCCAGGCTCAAGTTTGGATTCCAGGTGTGCCATCTAGGAGCCACAGGGCTGACAGCATCCAAGCTGCCGAACTTTTGGCCTCCTTGGTTTGTCTCATGTGAAAAATGGAGCAACAATACCAAACTTGCAGTTCTGTTGTGAAATTTTCATAAAAGTATTTTGTATAAAGCTTCAGGCAAATGGTATGGGCCCTTCAGTAAATGGAATGTACCTGCCTGTTGATGGTGCTTTCCTGTTGCTTTGGTGTTAATATTAACATGGGCAGATGGTTGGGAATTAGAAATCTCTCGTGATAGCTGACATATATATAAAATGAAAGTGCTGCAAGGTAGATGGAATGATAGAATAAATTGTACATGGTAAGATGTAGCAGTTGTTTACCCCTGGGTGAATCTGACTAACAATGAAGCTGTGATGTGTTGACGGGTTAAGCAGTTGCACTCCCTGAAGCCTGGCTATTCCGTCCACCTCCATCTGATGTGATCATCATTAAAGTCAACACCCAAATGCAGAAGACTGCAAGGTGAATTAGAAATATGTAGTTGAATAAGCCATTTCATCTTTCCTCTGCCAGTGTTCCAGATAAACCCAATCCAATTCTTTTAAAAAACAAAAATAAAAATAATTGTTCTTGCATTCTAACTCAACATCTGAGTTCTAGTTCACTTGGCATTTTATCTGCTCTTCGATGATGAACAAACTAACCTCAAAAATATCCTCAAATAATTTTTTTACACCTAACGACTAAAGCAACATTTATCTTCTTTTCCTCTATATACCTCACCCAGAAGATTGCAAAGCTGAACTCTAGAATGGCCCAACTCACACCCTATTAATGAGTGTGCAGAGAAAAGAATCTTCTCAAGATTAGTTAAACTCTCAAGCAACTGTACTCACTCCTGGGTGGTTTTTGGGGAGGGGGGATGCCAATAACAGGCAAATATTTTCTTTCCCCTTCTTAGTTTTATGCAACTTTGTCCTCTAGTATACCTAAGGAAGGGGTTCACCCAGAGCTAGCCTTTGTCAAGAGTGACAAACACACGCTCTCCTACAATCTCTTTCTCAGTTGCAAAGTGCTCTTGGGCAGAGACATGTTTTAGTCATTTATATCTTAGTATGAATTATTTTTAAAAAATCATACTCCTGCTCCTCCCACACTATGCACACATACTTCCTGAAGTTTGACGTTTGGGAATGGATTTTCTTTTTTTTCCTCCCTTCTTCCCTTCTTTTCTTTCCTCCTTCATGTTTTTTATGCAGAATGAAAAAAAGAAAAAATCTCTCTTCTGGTAAAGAGATGTCAGAAAGTCGATGGCCTAGTGCAGAAGGGAGTTTAGGATGGATGAGTATCACCCTAAAATTAAACCTTGTTAGGGGTTGTCTGCTCTCGCAGTTGGTTGGCACTGCTTGGCTCATCCAGAAACATTGGAAGAAGTAGAGAGGTAGAAATGGCTATGTTTGTGAGGGAGCTATATCTTATAGTGTTAAAAATAATCCAACCACACTGGTTGTATTAAAGCCACTTTAGAAGTCAGGAACCTGAGGTTCAGAAGGGGTTAAGCAATTATTCAAAGTTGCTCAGGAGCAAGTGACTTCTTACAGGAGCTCAGGTGCATTGACCTTCTCCTGTGTTTGTGATGACCTAATAAACCAGACTGTGCGTAGGCACATCCTTCCCCATAGTCAGGAATAGTTGTGTTATTGGAAGCAGTGTAGCCAAAACACAAAGCCGACTAGTTATTTTCTCTGCCACTGCAGCCACCTCTGGATAGGAACTGAGGACTTGAGATATCCAGGGGAAAAGTAGCAAGCATAACTAACCAAGCGTGCGACCATTTGTCTCCGAGTGACCATCTGAAAGGCACCACCATGTTTGAGTGTAGCTTTGGTAATCGTGAACGGAAAAGTTGGCCGTACTCTGAGGTCAAAGAAGGGTTGTCCTTAGCTTTATGGGGCCAAGAGTGAAACAGGCTTCCAGAATAGTGGCTTCTCTTTAAAATCCTTGGAATAAATACATGGACTATATCTACACCTTCTGAGCCTAACAACTTGCTCATACTGAGGGGAAGTAGAAATTGGACAGTCCGAATAGGGTTTGGTGGAAAGAACAGTAGACTATGAGTCAAAAGACCCGATTTCTCGTTTTGGCTGTGCCTTGACTCACTGTAAGAGATCAGACAAACCTCTTGACTCTCTGGACCCCAGATTCCTCATTTGTAAAATGAAGAGAGAGAGTGAAATGATGTCTAAAGATCTTGTCCAACTCTCAGAGTCTATCAACTTCTTATTAAAAATAGTTCAGTGAAATTCTGAAGTTGTGACTCACATTTTCCCAGCTGTAGGAAAGATGATGCTATATTTTTCCTGCTCACTCTGCCTCCCGTTTTCTTTCTTCCGTTCTTCACACCCCTTCCCCTCTCCTCCAACTCCCTGTTTCCCCAGGAAGCAGAACCTCAGTTCAGGAATTATTTGCTGGTGCCTCCAAAGTGACAGTGACTCGTGCCTTCTTGAAATTCAGCATCTTTAGGAGACACATTGTACATGCCACTTAAATCACAACTGTCTTTCTGCCTCTAATTCCAGGTCTTTAAAGTTTCTAGTTTTTCAGGGCGCCTGGGTGGCACAGTTAAGCGGCTGCCTTTGGCCCAGGTCATGCAGGGTCCTGGGATTGAGCCCCACGTCGGGCTCCCTGCTGAGCAGGGAGCCTGCTTCTCCCTCTCCCTCTCCCTGCCGCTCCCCTTGCTTGTACTCTCTCTCTCTCTAATAAAAAATAAAAAATCTTAAAAAAAAAAAAGTTTCCAGTTTTTCTTAGTTTTACTTTTCCAGTTCCACCAAAGACAGTATGGAACCCAAGAGCAAATGTGTTGAAAAGACTCAAACATCTTCTTTTTGCCTTTGCATTGAGCTTTCCACATTGCCCTTTTATGGCAGCTGCTGAGACAAACTCTAAGATCCTGGGAGAGCTGCAAGCAGGGATGTTAGACTGGGGGAGTCTGTTTTACTCAAGCCTTTGGTCAGGGCAGAAATAGTTCAGCCCGACAGTTATCAGCCTAATGTGAAAATAGTAATAGCATACAACACACAAATCCAGTGCCTCCGTTGTTCCCGCTGCTTCTGATACTCACAGTTCAACGGCATTCCTGGGGAGGTCGGAGGGAATCTCTGTCACCTTGCTCTCTTGGCAGAGGAAAACCCTGTGAGAGCAGTGACAGATCCGATGATGACATCCTGAGCCTGAGCTCAGGAATGCCAGCAAGGTGACCAGCAGCAAGGCCATACTTATTCATCCATCCACCTGCTTTCTTCCTGCATCTGCAGAGAAGAATCTCCACAGATTTCAGAAGCTCCACACAGCGCCCTTATGAGAAGAGATCTGCCAGGGTCATGTGACCCAGCAGGGGATTTTTTTTCTTTTTCTTTTTTTTTTTTTTTTGGTTACTTCCAGACAAATAGCAAAATTCTTGCATGTCAGTAGTGATTTCCGGGGCAAGATAAGCTACTCCCTCATCCTTCTCTATTGGATTTCTTCCACCCTGACCCAAGGAAGACAGGAAATAAAACCTTGATGCATGTCTGGAATAGTTTACATAAATTATACCTTAGAAGTGTCCCTGCTGATCACTTCTATCTTCAAGAAAGTGCTATGATTGACTTCCTCCAAAAGGACATGACCTACAGTGTGAAACATCAATAAGAGTGTCACTCAGTGAGGGGTTGGAGACTCGTTTCCAGTCTTGGTATCAACATCTTCCTCCAGCCCACTTGGTATAAAACCAGAACTCTGGATTGTAGTCATGAGTCCTCTTTCTTGCTGTAATTAATAACCAAAAATGATGTTGCTTAGAAGACAGATGGGTGGGCTAGTGAGTTCTGGGCAGATATTCCCCAGGGAGAAGGAAACTCTGAGAGGGTGTCCACAGAGATAATTGACTTATCTGAGTGATTTGAGGCACGGGCTGTGTTTTCGCTGTGGATTTAGTGGACACTCTACCCTCTGTTGTGGATCCTTTCTGGCTTCTATCATTTTCAGGCTCAGAAGATTGCATTTGCCTTTGGGACACTGGCACGAATGAATTTATTCAATCTATGCTTTTAAGTTAATTTTAAATGGCCCCTTTAGGTGACTGTCCTGGTAGTTTGATTTGGCATTCTCAATCTTCTTGATGGTGCGGGATCTGGAAACATCTGGTAACACTTCCAGGAAAGTGGCCTTTTATTTCCAACTCCAGAATCTATGAAGATTAGAAGGCAGAATATTTTCCTAAGATACTGCCTCCAATTTATTACTTGCTAAAATTAGTTTCAACACTATCTTTAAATAATTAGTTGCATAAAATTGAGTTAGGTGAAAATACTAAATGTATGTATTTTTCCCTCTCCTCCCTCCTTCCCCCTACCTCACCAAGGAATAAAGACTTACAATGAAAGGATTAAATTATCTTTAAGGGGAAAACAGAAGCAAGTGACTCTTAGGGTGAAACTATTCCCTAGCTTCCTCTGGGAGCTACTGATTCATTCTCATTCCAGTACTAGAAGATCAGGGCAGTATTTATATGGACTCTCTATGGTTCCGGTTTTGGTTAACGTGAATAGTTAAATTATTTCACTCAACAGTTGATCCACAGAATAATAATCTTTCAGACATGGAAGGGATTTAATGAAATCAGCCAACTAATGCTTGCAAGTTGACTCTAAAATATTCACAGTAATTTAAAGGGATTTACCTACCTATGCTTGACTAACTCCAGTGATTAAAAAAAAAAAAAAAAAAAAAAAACAAAAGCCCCAAAACTCATCACCAGTTGAAACTCCCACCCATACCCCTGCCCACAAATCCCCACTTAGAGTTGTAGAACTCCAATTGTAATTAAATTAGACCTTCTATAACGAGCACAAATCTTTTTAAAATTGAGATTTTGATTTTAAAACTACATCATATTCACAACTTACAGCACATAAATAAAATAAATGTAACTTATTAAGCAAAATAAATAGTTGTGGCCTGAAGAAATGGGACATAACCAATGCCACTGCATCTACTTAGTTGCTCCTTCCAATTTCCTCTGGTGTTCCTATGCCTAGAAGTGACCACTAATGTGATTTTTGTGTTTTAAAATTTTTAAAAATTTTATCACTAAACTGTGCATCTCCAAACAATACATTGCATGATTTTGCTCGTTTTCTGATTTTATACAAAACTTATCAGTCTTTAAGTAGTCTTTTGTTACTTGCTATTTTACACTAACTTGGTATTTTTTTATTTTCCTTTTTTAATTTATTTTTTAAAATTTAAACTCAGTTAATTAACATATAGTGTATTATTAGTTTCAGAGGTAGAGTTCAGTGATTCATCAGTCTTATACCCAGTGCTCATTACATCACGTGCCCTCCTTAATGTCCATCACCGGTTACCCCATTCCTCCCCCACCCCCTTCTCCTTTGGCAACCCTCGTTTGTTTCCTATGATTAAGAATCTCTTACAGTTTGTCTCCTCTGATTTCGTCTTGTTTCATTTTTCCCTCCTTTCCCTATGATCCTCTGTTTTGTTCTAACTTGGCATTTTTAGGAACCACCCATTTATTTTATAGGTAGCTGTAGTTAATTTTCATTACTATATAATATTCCATTGTATAAATATGCTATAACTTATGTCTTCATTCTCATGTGATCTATCTTTATCCTGAGATCAGGAAAATATTCTGCTTTTTTTTTTCCTAAAAATTTTATAGTTTTGCCCTGCACATTTAAGCCTTTAATCTGTTTGACAGTGGTTATTATATGTAGTGTGAATCAGGAACTCAATTTCATTGTTATCCAGTGACTTAGGATTTTTATCCACATGAGTGAACAATTATCTCAGAACCATTTATTGAATAGACCCTTTCCTCCCTCATCTGCAAAAATATTTTTCTCTTATTTCAGTAACTATTTTGCATGGGTTTTTGTTTAAGCTCTTTTATCATCCATTGTCCTTTTTATCTGCCACCAGTGCTATCCTTAATTACTTGAAACTTAAGTCTTGATAAGTCTTGATATAGGATATATTATAAGAAAATACCTTTCTCTTATTTCTTATAGTAGTATCTTGCCTATTTTGGACCTTGGTTATTCCATATGAATTTTAGAATCAGCTTTTAAACTTCTTGAAAAAACTTTGATAGAGTTTTGTTTGGAATTACGTTGATTGTATAGATTAATTTTGAGGAAAAAAATGTCACCTTGAAGATACTAAGTCTTCCTATTCCTAATTGTGGTATATCACCATCTTTCTAGGGCCTTCATTAATGTCTCTCAATAAAGTTTGATACTTTCTCTATAAAGGTCTTAATATCTTAAATTTATTTCTAGATAACAGTTACATTTTTTTGCTATTGTAAATAATATCAATATTTAAAATAACACTTTATGTTGGTTATCACATGGTAAAAATGCAATTGATTTTAGGATATTCACCTTATAAAATTTATCTTATACATAATTGCCTTACTACATTTCTATATAGAATATCATTCACATCTAAACAATCACATATATGTAATATGTATATTATGTATTATGTATTATGTATTATGTATTATGTATTATGTATGTAATATGTACATATGAGTCTATTTCTTCTTAAGTCCTTCCTTCCTTCCTCCCTATTTTTCTTTCTCTCTCTCCTTCCCTCCCCTTTCTTCTCCCTCCTTCCTTCTCTGTTCCTTTTCCTCTCCATCTCTCTTTTTTTTCTTTCCTTCTTTTTCTTTTCTGGTTAGGATACCGAGGGCAATGATGATTAGAAGTTTATGGTGAGCATTATTGTCATGTTCCTGCTTTTAAAGAAAATATTTTCTTATTTTTCACTACTCAGATAATTTTTGTTTTAGACTTTTGGTGCATACCAGGATAGATATCATGTTAAGGATCTTAGAAAAGTTTTCTAAGAGTTTCTTTCTTAGTATTAATGGAGATCAATATTGTTGAATGCCTTTCTCTCCATTTGTTTCCCCTCCCAATGTATTAATTTGTTGACTTATGATAATTTTATACTTAAACTACTCATATTCTTAGGAATAACAAACTTGGTTATGATTAATTGTCATTTTATACACTGATTTGATTACCCAATGTTGCATTTAGGATTTTGGCATCTATGCTTATAAGTAATCCATAATTTAGTAATGAGTAAGTTTTAGTGAGAAATGTTATTTCTAACTTAGGTTGTCCCTATGTGGTTTGCTATCAAGGATGTATTTGTCTCATAGACTGAGTTGCAAAATGATCTGTTATTTTGTTCTTAGGAAAAAACTGTTACAGATTGGAATAATCTATTCCTTCAATGTATAGCTTTACCTGTCTGTAAGACCATCTAAGCCTGGTTTTGTATTGTGTGCGTGTGTGTGTGTATTAAAGATATGAATTCAATTTTTAAAAATTGTTATTGGACTATTTGGGCTTCCTATTTTTTCTTAAACTTTTTGTTATAATTTTTTTAAAGAAATTTGCTATTTAATTTGTTTTAAAATTTATTGTCAAAGATTTTTAGGATTTTCTCTGAAATATTTTTAAAACAATTTTATTTCTGTCCATTTAATTTTACTGAAGTACAATTGACACATAATGTTACATTAGTTTCAGGTACAACATGATTCAACAACTGTTATTCTATGCTCACCATAGCTGTAGCTACCATCTTTTACCATACAATGCTATTATAATACCATTGACTATATTCCCTTTTTTGTACCTTTCATCCTTCATAATTATACATTCTATAACTAGAAGCCTGTACCTCCCACTTACCTTCACCCATTTTTGCCATTCTCCCACCCCCTCCCCTCTGTTAGCCATCAGCTTGTTCTCTTTATTTGTGGGTCTGTTAACATTTTTTGTTTGTTCATTTGTTTTTTAGATTCCACACATGAGTGAAATCATAGGGTATTTGTCTTTCTCTGACTTATTTCACTTAGTATAATACCCTCTAGATCCATCCATGTTGTCACAAATGGCAGGATCTCATTCTTTTTGTGGCTGATTAATCTCCATTACACATATATACCACATTTCTTTATTTATCATCTATTGATGGACATTTGGATGGCTTCCATATATTAGCTATTGTAAATAATGCTAAAATAAACAGGGTACATCTATCTTTTTTTTAAGATTTTATTTATTTATTTGACGGAGAGAGAGAGAGAGAGAGAGCACACAAGCAGGGGGAGCAGTAGAGGGAGAGGGAGAAGCAGGCTCCCTGCTGAGCAGGGAGCCCCATGTGGGGCTTGATCCCAGGACCCTGGGATCATGATCTGAGCTGAAGGCAGACTCTTAACCATCTGTGCCACCCAGGCACCCCTATCTTTTTTTAATTAGTGCTTTTGATTCCTTTGGAAAAATGCCTGGTAATAGAAATATAGGATGGTATATTGTTTCTATTTTAATTTTTTGAGGAATCTCCATACTGTTTTCCACAGTGATTGAACCAATTTACATTCCTACCAACAGTGCAAGAGGGTTCCTTTCTCTCCACATCTTTGCCAACATTTGTTAGCTCTTGTCTTTTGATACTAGCCATTCTGACAGGTATAAGGTGATATCTCTTGGCGGTTTTGATTTGCATAATTATTAGTGATGCTGAGCATCTTTTCATGTATTTGTTGTATGTCTTCTTTAGAAAAAGGTGTATTCAGTTCCTTGCCCATTTTGCAATTGGATTGTTTCTTTGGTGTTGAGTTTTATAAGTTTTTTAAAATATATTTTGGATATTATCCTCTTATTGAATATACCACTTACAACTATATTCAGTACAGTGCCATTTCATTTTTTAATGGCTTTCTTTGCTGCACAAAAGCTTTTTATTTTGACATAGTCATAATATTTTATTTTTGCCTTTGTTTCCCTTGTCTGAGTGGACTTAACTAGAAAAATGTTGCTAAGGCTAATGTCAAACACATTACTGCCTATGTTTTCATCTAGGAGTTTTATGATTTCAGGTCTCATACTTAGGTTTTTAATATGTTTTGAGTTTATTTTTGTGTATCATATTAGAAAGTAGTCCAGCTTCATTCTTTTGCATGTAGGTGTCCAGTTTTCTCAACACCATTTATTGAAGAGACTGTCTTTTCCCCCATTATATATTTTTTCCTCCTTTATCATAGATTAATTGACCATGTAAGTGTGAGTTTATTTCTGGGCTCGCTATTCTGTTCCATTGTTTTATGTGTCTATTGTGTGCCAGGATCATAGTGTTTTGATTATTATAGCTTTGTAGTATATCTTGAAACCTGGAATTGTGGTACCTCCAGCTTTGTTCTTCTTTTTCAAGATTGTTTTGGCTATTTGGAGTCTTTTGTGGGGTTCCATACAAATTTTAAGATTATCTATTCTAGTTTTGTGAAAAATACTATTGGTATTTTGATAGGGAGTGCATTGAATCCATAGATTGCTTTGGGTAGTGTGGACATTTTAACAACATTAATTTTTCTAATTCATGATAATGGTATGTCTTTTCATTTGTGCCATCATCAGTTTCTTTCATTTGTGTTTTACTTTTCATTGTACAGGTCTTTCACCTCTTTATTCTTTTTGGTGCAACTGTGAATGGAATTGTTTTCTTCTTTTTCTGCTACTTCATTAGTAGTGTATAGAAACACAACAGATTTCTATGTATTAATTTTGGGTCCTCCAAATTTACTGAATTCATTTATTAGTTAAAATAGTTTTTGTGGAGTTTCTAGGGTTTTCTGTATATATTATAATGTCATCTTAGGATAGTGACAGTTTTACTTCTTCCTTACCAATTTGGATGTCCTTTATTTTTTCTTCTTCTTCTTTTATTTTTGGTCTGATTGCTGTGGCTAGGACTTCCAGTACTATCTTGAATTAAAGGGTGAGAATGGACATCCTTGTTTTTTTTCCTGATCTTGGAAGAAAAGCTCTCAGCTATTCACCATTGAGAATGATGGTAAGTATGGGTTTTTCATATGTGGCTTTTATTATGCTGAGTTATGTTCCCTCTAAGCCCACTTTATTGAGAGTTTTTATCATGAATGGGTGTTAAATTTTGTCAAATACTTTCTCTGCATCTATTAAGATGATCATATGATTTTATCCTTCATTTTGTTAATGTGGTTTATCAGTGTATCACATTGATGTGTGACTATTGAACCATCCTTGAATCCCTGTAATAAATCCCATTTGATCATGGTGAATAATCCTTTTAATGTATTGTTGAATGTTGTTTGCTAATATTTTGTTGAGGATTTTTATATCTGTGTTCATCATGCATATTGGATAGTAGTTTTCTTTCTTGGTGGTGTCTGATTTTGGTATTAATATTGTTATCAATATTTTAGTATTCTCTTTAAAATCCTTTTAAAACAATTTCTTGTACTGCTTATTTGTCCATTTTCTTTATATTGACCAACATAGCCAAATTTTTCTCTATTTTATTCTTTCGAAAAGACTTACTTTTGCTTTTGCTGATGCCCTTATTTTCTCTTTTCACAATTTTTGCTCTTATTTTCCTCTATTTTTTGTTTGCTCTGCATCTTTTTTAACTCTTATTTGATGCCAGTTCAGTAGTTTTCCAGTCTTTCTTCCTTCTAATATATACACTTGGGCTATAAATTTTCCTATAATATTTGCCTTGGCTCTATTCCACAAATATTGATAGGTAAGTTTTTCATTATAGCTTAGTTCTAAATATTTTCAGTTTTCCATTTGATTTCTTCCTTGGCACATAAATAAATGAGATGTACTCTTTTGAAATTTATGAACTACCAGAAATACTTAATTTTATCTCTTTGTTATTGTCCTCTAATTTAATTGCATAATAGAGAATGTGGTCTGTATTGATTTTTTTTTGCCCCCAAAACATGTTGATACTTGTTTTATGGCTTAGTATAGTTGATTTTTGTAAATATTCACTGTGAGGTTGAGAAGAATCAATATTCTCTATTTACTTGTTGACAGGTTCTATATTTGTCCCATAAATCCAGCATATTGCTATTTTGTAAAATCTTCTATATATTTACTAACATTTTAAGTTTTAATTTATCTAGTTGAGGGATGGATTTCTGTTGATATTTCATAGGATGGCAAAACTTGCCCCTGTAACCTGTCAATTTCTCTTTATGTATTTAAATCCTATTTGGGGGTTATAAGTTTAGAGTGGTATACGTGGTGAGTTGAAACTTCTATCACTTTATAGCATCTTACTATATTTATAATATTTTATGCTAAAGCCAGTTTTATCTGAAATTAGTATAGATACACTAGCTTTTCATTTGACAAATATTTTTCTAGTATATTTTTTCTACCTTTGTGCTTTCAACCTTTATGTCATTTAGGCATATCTGTTATAACCACTTATCAACTGGATTTTGTTTTAATCCATTTTAAAAATCCCTTTTAACAGATGATCTTAATAATTTAACATTTATTCTAATGATCAGCATATGTGGATTTTTTTCTACCACGTAACTTTCTATTTTGTTCTAATTTTACATCTTCCATTTTTTCTTTTGTCTTTTATGTTGAATTTTTGTGTGTTTGCTTTCTTTATTGTTGTTTTATTTCATTGTCTTATTATATTCTGTGCCATATACAGTTTTGGACATTACATATTCTCCTTACAAATTTTAATAGTTACTCTCAAATTTTTACCTTATACTTTTACCTTATGCCTATAGTTTTACTTAAAAATTGAATTTTATCAATATTCCTAATGCCCTTCTGAAAAATGCATGGACTTTAAATGTTTAAGCCTACTCATGGGCTAGATAAAATACATTTATTGTTGCCCAGTATTTTAGTTCTATCATTGTTATATATCATTATCTTATGCATTTAATACTTGCTTGGATTCTCTGCCACTTTGGACCATGTCACTGGAGCTCCAAGGAGTCTGCTATCCTAGTGAGGATAAGCATATTGGACACTGGCAGTGGAGGCTGAGAAGAGACACTTAACAGAGTATTCAAAGTCGGGGAGGTGGTGCAGAGGAGCATCCTTTAGGATTCCATGCAGCTGATTGTATTACCTATAACTAAGGCCAGCAAAGAAAGGAGCAGTACACTACAGTTGGGAGGCCTGGGCTCTGGTCATAGCTTTGTCACTACGTGGGATCTCGGGAGATTTTCAGTCACTTGGAAGTCAGTTTCTTCTCTAAAATGTGACTATGAACATGTAACTTACAGGGCTCTTGTGAGGACAGAATGAGATACGCATGTGCAAGCACTGGGAGTGAGGCTGGTGGGAATGTGTGATGTTCTCTTCATAGCTATTGTGGTGAAAGGGGAGAAAAGTAAACTGCTTATCACTGGAAGAACTAATCTTTTTAATGACAGTTTTCCAGTTTGTTTATGTGGTGAAGTGGCATGCGGACAACTTTGGTCACACAATTGTTTAAACCTGCATGCCTCTTCTTTAAACCCTGCCTGAGCCAGTCACCACAATAATGCCATTGGCAACATGGGGCTTCACTGACCCCCATCTCCCCTTTCAAACCCTTTCTCTCAGTCAGGACTTGGGGAGTTCAAGGCTGACAATGTGGGCAGAGAGATGACGTACCCTCCCTGACTTGTCCTTGACTGCTTTGGATAACAAATGTAGTGTACAGTCAAGTTTATATCAACAAAAATGTTACTATGATAGGTGAAGGGGGGGCATTTTTTGTAACTTGATGGGTAAGTTGGTGCTACTTTTGAGTGAACAAAGTGGATTTTAAAATCCTTGCATTAGTTTAATTTCTCATAGAGACAAATAGAAAGCCTTCATCTCTTTTAAAAACAAAATGGAGAAAATGCAAATCACATTTTAGTTATTGCAAATGATCTTTGTGTCAGTGTTTTGACCTCTAACATTTCTAGGTTTTACAGTAAGGCAGACGTTGAAAGAGAGTATGCTTGGGAAATGGGGCATGTGAATACAGAACCCAGATGCTTCATGTGTTCAGATACCAGACAGAGGCCCCGGAGAAGGGGTGGTGGTGGCTGTGTCTAGACTCTGGTTTGATCGTGGGAAGTTCTGTGAGAAAGTTAAGGTAAATGAATGTTCTCAGGAATGCTGGTAGTAAAGCCAGTGTGAATAGAAATATACACCTGATATCTACCAAAGTTAAGCCCTAGGAGTTGGTGTATACTAGTCTAATATACTGCCCCTTCACTTTAGGAGGTGAAACATTTAGTTATGATAGCATGACCATAGCATTCTTTTAAAAAAATTTAAAATTTGAGTATACTTGACACACAACATTACATTAGGTTTATGTGTGTAACATAATGATTTGACAAATTTTATGTAATGTTATACTCACCACAAGCATAGCTACCATCTGTCACCACACAATGTTATTACAATAGCACTGACTAGATTCCCTAGGTTGTACCTTTCTTTCTCGTGATTTATTCATTCCCTAATTGGGAGCCTAGATCTCGTACTCTGTTTTATCCATTTTTCCCATTCCCCTACCCCCCTCCTCTGGAAACCACCAGTTTGTTCTCTGTGTTTGTAGTTCGAATTCTTTTTTTTTTTTTATTTGTTTTTTTTTTAGATTCTGCATGTGAGTGAAATTATATGGTATTTGCCTTTATCAGTCTGACTTACTTAACACGATACCTTCTAAGTCCATCCATGTTGCTGCACATTGCACAATCTCCTCCTTTTTATTTATTTATTTATGTTTAAAGATTTTATTTATTTATTTGACAGAGAGAGACACAGAGAGAGAGAGGGAACACAAGCAGGGGGAGTGGGAGAGGGAGAAGCAAGCTTCCCGCCAAGCAGGGAGCCCAATGTGGGGCTCGATCCCAGGACCCTGGGACCATGACCTGAGCTGAAGGCAGACGCTTAACAACTGAGCCACCCAGGAGCCCCAATCTTCTCCTTTTTAAAGGCTACATAATAATCCATTGTGTGTATATACCACATCTTCCTTATCAATTTGTCTTTTAGTGGACACTTAGGTTGCTTACACAACTTGGCTATTGTAAATAATGCTAAAAGAAACACAGGCATACATATATATTTTCGAATTAGTGCTTTAATTTTCTTTGGGTTAATACCTAGTAGTGGAATTATTAAATCATATGGTAATTCTCTTTTAAAATTTTTGAGGAACATTTTTCCTCAGTATTTTTCCACATTGGTTGCCTCAATTTACATTTCTACTGACAGTTTATGAGGTTTCCTTTTTCTCCACAACCTCATCAACACTTGTTGTTTCTTCGCTTGTTGATTTTAGCCATTCTGATAGGTGTAAGGTGATATCCATTGTGGTTTTGATTTGTGTTTCCCTGATGATTAGTGATGGTGAGCATCTTTTCACTTGTTGGCCAACTGCATGTCTTGGGAAGAATGTCTATTCAAATCCTCTGTCCATTTTTAAAATAGATGACTTGTTTCTTTGGTGTTGAACTGTATACATTTTTTTTTTTTTTTGATATTAACCCCTTAGTGGATATATCACGTGCAAATATCTTCTCACATTCAATAGGTTGCATTTTTGTTTTGTTGATAGTTTCCTTTGCTGTTGCAAAAGCTTTTTATTTTGATGTGGACCCAGTAGTTTATTTTTGCTTCTGTTTCCTTTGCCTGAGGATACATATCTAGAAAATGTTCTTATGGCTCATGTCGAAGTTGCTGCCTGGGCTATCTTCTAGGATTTTATAGCTTCAGGGTTCACATTTAGATCTCTAATCCATTTTAAGTTTATTTTTGTGTATGGTGTTAGAAAGTGGTCCAGTTTCATTCTTTTACCTGTAGCTATCCAGTTTTTCCAGTACCATTTATCAGAAGAGACTGTCTTTTCCCCAGTGTATATTTTTGCTTCCTCTGTCATAGATAACTGATCATATAAGTATGTGTTTATTTCTGGGATCTCTGTTCTGTTGTTCTGTGTGTCTATCGTGTGCCAGTACCATACTGTTTTGATTACTACAGCTTTGTAGTATGTCTTAAAATCTGGAATTGTGATACCTTCAGCTTTCTTTTTCTTTCTCAGGATCGCTTTGGCTATTCGGGTTCTTTTGTGGTTCCATACAAATTTTAGCATTATTTATTCTAGTTTTGTGAAAAGTGCTACTGATAATTTGATAGGGATTACATTGAATCCATGGATTGCTTTGGGCAGTATGGACATTTTAGCAATATTAATTGTTCTTTACTTCACAGGAACGTAATCAAGAATTAAAGGAGAGCATCAGTACTAAGTTTCAAACTATGTATGTTGTAGTGCTTGAGGAAACACTGATTTTAAGCTGAGTGTCCATAGCAGCAAATCAGACAATTTTCTGACTTACCTGTTTTCCTGCACCCACTTACACATCTCAGTCAAACCCTAATTAAACAAATACTTTACATATCTGTATTTACGTATGTGCAGTTTATACACACACTCGAAATGTAACAGCATCTCGGGGTAGGGCTCTTATTTAGGAAAGCATGAGTGCCAATTGCCAGCAACACAGCACTGCAAGCTAGAAACCCAAGGCCTATTTTTCTCTTTTCATTCTTTGGAATGAAGAAAAATAATACTGACATTCCATTATTTATGAGCATGGTTAAAGAAAAGAGAAGCAGTGAAATTTCACTGCCTTCAAAGAATAATTTATTTGGACTCCACATAGGGCCTCGTGCGTTTGCCTCAGAGTGATGTCCCCTTCCCTGCGGATACCTTGGGCGACCCTGGTGCTGTGATACTTTGATGCTTTCTAGGGCAAGGGAAAGGGCCAGCAGGCAGGCCCTGGCCATCAGTGTTCGCTGGGCTCTGGAGGCAGCTGAGTCATTGATCAGGAATGTCTTGAGAGCCTGCTTTGTGCCTTTCACCATGGAATGCTGGGTGCTGTGGGGAAAACTGAAGTACAAAATGGAGACTACCCTTAAGGGATTTGCTGACTCACAGGATTGATGAGAGTGAGGCATATAAAAATAGGGACCCATTTATAAGATGTGGAGAGTCATCTACTAAACTGTTCAGAATTCAGATATAGGCTGTGAGAACAGTTTCTATGTATTTTGTGCTAGCTTTGCCCTAGACCCCAGGCTAAATAGTTACATAATCTCTGATCCTCATACCAACCCTGTAAGGCAGCTCTGATGATTCTCATTTTGTAGATGGAAAAACTGAGGCTTAGAGAAATTAAGTGAATCTGCCTGAGGTCACACAGCTGATAAGTGATTAGTCCAGAACTGAAAGGCTAGTGCAGCAGCTCTAAAGCCAGTGCCCCTCTGCTCAGGTGCAGCCCTGCTCTGGAAAGGGGGTGGGAAGTCCAGGACGGGACCGGAAGCAGCAGGCTGAGGCTGGTTGACTGGCCGGTGTGACTTCTGCTGGACTATGCTCCGCTGCCCTTCCAGGGGAGAGGAGCTCATCCTTCTGTTGCCTCGGTGACCCTGGAAGGCCACGGTCCCTCTCTAGTTTCTGCCACATGGTCTTGCTTAATCATCCCAACTCCCTTGTGGCCAAATTACCAGCATTCATGCGACATTTTTCTTTCTGTGGCTCTCATTTAGCTAGAAATAGCTCAGTTTTAATGCCAGTTTTTGCAGAGGGTTGTTTTTTTTTTTTTTTTTAACATTTAATTCATCATGTAAACCAGAACAAATTTGAGAGTAAAACGGGACTCTGTTGGTGATTATGTCAGGACTATCCTGGGCACCCAAGGCTTATGATTACCCTACCAATATGGCATTGAGGTGTATAGTTAACAAGGAAATAAGATCTGCATTACTCAGATGAGAACATCTTCAGAACAGGGAACAGCCACACAGAAGTGAATTTCCTCTACCACAGCAATGGTTATCTCCTGTCTGAATGTGAACTTTGTCCATCAACCTTCACTTACCCTCTACTAAGCCAAGGCAGCTCTGATTTACCATGTCAGAGTGACATTATTATGTGGAAACCTCTTGCTTACTGCCAAAGTTAGTGAATTTGGGCTCCTCTAACTTACAGCAATTAGAGAATTTACCCTTGAAGGCCTTTGAATATTTTTGCTTAAAACTTATAAACTGGACTGTAACCAGAGATGATGAAATTACTCTTAACAGGTAACTTAACCAAAGACATTATGTAAATCTGGAAAATATGCTGGTCTGGGGCTCTAAAGAAGGGGGCTGAGGAATGGGGAGGGAGAAAGGGAGTCAAGAAAGGAGGAAGGGAGGGAAGGAGGACAGTCTAGGTGGTGTTAAGCCAACAAAATCCAGGAATACCTTCCACTGTGACGATGGATTTGTAACCCAGACCCCTCCTCCTTTGAATCCCTGACCTTCTTGTCATTTGTTCTCTTTGGGCTGACAAATGAGTGTTGATTCTTGACAGCGTCATTGATCAAATGACATATTGTCTTGTGTTATATCTGGTAATAAAGAAACCTAAAAATGTTTCTTGGATTAACTTGACAGTATCAATTTAGAAAGTAGCTTCCCATCCTAAATCTTTCTGGGATTGACAGAAAATTTCCCTTGTCTAAAACCTGAGTGTTTTTGATTACTAATGCCAGAAATAATGCTTGATCTGAGACCGGGCTCCTCAGCAATGTCCATCTAACTACCCCTAATCGGGGGAGGAGGGGGTGAGTTTTCTAAAGAGATCCCCAATAAAGTCAACATTTCTTTGGGGCCTCTTATTTTATATTTTAAATCCATGTAAATTTTAGATTCTGTTTTACAATATCCATGTTTACCTGGCTTTACTATCACATTTTCCAACATATCTTTAGTAAGAGTTACGGGCAAAGAAGACACGCCATTTTTATTCAGCACTATTGCATTACCTTGGCATTACACCACATCCTCCATTTTGGGAATGAGGGAAGAGAAAACCACCCCATAGCAGCTGACAGCAGGGAGGAATTCATTATTTTTCGAGTCCTACGTCTAGAATTTTGATTGTAAAAGTCCAATAAAAACTTGGACTTTATTTCAACCTTTCTCTTTTTTTTTTCCCTTCAAACAGTTCAGAAGACCAGAGTTAAGAGTATGAGATAAGGAGGTTACTCTGATGATGTTGTTGCACACAGTATGGATGTGCAAAGAGTCGGGGAGAGAAAACAAGGAGAGAAATCACCTGCTGCAATGATACTGACCCAGTACAATCCATAGCAGCTCTTACCTTCCACGTGCTCCATTACCCCTGCTTATTCATTGGCTTTTTTCAGAAGGGTGGTTTAAAATTTGGGATTTCAGGATACAGTAGGATTAAAATAAAGGTACGGTATTTGCTGTAACTTGGAATTTGCCTTTCTCTTCTTCTTGATGGAGATGTGTTTTTCCTTCTTTGAGGTAAAGAGAGATGGCTATGAATTTTGGTATACTTGAAGCAGACTTAAAAAATCAATGCACTTTCAAACAGTTTTGACTTTATGATAAGAAAACAGTTAACCACAGTTAACCTCATAATAGACACAATATAGGCCTTTCCTATACATTACTGTCAGCATCCTAAAAACAGTAACGACAAACAAAACAAAAAAATGAATGACATCCCCAAAACCAAAATAAAACACAGTAAAGCTGAAAATGTTGATCACATTAAAGGAAAAAAGAAAACACCTGATTTTAGAAAACATTTCTCCATTTCCTTTAAATTTTAAGGAAGTGTGTTGATGTAGATAATCAAATTTAGTTTCCACAGTGGAATCCTTCTACATTTATTTAGTCACTGGAATTCAGTCTTGTCACATGAGAGATTTTGATCCCAAGAATGCATTGTACCATTCCCACCATCTAGTCTGAGGATGATTGAAAACTCAAATGCCATATCAGCTATATGAATGCCCTTTATTCACTGCCCACTGTCCTGAGTCTCTCCTATGTTTTAGGCCCTGTGCTTGCTGCTTAATAGTTAAAAATGAATGAGACACACTCCTTGTCTTCTGATACCACAGTCTGGAGTAGAAAAAGACAGCTAAGGTGTGCTGGACCGTGTTAGGCCAACTTGGCCAAATCTCATTTCCCCAGATAACTTTGTCTGGCTGCTCTTTCAAAACAAAACAAAACAAAATCTAGCATGCAATTTGGCTGACAGAAATGCAGCACACTCTTTGGTTCTCAGAAGGTCTTTGTTGTCAGCTGTGGCGATGGACAGATAGAGAGGTACGCGGTAGGCTACAGGGGGACGGGGGGACAGTTTTCCCCTTCCCTCCTCATCCACCTGTCTTCACCAGTGGCTGGCTGTAGGCCCACCACCAGGTACTTGGCTGGGGACACATCAAACCTGCAGCTATGCAGAGACAACTTCTTCCTCAGAGGGAGACAGTTTCCAGACACTTCTCCATGAGTTCTCCTTTTGTGGTCCCACTTTGGTGACTTGTTGGGTTTCTCTTTAAGCTCCCATTGGTCCACTCGTACTTTGGCTAGTGACTGTTGTTCTAACCCTCCAGGTTTCCCTTCCAGATCATCTCTTTCCCAGCTCCCTGCATATTTGTGTGGTCTAACTCATATAATAAACCCTTCTTCCCATGGTACTTAGAGTTGATCTGTTTTCCTGTGTGAATCCTGTTCAAACCACTGCAAGAGGATGTGATAATGAAGGCAAGTAGTGGACGCAAAGAAAGGTGAGAAAGGAGTGGTGTCTCACTGAGATTGGGTGGTGCCATAGGCGTGGTCAAGAAGGTTACCTGAGTGGGCTGGCCTGGCAAAGCAGGGTAGGGCATTCCTTAGAGATGGCACACAACATTTTGGAGCTGCAAATAATTCTGTATGATCAAATCATAAGTTATGTGTTGAAAGGTGTAGTGGGAGGGAAGTTTGGAGAAAGGAGACAGGAGCCAGATCATGAAATCCTTTTAGGTCTGGCCAAGGGGTCTGCTTTATGGATAATGGAGAACCCTGGAGTACTTCTAAGCAAGGAAAAAATTGATGAGAATTCTTTTGTAAAAATTCTCTGTAGAAGCTGAATTGAAAAGAATCAAGACTAAAGGCGAGAGGACCCAGAAGGACGCTGTTGCATCAGTCCAAGTTAAAATGTAAACGAAACTATGTGGGCTCATTAGTGCAGGGGAAGAGCAATCTGAGAGAAAGAGGGAGAATCACTCTATAACGGGCTGAAGGAAGAGATTTGTGAAAAGCTGAGAAGGGGGAGTCAGAAAAGTTAAGGGGGAAATCAGAAGAGAATGGGTGGAAAGGGGAGAGGAGGACATGAAGAGAGAGAAGTGGTCAAGAGTGTAATGAAATCTGAAGGACAGAAAATTACCCATTTTTTTTTTCCTTTAACCGTGTAGATATCGTTGGTAACCATAGGTGAAGTAATTCCAGTTATGTTTGTTTTATTGTTAGCCTTATGGATACAAACTCCTGAGAAAATCCTATTGTACGTGTAGTCAACTTCTGCAGTTAAGGAGACAAAGCATTCTTAGCCCCAGTGATCGGCTAGTTTCCCTCATGCACAGAGTCTACTTCATCCAAACGTAAGAGAAAATGCACTGATTAAGGTCTCAGGCCCCACCACCCCTACTTCCCTTCAAGAGAAGTCAGTTCTGACTCTTAGAAGTGGTAGGCCATTTAAAACCTTTCAATAACTTGTCAATAACTTGAATAATGATGAGAGAGATGTGGGAAGAGAGATGGCTTTTCCTAAATCTGATGCTTGCTTTATTTTTGCCTCTTCAATCAAAAATCATGTTTTCCAATTTCTCTGAGAGAGCCGTCATCTTTCTTCATGAGACATAAGACATGGGGTGATTCTCCATCAATGTCTGCTCTAGGAGCTCTGGCTGTTGCCATCGAGGAGGAAGCTACAGCCAGTTTGCCATGTTGATGGGAAAGGTCACAGAGGCTGGAACCCAGAATGTAATCATCCTCTTCCTTATTAGTAGGTGAAATTATTATAGGATCCTGTCTTGTCTCCTTTTTGGCATTCAATTCACAGAGATTTTTATTTCCATTTGTATTCTCCTGATGTCTTAACAAATGTTAACTTGTTTTCTTTTGTTGAATCTCTTCGTTTACTTGAGAAAGAGTGGGATAAACCAGAGTTGGCTTGAAGCATCCCCTGCCCTGTGGGGCTGTGCCTGAGGCATGGCTTCTGCTGTGTCATAGGTTAGCCGGTGGCCTGTTACACTAGGGGAGTGCCGGAGGCACCGGATCCTTACCTCTTCCACATGTAGATCACAAACCCGGAAATGACTATTTCTACTTTGACCTCCTACTGGTGAAAGGCAACTCTCTTAATCTGCCGACCACCCCTTCACCCTCCCTACATATACATACAATGACCACCCATTAGATTTTAAGAGCTTTGAAGGCAGAGGCTATGCTTTGTTTACCCGGATCTCCAATTCTAGGCATTGTGTCTGGCATATATAAATAATAAATGTAACAGGAAGGTCCCATTTATTTTGCTCCTGAAATGGGCCCCAAATAGTAATGTTTCTTGATCCAAATTTTAGGAGTTAATCTTTCTCTTAAGTTTCTCTACCAAGTGGGACCCCAGTGAATTCTTACATGTTCTGCAAACTCAACTTGGTAGTCACTTGTTACTTTGTCCACAACCTCAGCTCCAAACCATTGCTGCTTCCAAATGCCACATTATCGTGTTACCTTATAATTCACT
The DNA here is from genome assembly GCF_004348235.1 of Phoca vitulina. Lineage (NCBI taxonomy): Eukaryota > Metazoa > Chordata > Mammalia > Carnivora > Phocidae > Phoca > Phoca vitulina. The sequence continues at coordinate 44,519,872 of NW_022589715.1, read as the reverse complement.
TCTGCAGACTGCTGGATCTCTTCACTAAGGAAGGGCACCGTCGCTTCCATTAGGTCTTCAAAAACACAGCTAAGACCAGGCTCATTTACAGATTGCTGGTATAATAGTGGAAGGACAGTTCCAAGTTTAATATGCAGTCACAAGCATTGGCTACTCCTGGGACCCTTAGCACACATCCCTGAGCCTGTAGAGGATTTTATTTCCCTTTGTAATACAAATACACATTTGTTTCAGGGGAACTTTAGGAAAGGCAGTTGAAATAGTCAGCAATATATTTCTCTAAGTCTGAGATGCTCTAATTTAAATCATGCCATTTAAGGAGCATTAATTATTAATCCCATTTTAGAACAATTGTCTGAATCTTTTAGGTCCCAGTCTGGCTTACGATGCATGCACCCAATTTACCCAACCAAAAGTATGCAAACTTGGGCCTACACAATCTACATTCACATTTGTGGGGAAATCAGTTTTCTCTGAGAACAATTATTGGCCCTAGCATTTACATTTTCTTTGTGGAATGGAAAGGTCCACCCTGTTGGTTTCTCCTAAACCAAGAAAGTTGGCTTCAAAAGATTCTAACAATTTCTAAATAAAAGTTTTCCCATTAAAATAAAATGAAAACATTTCAAGTTTGTGTTTATTGGTACCAAATTATATAAGTACTGTTGAATTAGTAAATGGATTTTAGGGTCCTGTGATTGAAAAAATACCTTTAATAATTGCATTTTAAACCAATGGCAAATAAAGCAAATGACAGTAGAGAAGTTAATCTAAAATTCTGCATCATCAGCAGTAATGTTGTTGTTGCTATTCATAAAATAAGAGGTTCCAGTATTATATTTTAATAGAAATGCAAAGTGGCTCTTGATTTTTCTTTTGTTCCCGTGCACCCTCTTTTCTCTATAGTGACAATAATGTCGGAATCTCCTGCTGCTACAAAGTGAGTAGGTATGTTACTTGGATGAGGCAGCATGTTTTAATGAGAATAGCATGAAGTGGGAGCCCAGGAATCATGGGTTTGCATTCTGGATCTGTAACTTCTTTTAGTGAGGTCTGGCAGGTCAATTCTTTATGCTACAATTTCTTCATCTATTCCAAAGAGGGTGATCAGACATGACAAACTAATGAAGGGCTCAGGTCCATTGCTTTCCTCACTTTCATGGGAGACCTAGGTGCTGGGAAATAAGAGTGTCTGTGAATGGTGATGGGACTTAAAGAAAGAGAAATGTGAGGATGTGCTGAGGGTCTAGAGAAAGGTGCTGAGGATGGAGCTTCTGGGTATATTCGAGAGATGATTTTAGGACCAAGGTTTTTTAATAGTGGAGAATCCTTCAAGGGGCTGGACCACTCTCTACACACTGGATGCCTTGAAATCAGGAGCCATCATCCATGTTTTTCAAGCTAGAACCCATGGACAAATGCCTCATAAAATAATTTTGTAAAGTTTGTGTTGCATCTCAGTGATATTCTGAAAAATTAACAGATACATTCTGAATCATTTTAAGATTACACATTCCAGGAACTGCCATACAATTTCTATGTGGACTTTTGCATTTGTTTTTACAAATTTTATTTTTACTAGAGGAAGGTCAAATGACTTCAGGGAGTGATGCACTAATAAGAATTTCACAGGAAGAAATGTGATGGGAGAACTGAGCCAGCAGAGGGCCCAAGGGCTATATGCATATCACACTCACAGCCCTATGCTCCTGGGCAGGCATTCCCAAATTGCACAGACACCCACTGCAGAGCCCATCTTTGAATAGGCCAAACTGTCATCGCTCATTCACTGAGAGCATGGCCAGACACATGAAATGAGACCTGCTTCTGGCAATCAGGGTTTATTTAATGAAAATTTCAATAATGTTGCAATCATAACCTTCTTTTCAAACAAACAAGACAGCATTACAGAGTTATCAAATGACACTTAATTAAAATTGACACTTGAAGATTGTTTGTTGGCTGCGTTTTGGAAACATGCAAAGTCTATTTATTGTGAACCAGCAAGCAAGGCCTTGAAATAATTAATAATGTACTTATGCTAACAGGCATTATCTGAATTACTGAAGCCAAAATACACGCAAAAAAAATTATTAAATACAAAACCTGACCTGAGGCTCATCTTTCTCCGATTAAAACCCACATTGATGGTCTAGTTTCAGTAGAACAACGTCCTTCATCACAATGAATTAATGTTTTTAATTTGAATTTTACTGGTCTTAAAATTTAGTTATTAAATGTTTTTAATATATATGTTTGGTTTTGGTTTCATGATTTTAAAAGGGTTTATAGCTAGTTTTATTTGGTTCACATTTTAATAAAATTGTAATAAAAGTGAACAAGTCAGTACTGGAGGTGCACAGGATTTTTTTGTCTTAAAGGGGTCTGTGCATCATTCAAATATGAGAGACATTGTTATAGGGGCTAAGTGCATAGGGTTTGAAATCAGAGAGACCTGGGTTCAAATATGAGCTTTGGCACTTTAAACTGTAAACATGAGTGTGTTACTTAACTGAATTGTGCTTCATTTTCCTGACTTGTTAAAAGGGGTATAATAATAACAATAATAATAATAATAATAATACCTTCATCATGGGGTTAATGTGAGGAATAAATAAAACAATGGCTTCTCAATACATGATCTCTGGGACACGGTATGTCAGCCATCATCACCATTATGATCATCATTATCATGATCATCAAAATGATTGGTTTTTAGACTTTAAGGGACCCAAGAGATGGCTGAACCAGTCAAGGAGATAAGAGTTGTGTAGGAGCAGCTGCTGGGAGCCATTACTGTTAAGGCTAGTAACGTCTCTTAAGGATTGCTGACCTGGAGTAGCCTCAATAGCTTTCCTAGGGAGTAGCTTTCACCAAACTAGCAGCTAGGTCTCCAGAGGCCTGGTGAAGGCAGGTGAAGTTGTCAGTCTGGTAAGAGTTCATTACCTGAAGGTCTCACCCCTCTCTAACAACCCTCGAGCATGAGTCACCTTTGAGGAAGAAGACCATGGTTCAGTCTCTGTTGTCTCTTTGTTGCTTCCAGAACTTTCTTGACATGCTCAGCATGGCTGCCTGCCCTGTGCTCTCATAGTTCCCCCTCGCATCTGACCCTTCATATGGTTTTGCTGGTCTGGGTTTTCTGATTTTGCTCAGATTATGTCTGTTGTGGCCATTCACAGGACATCCAGCCTCCTGTATTATGTTGTCTGGGACTCCTTTGGCTGTCCTTCCTTGTGGTTCCCCCAAATCCAAATAAGGGAAACCAGAGATTTCCTGTGGGAATGAGATGGCTAGTGGGAGCATTTCATAGTATAAATTATGTTCTACCCTTGTTCTCCTTCTTTAGTGCTTGGGGATTTGTGGAAATATATCTGAGTTAAAGAACTAACAGAAGTCCTGATTGGTCCTCCAGTGGGGTTCCCTCAACTCTAGGTTCCCCCTGCAATTGTTGGATCACAAGGTTTTCCAATTTGGTCCAGACATCTGAGAGCTACTGACTGGCAATTCAGGGATGGGTGGTGGACACCAGTGGGTAAAGCTGACCTAGAGAGAAAGGAGGCAGCAGCCTGTAAGGATAATGGAAGAGAAGAAAAAAGGCTGTTTCAGCTCTTAGACCTCACAGAAGGTTCACTGTATGATGATTTTTTAAAAAAACATTTGCAAAGCTGGGTGAGCTTCCACAGAAAGCCAGCCAATCTGATTCCTTATCACGTGATCTGCAGCAAGCTTTGCTGGTCTGGACACCCGGTTCGAGTTGCATTAGTATGGAGTATACATATTCCTCTCTTCCCAAACCTCCAAACCCCTCTGGACAGCTTTCCCCACTTCTTTTTTCCTAGAGCACCTCAAAGCTGTTCTGTGATCCCAGAGAGCATGAATTATTCACTATATATAGCATCAGGCTTCAAAGTGTACTTTTTAAAAAATAAAACTGCCTAAACCACCCAATGCTTTGCCTCTACCTTTATGTTCATTAACTGGACAGCATCTCTAGAATCATTACTGACCTTCCTTCCTGGCTAGCTTGCTGCTGATGCAGCTTCTCTTCCCAACTCACCCCACCTCAATAAGGCAACAGGACCTCATTCTGTCCTGTCTCAGGCATGTCCTGCCCAAGGCTGTGGTTCACACATATAGTCATGTTCCATGTAAATGTCATCCTTTACATTTTAAAGGCTTTCATGATCACAACTGGAAAGACGTCTTATCTCTCTCACACAGTGTCCGCCCAGCTACAAATTCAACTGACAGAGGTATTGACCACCAACCCTCATGCCTTTAGCATTTAAGAAGATTTAAGAAGCACCCACAGCTAAGGTGTGCATTCCAGCACTGCCCTCAACTAAATGAATGACTTTCCACCAACAGCGTGAACTTCTAAGCCTCAGATTCCTCATCTGAAACAGAGGCTGCCTATCTAGCAGCATGGTGAAAGTTAGAGACTTAATGCATACCCAGCACTTAGCATAGAGAAAGTACTTAATTAATGGTGTAAATAATTTATTTAATCAGTGGCAGTGTGTACTTATGATCTGTGGTCTAGGTAAATGACCTTTTAGCCCCTGCTCTAGCAGTTGCAGCCATGCCATTCATCAGGTTTTAGGAGCTCAGGCTCTGATATTTATTAGATTTGAGTTCAACTCCTATCTTGGCTACTTGACCCTGTGACTTTGGGCAATTTATTTCATCTGCGAATCATTTCATCTCCCTAAGCTTATTTCTTCATATGTGAAATGGAGACCATAGAAGTGCCAACCCAGCTTTTTGGGGGGATGATTAAATAAGATATTGGCTATAAAGTATTTAGCCCAGGGCTTGACACTTAATAAATATTTGTTTTTAAATTGCAACTCACATGCATTAAGTCTGGCCATTCTTTACTTTTTCCACTGCTTAGTAAAAAGGTTGAAAAAAACGTTGAGGGAAGAAGGAAATGGCCTTAGGCAAAGTGATCTGGTGTTTTCCAGAACAACCTCTTTATTTTTTTCTCATTTTATTACGAAGAGGTTAATACGTACAAGATAAAAATAGAACATATATGAGGTATGACTCAGAATACTAAAAAAATCAGCAAAGAAAATACCATGAAGAATAAAAAGTTACCTAAACCCTTGAAACTTCTATGAATCTTTCTGATTCTGTTTTCCTGCCTTCCCTCAGAGGTAATCTCTGTCTTGGTTTTTATTCTGTCCTTTCTTCATAATGTTACCACATATGTATGTTTATTTTGTAAAGTATTTGTCTTTATTTTTTTTAAAGATTTTATTTATGTATTTGAGAGAGAGAGAGAGAGCATGAGCAGGGGGAGGGGCAGAGGGAGAAGCAGACTCCTTGCTGAACAGGGAGCCCGACATGGGGCTCCAACCTGGGACTCTGTCTGGGATCATGACCTGAGCTCAAGGCAGATGCTTAACACCAGGTGCCCACATACGCATGTATTCTTAATGTATCGTTTAGTTTTGCTTCCTTTTGGGCTTTATGAAAATGATAATATACTGTCTGTATTACTATTAAACTTGCTTTTCTCATTCAGCATTTTTTAAAAAAGATTTTATTTATTTATTTGACACAGAGAGAGCGCGTGTACGAGCACAGGCAGGGGAAGCAGCAGAGGGAGAGGGAGAAGCAGGCTCCCCACTGAGCAGGAAGCCCCATGCAGGGCTCCATCCCAGGACTCCAGGATCATGACCTGAGCCGAAGGCAGACGCTTAACCGACTGAGCCACCCAGGCACCCCCTCATTCAGCAATTTTTAAAAAAGATTTATTCATTTATTTTAGAAGCGGGGGGCAGAGGGAGAGAGAGAATCTCAAGCAGACTCCCTACTGAGCACAGAGCCTGAGGCAGGGCTGATCACACGACCCTGAGATCATGACCTGAATCGAGATCATAACCTGAACGGAAATCAACAGTGGGAGCTTAACTGAGTGAAGCCACCCAGGTGCCCTTCATTTAGCATTTGTTTCTAAGATACATTCTTGATGTGTAGGGCTGCTATTCTTTCATTTTTATTGCTGCATAGTTTTCCATTAAATTTAAATGCAGAGCAGTCTGCCATTAAATTAGTCCTTCACTTGTCAGTGGATATTTGAATTGTTTCCAGGGTTTTTCTCTTAGGAACAGAGCTGCCGTGAAAGTAAACACTGTCATACATGTTTGCTGTGATTCCCTAAATTATACTGTCTAGTATGGTAGTCACTAGCCATTTCTGGCTACTGAGAACTTGAAATGTGGCCCGTCTGAATTGATAAATGTGTCAGTATAAAGTACAAGTAATAAAAGTATAAGTATAAAAAAGTATCAAAGTACAAAATATAAAATATACACCAGATTTTAAAGATTTAATACAAATAATGTAAAATTAACAAGTTAACATTTTTTTAATTTTGATTTCAGGTTGAACTGATATTTGAGATACATCATTTTAAATAAAATGTATTAAATATCTTATTAAGAATAGGTTCACCTTGTTTAAAAACTATAATGTGGCTACTGGAAAAATTTACATATGTAGCTTGCATTTAATTTTTATTGGACAGTGTTGCTTTAGGGTAAAACTAGGATATTCTTAGAAGTGGAATTCTGAGTCATAGGGTTACGTTCATCAGCTTTACAAGATGTCACTTGTATTTTGAATTGGTTGTACTTAAGTCAGTGTGCTGTTATTAAACAACTAGATTGATAGCTAGTTTTAATTGGTAACAGCTGGTTACCCATTCATAGTAGAACCTGGAAAGAGGCAAGAGAAGTGTGGAAAAAAATCGGAATTTCCATCATTGGTGTATAATCTTCATTGCTCCACATTTTTGTCATAACTGGTATGGTCAGATTTTTGAACTTTTGTCATATTAGTGATTGTTAATCACATTTCCTTACTTTGTAGTTCTCTGATTACTATTTAGGATGAATCTTTTCTGACCTATTTATCAGTCATTTGTTTTTCTTCTGAGAAATGCTTGCTAATATCTTGTGAAGATTTTTTATTTGTGGTTGTATGCCTTTTCCTTATTGATTTTTTTTTTTGAAGCTATTTTAAAAAAATAACTTTTGTTCTGATATTTTTCACAGGTTATGGCTTCTATTTTCATTTTCTTCCTGGAATTTTTTGATGCATAAAAGTTCTTAATGCAGTCATTAAAGTTATTTAGATCTAGTAAAATATTTTCTTTTTATGGTCAGCCCTTGCTTCACTACCTTGAAGTCCTAGAAATAAATTTCAGTGTTTTCCCTCTTACGTGTAAGTCTTCAATCCATTAGGAATTGATTTGTGTGTGTTGTGACCTTAGAGATAGAATTTCAATTTTTCTATATGGCTGACCATTTTTTCTAGCATCATTTATTAAACAGTTCCTCATTTCCCTACCTTGTAATGCTACATACATCAATATGGCAAATTACATCTATGTAAGACTGTTTCTGGGTTCTCTTTTCTGTTCAATTGTATTTGCCTATCATTGATAATTCTCATTGTTTCATTTTTTAGAGCTTTATGATAAATCTTTTTCTCTGATAGAGCAGGATCTCCCTTCCTTGAGTATTGGCTCTTCTTGGCCTTTGGTTTAACATAGACATTTTAGAATTAGCTTGTTGAATTTCTTTAAAAAATTTCTCTGGATTTTGATGAGACTGCATTCAAACTATAGGTCACTTCAGGTATAATTTTTATTTGTTCATGATAGTGTTCTAATCCAAGATCATGGTGTATCACTGACCTCAGAGGTAATTTATTTAATTACTCAATACATTTATTAATTGTCTTCTTGGTAAAACACATGTGTTTACATTGCTGTTAATATACAGAGTATCTTTTAGAAATTACATTTTCAACTGTTTTTGGTATAGAAAAATCCAGTTCATTTTATATCACTCTTTAATTGTATTTCAAATCTCGTATAAATGTTAACATTTTGTACGCTCCTTTTTGGTTTTCATTGTAGGTAATTATATAATTCTTGAGAGATTCTGTGTCTTCCAGCCAGTCCTTCCCATCTTACTTTTTATTTTTACTTACTAAGATCATTAAGACCTTCAATAAAATGCTTAACAGAATATGTTGAACAGTGAGCATCCTTGCCTTCTTTTTGATTTTTATAATGTAGTTCAACTATTGGAATATCCAGTGGACATTTTGTAGGCTTTTTGGTGGACACCCTTAATAAGGCTAAAAGATACTCAGTTTTTTGCTAGTTTCCTGGAAACTTTTATTAGAAATGAATGTTGAATTTTATTAAATGCTTTTCTGCATTTTTAATATGATCATTTGATTTTCCTCTTTTAATGTTAATATAGTAAATACTCTAATAGATTTTCTTGTTTCTTTTTTTTATTATGTTCAGTTAGCCACTGTATGGTACCTCATTGGTTTCTGATGTAGTGCTCAGTGACTCGTTAGTTACGTATAACACCCAGTGCTCATCACAACACGTGCCCTCCTTAATACCATCACCCTGTTACCCTCTCTGGCAGCCCCCTCCCCTCTGAAACCCTCAGTTTGTTTCCCAGGGTCCACAGTCTCTCATGGTTCGTCTCCCTCTCTGATTTCTCCCCCTTCAGATTTCCCTCCCTTCCCTTATGGTCCTCCGTGCTATTGCTTATGTTCCACATATGAGTGAAACCATATGATAATTGTCTTTCTCTGCTTGACTTACTTCACTTAGCATAATCCCCTCCAGTTCCATCCATGTTGATGCAAATGGTGGGTATTCATCCTTTCTGATGGTTGAGTAATATTCCACCGTATATATGGACCACATCTTCTTTATCCATTCATCTGTTGAACGGCATCTCGGCTCCTTCCACGGTTTGGCTATTGTGGATATTGCTGCTATGAACATTGGGGTGCATGTGCCCCTTCTTTTTATTACATCTGTATCTTTGGGGTAAATACCTAGTAGTGCAATTGCTGGGTCGTAGGGTAGCTCTATTTTCAACTTTTTGAAGAACCTCCATACTGTTTTCCAGAGTGGCTGTACCAGCTTGCATTCCCACCAACAGTGTAGGAGGGTTCCCCTTGCTCCACATCCTCGCCAACATTTGTTGTTTCCTGTTTTGTTAATTTTTGCCATTCTAACTGTGTAAGGTGGTATCTCATTGTGGTTTTGATTTGTATTTCCCTGATGACTAGTGATGTTGAACATTTTTTTTATGTGTCTGTTAGCCATTTGTATGTCTTCTTTGGAGAAGTGTCTGTTCGTATCTTCTGCCCATTTCTTGACTGGGTTATTTGTTTTTGGAGTGTTGAGTTTGAGGAGTTCTTTATAGATCTTGGATACCAGCCCTTTATCTGTAATGTCATTTGCAAATATCTTCTCCCATTCCGTGGGCTGCCTCTTAGTTTTGTTGACTGTTTCCTTTGCTGTGCAGAAGCTTTTTCTCTTGATGAAGCCAAATTAGTTTTGCATCCCTGTGTTAAATGCAATTTGATCATTACAAGATTTCATTTTCAAACACTGTTGAATACCATTTGCTATTACTTTGTTTTAGATGTTTGCATCTGTATCCAGTCCTTATCCTACCTAACCTGTGAACTGCATTTGATGCATTTGGTCACTCTGGTTTTCTTCGGTATGTGTGATCACTCTTTTGTCAGCACTGTGGGTTCCTCTTTAGCTTTCTGACTCTCAATGTGGGTTGACTCCCAAACTCAATCCTTGGATTCTTCCCTTTTCTATCTACACTCACTCCCTTGGTAATAGTCTCACAGTTTAAAAAAAACCATCCATATCCAGATGACCGTGAAATGTATACCTTTTGCCTACACCACTCCTCTGAACTGCAGACTCATACACCCAGCTACTTATATGATCTCTTTCCTAGATGTCTAACTGGCGTCCAAAGGTTGATACATCTAAAACTGAGCTTCTGTGCCTCCCACAGATCTCCCCTTTTAGATTTCATCGTCCTAGTTGTTCAGACTGAAAAATTTTGGAGTCTTGCTTGACTGTAATACCCTGCATCCAACCTGTCACACATGTCCGTGGTTCTACCTCAAAATAAATCCAGAATCTGGCCATTTCTTATCACTTTGCCTACTACCACTGAGTTCCAAGCCACTGTGATTTCTCAGTTGTTGCAGTGGCCTCCTGACTTGTCTCCTTGTATCTGCTTTGCCTGTTCCATCTATTTACAACATGATAGAGTGATCTTATTAAAATACGAATCAGATGAAATCCTCTTCCAATATTACCCTTTCTCATTCGTAGTAAAGGGCAACATTTCTTACAGTGGCTGTGGAGCCCTGCCTGGTTTGGCATCCCTCTCTGACCTCATCTACTACTCCTACCACTCTCCCTCAGGTGTATTCTGCTGGGACTCCAGACAGATGGTCCACCTTGCTGGGACAGTATAGGCATAAGTTGGCCTCAGATTTTCTTCATTTTCTGTTCCATCTGCCTAGAATGCTTTCCCTTCAGATACCATATTGCTCCCTCCATCACCTCTTTCTGGTCTTCACTCAAATGTTCTTTCTCAGGGAGGTTTGCCCTGACCTACCTATCTGAAATTGATACTCTATCTCCTCTAATTTCTTGCCTCATTTCCAGTTTTATTGTTTTCCTCCTTATTTATCATTACCTAAGATACTATTGACTTTATTTACTTAGGTAATGTCTGTCTTCCAGGAGAATATAAGCTCCATAACATCTCTTAACATTTATAAATATTCCATGGAACCTTGAAAATAGAGTGTTAGTGCAACATTTTTCATATTATTTATTATTGAAGCTTGTTAATAGTAGTATTTAAATCTTTATGAGTACTGATTTTTGGCCTGCTTGATCTGTAAATCACTCAGAGACAATTTAATACCTGACACAGATTGATAGAGTTGTCAGTTTTTCCTCACAGTCCTTTCAGTTTTAGTTTTACATGTTTTGGGTTATCTTAGAGCAATAAAAATATAGAATTATTACATTTCCCAGGAAATGTAAACTTTTTTTTGATATTCATTAATTCCAGTTTCAGATATATATATTTGTGGTAAGGCCTATTTTGACTGCTATGATATAGGTGTACCAGACAGATATCTTTGGCTCATATTTGCCTAGTATATTTATTTCTTCTTTTTATCCTCAGTATTTCTCTGTCTTTATGTGTGAGGCTTGTTTCATCTAAAGGGCATATATTGCTTGATTTTTTGTAATCAAGTCTGACAGTTCATGCCATTTACCCACAGAGCTCAGTCCATTCTCATTTACTATAATATCTGAAATTATTTTGATTTATTTTTACCATCTCATTTTCAAGCTTTCTATTTGTTGCACCCTTTCTTTGCTCAGATTTTCCTCTTCTCTTGGTTCCTTTTGAATTGATTGAGTTTCCCACTCCCTCCCCCACCCCAACCTCATTCCATTATCCACCCCTCCTCATACCTATTTGGTCTGCTTCTATTTTTCATTTTTGAAATTTTAACATTTCAAAGAATGTTACCTCTTTGAAACCCATATTTCATATACTTAAACCTAAATGTAATTGAGCTTTACTCTCCTTCAAAAATATAAAAGCCCTAGAATAATTTTCTATTTATCATAAGATAAATTTATAGAAATAATACATGGACTGTATAATAGATATTGAAGGGATAAGAAGGATCCTCAGCTTGTGTACTCACTCGCTCTCTCCTGTATTTTTCCCCATAGAATTTATAATCATCTGACTTTATTTGTTTGTTTATTGCCTGCTTTTTCTATACTAACATGCAAATTTCACAGGGATAAGCATTTTTGACTCTTTTGTGTACCCTGGATCAAATAGATCCTGCTTCAGTAAGTGCTCACCAAATATTGTTAAATGGATGAACGCTTGAATGGCAAACAAACATTTCAAACTTCCATGACATTGTTGCTTAGCTTTTTAAAGCTCTTGTTTTTAACCTCACTAATTATTTTACTACTATTTTAAAAATAATGCTTATTATTTTTCTTATTTTGTACAGTAATTGTTTAGTTTAATCTACATGTTTAATATTTGATTTTAACCACTATTCATCCTTAGGGTAATTTCTCTTTTGTCTTGAATAGCATCCTCTGTAAGCGTTAGTGCAGGTCTGTAGGTGGCAGACTCATTTCTTTTTTTTGTTTGTTTTATGTGAATATATTTTTATTTTATTCTTGTCTTAAAAGATACTTTTTTAATGGCATACAAATGTAGATTGACAGTTCTCTCACAGTTTGAAAGTATTTGAAGTCACTCTTCCTCAACTTTCTGGCTGTTTTTGTTCCCATCAAAAAGTTAGATGTCAATCTAAATATTGTTCCTTGTACCTAGTCTAACTTTTCTCTGTGGTTGCACTTAGGACCCTCTATCTTTGCTGTAATTTGATTGCACTGTACCTAAAAATGGATTTTTTAATGTTTACTCTCCTTGGGGTTTAATGACTTCATGTCTATCATAGATTCTGGGAGACTCAGGCATTATCTCTTTGAATATTACCCATTCCTCATTTTCTTTCCTGTTTCCTTCTGCCACAGCACTTAGGTAAGTGTTCGTCTATGGTGCATGTTCTTAACCTCTCTTTTCTGTTTTCAATCTCTGTGTCATTCTGTTCAGTTTACTAGATTGTCTGGTGTCTTCCCTCAGTCCTGTGACTTGGAATCTTCTTAACCTTCAATCGCTCTTCTACGTAATGCACCCCTCTCTGGCTCCACATGAGGCATGATGGAGAATCTGGAGTTAAGCAGTGATCTTTATAATTCTTGTTGATTAAAAAGCTTATTACTTGGGGTGCCTGGGGGACTCGGTTAAGTAACCAATTTTTGATTTTTGCTCAGGTCATGATCTCACGGTCCTGGGATCTAACCCTGCATTGGGGTCCATACTCAGCACAGAGTCTCCTTGTCCCTCTCCCTCTGCTCTTCCTCCCATTCTCTCTCTCTCTCTCAAATAAATAAAATCTTAAAAAAAAAGGCTTACTACATTTTAATATTAAAGCAGTACTGTGGGAGACCAAAGGAGGTGGTTGTTTCCTCTCTCCAGTTCAGGAGCTGTGGGGTTTTTTTTGTTGGACTCAGTTATGTGTGGCTGAGTCCCTACTTCATTCATCTGAACAGAGTATAGCCCAGCAGAGAGTATACTGTGAGCATCAAAACAGTGTCATGAAATTCATATTTTATTGCTCCACAAAGGCTATCCTAAAGTTTATCTTTCTTGTCTTCTACCTCTATCTTAACATTAGAAAAATTTTCACGTAGATGTGGGGTTTTAGCAAAGTTGTGGGTAAGCACGTCCACTGGTGGCCATCACATCATTTCTATCTAGGGTCCAAGCTTGGTGAGGTGTTAGAATGAGGCCAAACTGACCAGAAGGCCATGGTGGTTGAGCTGACAATTCACCACAAGGAAGTGACCAGTAGACTAGGAGAAGTGACCAGAGAAGCCACCCTCCATTACCTGTGATGTCTGAGACTTGTGTTTAAGAGCAGATATTTAAGATAAAGCCAGAATCTTTAGAAAACACATGTAAAGTAAAGCAAACTCAGAACGGTTAGCTTAGTCCCACTGTTAGCTCTATATTGGAAAAATCAATTGTGCTTTCTTTACTGAGCTCCTCAAAATATCAGTTCCAGTTTTCCTGATCAAGGGGAGCAAAAAAAGTTACAACTGTGAAGATCGTAGAGGAAGATAAGAGAGTTATAACACTTAAGCAGATAATCATCTAATGAGACATTGAACTCAGGAAAACACAGAAAAACTGTAATAACTCTTTTGCTTGGGCAATATCAATTTACCTCACTGTATTTTACATTTTATTTGATTATTTTCAAACCCGTATTATTCTTTTCATATGTTTTTGAATCTTTTTATTTCTATAATTACTTGAAAATACTCATTTTTGGGTATATATTTGATATTCCAGTTGTTTGAAGTTTTGGGGACGATCCGATTTTGCTGTTTTCACCGACTCATTTATGATAGACTCTCAAGTCATTTATTCTGTAATTGGGACTTGAGCTCATTTTGGAGGGTGTTTGTCTGTAGAAATCCTGTGTGACTTGAATTGAGGATGTATCCCTACGGGGCAGTTTTTAATTTGTTTGTGTCTGTCACTTGAGAAGCGTTATTGGTCTAAGACAAATTTTATGCTGATTCCTTGGCCTTCCCTGCTGAGTTCTCGGGATGCCCCTGCTGAGGTGAGAGGCAGGAATTCATCTGTGTGCAAGGAGAGAGGAGAAGCTGGACAGGGTGCTGTGCGAGTCACAAACAAAATGGGAACCCGGCAGGAGACGCACACTTCTCTGGTGATGGGCTGGCACCATGACATCGCCCGCAGGAGGTGCCCACCAGAAACGCCTGCTGGGGCGGCGCTGCTCACTGTGTTTCTGGTCCCACAGATCCTAGGCCTTGTTCACGAAGCCTCAGTTTGACCCAGCTGTCACACAGCCACCCAGTCCCCATCAGGTGGCTCTGGCAAGAAACCCTGGCATATTCAAATTACAAAGTAAAAACCTCTCCCTGTCTTCCATTCCCCTGCTTATCTCCGTGTGTCCACTTACTTGTTCCTGAAAGGTAAAGGGAGGGGTGGGTTTGCTTTTTCCAGTAGCCCATCCTCAAAGGGCAGGTCTGGGGGCTAAAAATATTTGCATAGTTAATGTGCGGTTAGATTTTTGGAACATATCTTCTTTTTTTTTTTTTTTTTTTTTTACTCTTCCACTCTCTGCTTGGCAGCCTGACGCCTGGATATGTCTTAGCGGGTTACAGTTGCGGTGGTCAGGCTAGAGTTGTCTGAGGCGGAGAGACGAAGATGTGCGGTGAACACGCCCTCTTGCAGAAATGGCTGCAGACCATGGATGCTGCTTTCTCAGAGGTTATAGCTGCGGCCCAGTCCCCAGTGACAGTTGAACTCATACAAGAATTATTTCCCAGATGTGGTGAGGGACAAGGAAGTAACTGAGGTCGTGTAGGCAGTCACCAGACAGCTTTCTAACTGGGGGATTCTGTCTACCTGCAGAGCTGCTTTTGAACTCAAGGAAGGAAAACACTCATAATATCTAGGTGTTAATCGTCAGATGTTCATTGAGTCACAAAAATATCTCACATTCAGAACAGTATTTGGCAATGGATATCCTGGCATGTGGGGAGAGGAGAACAGAAGAAAGGGCGTTCTCTTTTCGCTCGCTTCCGTACCTTGCTTTCACGTGTGCTCCTTCCTCAATCATCCAGTGCCACAGTGCTGGAAGAGATCTCAAAGGCTATCATGTGTTTGATTCTTATGTTTTATATAAGAAAATTTCATTCCATTACATGGAAAAATACATGAGAGAAGCAAGACTAGTTATAGACAGTAAGTAAGCAAGTAGCTTGTGAGTCATAGAGGAGACTCCTGGATCGTCAGTCACTGTGAGGTACAGTAGACCGAGCTAGAACAAATGCAACATCTATGTGTCACACGTAGGTCAGAAGGATGGAACAAACAAGAGTGTAATTTACTGATAGAAGATAATGGAAGGCCAGGTAAATGTTAAATACCCCAAGGCACAGATCATGTCAGCCCTGAATTGACAGCTATGTCGTATCTGAGCTGGTTCTACACATCTGTGCCGGCGTATGTGTCCTTCTCCCAAGGCATGCAGTTTTCCTGCTTAGGATGCTATTGGCCGTTCACTGTTACAGTCATGAGTGGTTGCCCCTGGGTCTCTGTGATTGAAGCAGCTCCAGACATCTTCTGTCGGCAGATCTTCCTTGTTCACCCTCCAGTCTAGTCCTCATAAAATTAGTGTTGACCAGAAACGGGGGCGGGGGGTGCGGGGGAGGGAGGGGTGGGAAGGGGAGAAGGGACAGGGGGAGGGAAAAGGAAGAGTGGGAAAGACAGGGCATCATTGTATCATTGTGTAGCCCAGGATTGAGGCAGCGTGTTGCTGCCACCCGTTTGTACCCTGTCCTGGGTGTGTTAAACCCCTTGCATCTCTTTCTCATTGTTTCTCACTACATGATTCAGTTTGGTCTGTAAATCTTTATGTTCTGTGTTTTCTGGAATAGACTGCTGGTAGTATACTTGGAGGATACTGAGTCAGAAGGTGCTAAAGCCAGTGTTTTCATTTAACATATAAAATCTCGGGCCCAGAGAGGCCAGGGGAGGGGCCCTGGTCTCTCAGAGACTCAGTAATTGCTTGGGCCACTGACAGAATGAACACAAATGCCTTCATATCTCTTTACGTGAGTTCTCTGCTTCCCAAGATCTTTGGACACATGTGCTGACTTTGAGTTATCGCTGAAAGAAAATACAGTTGTTTAAGTTCCCCTTTAAGCCAAAGCATTTAGAGAGAGCTGCCCTAGGTGTGAGCCGTCTCTGAGCACAAGCATGGGCTGGGCCCCAAGGACGCACTTCGGCTGAGCACCGGGCAGGTGAAAGACAGTATGTCAACCACGCTGCCTGCAAGGCAGGCGCCACCGGGAAGGAGCCTGCAGAACAGATCGGGGGAAGAAATCCCATTTCCTCTGAGCACCACGGAGGAATGGAATGGAGATACTCTCTCCAGTGGGGAACTCTCTCGTCAATGCGTGTGGAAAAGCACAGGTGTTTAGGGAGAAAGAAAGGCGCTCCACCCCCAGATTGCCCTAGCCTTGATTGTCCTAAGCGTCCACACGTCTCCGCACCCTCTTAGCTGGCAGCACTGACGCCTTCTGCCTCCGGTGTCAGGATGCTGCCGCAGCCGCTGAGCCCCACCCGTCATCTTGCCTCCACGCTCACACTTCGCCTGCCTGCCCGCTCACTGCCCTCGATCCCTAGGCCCCTTGCCAATGCCAGACTTGAGATGATTGAGACAGACTCCCTATCTTCAGAGACTTATGCCTGCAGAAGGTGGGTGAACAAGTGAGTGCGTAAACTCTAAGAGTACTAGAAAAGGGGCCTGCACTTTGTGACTTCCAAAGCTGCTTAGCAGGGTTTAGGAAGACTTAATGTAATGAGGTGCTGTCAGTATCTCCTGTGGATCCCCAAATGCCTGACATGTCGGCTCACTGTGAATGACTGAGCTCCTGCCTTAGTTTCCAGCTTATGGTTCTACTTCGTCGCTGGATATTGAGCCTTTGTCTCAACATCATGCTGTTTACTCTGGACTCTGCAGGGAGGCTTACAGTTCTCCTTGAATTTTTTTTTTTTTTTCCCCAACCAAGATCCTATAGTGATAGACCGATGATTTGTAGCTATCTGACTTGGAGTTTTGCCTGCGGCTCCTGGCCCCGTGTTAAGCCCTGTGGGCAGCATGACCTTTGCCATTATTCACTTGAAGGAGCCCCCCTGCTGGCTGGGCTGCCTCTGTAGCGGATCAGCTCCTGCCACTCCAGCTAGTCCCTGCCTTGCTCCCCAATGTTGACACTTTGCCTTCAAAGGACTTCTCTAATGTATCTCACTGTGCACACACACAGGACCTATTTCCTTTATAGGTTCTTCTGTTTTTCTTTCAAGATAAACTCGGCACAGTCACCACAGTGCTCTCCTCACCCTTGTATCCCATTTGCCCCTCTTCCTAAATTCCCCATGGGCAGGTGCTCGCCACGTGTGTTCAGAGGCTTTTAAAGCTGTGGAGTCTTATTTCTCCAGTTCCACTGTAGACCTAAGCAGACACATCTACCACACGTTACGCCCAACACAGCCTCGAGCTGACTTTCTGAAATACTGCCTCAGAGGTTAGAGAAGTGGGTCATGGCTGCTTTTTTTTTTGATTTTTAAACTTTTTAAATTTATTTTTTATTATTTTATGTTAGTCACCGTACAGAAGTACATCATTAGTTTTTTTAAATTTTATTATGTTATGTTAGTCACCATACATTACATCATTAGTTTTTGATGTAGTGTTCCACGATCCATTGTTTGTGCATAACACCCAGTGCTCCATGCAGAGCGTGCTCTTTAATACCCATCACCAGGCTAACACATCCCTCCACCCCCCTCCCCTCTGGAACCTTCAGTTTTTTTTTTTTTTTATACCAGGGAAAAATTTATGGTTTTATGTTTATATTTTATTAATACCTTCTCTTATCTTTATTATTTACTTCCTTCTACTTTTTATTTGTTACTTTTTCTATTTTAAACTTCTTTATTTGAATGCTTAACCCTCAGTTTGTTTCTTGAAGTCCATAGTCTCTCATGGTTCATCTCCCCCTCCGATTCCCCTCCGCCTTCATTTCTCCTTTCCTTCTCCTAATGTCCTCCATGCTATTCCTTCCATTCCACAAATAAGTGAAACCATATAATAATTAACTTTCTCTGCTTGACTTATTTCAGTTAGCATAATCTCCTCCAGTCCCATCCATGCTGACACAAAAGTTGGGTATTCATCCTTTCCGATGGCTGAGTAATATTCCATTATATATATCATGGCCACTTTTTAACTAGGGTTAACTCTACTACTTGCCTTACACACGCTGGGGGCCATGTCATCCAGGAAGGTTATCCAGAAGTGCCAGTCTCTAGTTCTTATCTTCCAATTCAAAGACACAGATTATATGCCTGCCTTTAGTTTGCTCCTATTTTGTTCATCCAAGTAGAGTATGGGCAGGAAGTTGGTCTTAGTAAGAAAAGACCATTATTCCTCACTGCTTCTTTTCTTTATTTGCTAACCACTAAATGGTAATTTTAAAGTGCCCTTTCATTACTCTTTCTTCTCTATCTCATCAGTAAGGAATTTGGGGTGACAGCTGCAGGGTCAGATAGGGAGGACACTGGGGGTTCCATAAAGCTAAACACGTCAGGTGTTAAGGTTGTGGACATAAGCTATATAAGTCCACCCATGCCTGCTCTGTCCAGCTCAGCATAGACCTGTGGGTCTTTGGTGGGGGTTGCACTGTACTGATGCTTTCTTTTCTGAGGAAACTGTCCCTATCACCATAGTCTGGTGTCCCGGTAGAACTTCCTGTCATAGCACCTAGGCTTACTGACAATTAGGATGGTCATGTGACCAAGAATAGCACTATCTTTCCTGGTAGTGTCCATAGTGCCTGGTTGAACCGGAGAAAGTGGAACCCTGCCTCTATGTTCCTGGACTAGAAAAACTATGAACTGAGGCCCGACTCTCCCACCTTAGGGGCAACCATTGTCTATAGCAGAGGAGAATGAACTCAGAGATTGATGCACATGGGAAGGATCATGCCAGTTAGCTCCTTGTTTTAGTTCTCCATGGTCCCAGAGCTGCTCTTATTCCTTTAGCTGTACTCTTGTTTCTGTGAGCCTATTAAGTTAAATGGGGCAATAAGCTCCTTTTTAAGTTAACTGTGTTCAGTTTCTGTTATGTATGTACAGATTCCTGAAAAAAACAGAGATTAGTCATTAGAGGTGAAGCATTACAAATATCTGGCCCCAGATTTCTGAACTGGTTGATTTCAGAGAGAGTATTTTTATAAGATGGCTATTATGGGGGCTGGGAAACTGGAATTACTGTTATGTAATCTCACAGCAGACAGTTAAATGATCTCCTGCCATCTCTTAGGGTCGTAGACCAATTGTACATACCAGGACAGGGCCTTTAAGGACTTGGAAGACAAATATGGGGATACTAGGATATCCCCATACCCCCAACACTAGGATACTAGTATTGGCTTACTCTTATGGTTATTAAGGGGTTCTCATAAAGTGAAAAGTCTTATTACCAGCTGATATGACTGAAACTGTTAAAGGAACAGTGTTCATTATGTTCCAATAAGCCTTGCTACTTGCCATCAGAATACTTCTTGGTCCTCTTCAAGCCCTACCTCCTGCCCAAAGTCTTTCCCAACTATTCTAGCCCACTGATTCATTTCTTCAGGTATTAATTCTGCAAATATTTATTTAGCACTTACTGAATGCCAGGAATTGGTCAAGGTGCCAGACGTTCCTACTGACCCTACTGTTGATAGGACATGATTTGCTTATAATGCACTTTATTTATTAAAGTTGTCATTTGGGCGCCTGAGTGGTTCAGTCGCTAAGTGTCTGCCTTTGGCTCAGGTCATATCCCAGGGTCCCGGGATCGAGCCCCACATCAGGCTCCTTGCTCAGTGGGGAGCCTCCTTCTCCCTCTCCCTGCTGCTCCCCCTGCTTGTGTGCTCTCTCTCTCTCTGTCAAATAAATAAATAAAAATCTTTTTAAAAAAGTTGTCACTTAAAAACATGACTCAGAAAAAATATAAAACCGTAACTCAGAACCTAAACCTATGGCAGCTCATCAATGGAGTTTTTGTCATGTGATTTTCCCATAAGGGGAAGCGCAAAAAGCAAGATACACATTCATCAACAGTAATTGAGTGTGCACCATGCAAATTTGACAGGACTTCTGCCTTTGAGCAGTTCATAGATTCCTGGGAGCATTTTTAAGTCAACACAGTGGGATCATGGTGGATTATCAGGAAAACCAGCTGTTGGGGTTCCCTTTACAGGGATTATATTTTCATTCTTTTCTGAAATCAAATCAGGCCAGAGGAAACCATGATATATTCTGAACATTTGGGCAAGTGCCAAAGCTACAAAATCACCTTGTGAATGGGATGAAACCTTTTTACTGTTGAGTAAAATTCCTCTGTAGGGGTTGGTATTCACATCTCCTGGCTGTACATCCCTTGCCTCTCTGTGCTCTTAGAATGAGATTACTGACAGTCACCTAAAATCATCAGGTGAACTTGTAAGTTTACAGTTTCTTTCATTCATTCATAAACTCATGTTATGTAGCAAGCTGCATACCAGGTGAAATCAGAGGCAGGGTAGAGTTGAGAGTGAGCGAACTTGAATTGTAGATAATGTTTTGCACTGAGTGACTGTATGATCTTTGGCGAGTCATGAAAATGTTCTACATTTCAATTTCTGTATTTGTAGAATGGGGATTACCAGATGATCCAGGAACATAAATGAAATAAATATCCACGAGTCCATCATTATATAAATAAAAGATCAGATAAGTAAATCAGGAAAAAGGAGCAAACAGAACAATTCTGAAAATACATGTAGAAGGAATTAGGGAAATAAAATCACCATTAGCTGATTGCTGCAGTTAAGATCCACAGGTGAATGCTAAAACCAGTGGGCAAACCTTGAAAGAGAAACAGAATATTTGCATAGCCTCAAAGTATCTCCCCCAAATATATATTAAATGTTGCGCTGGTTCTAACACAGCTACATATTATTTGCTATTCCTCCTTCCAGGAGGTGGGGTAATTCCCCTCTGCTTGAATGTTGGCTGGACTCAGACTCACTTCTACCAAAGAATATGGAAAGGGAAAAATACCACTCTGTATTGGAGAAACCTGGAAGATCCCACCTTAACCCCCTGATCAAGGTTAAAACCAGCAGTAACAAGTTATATTGATATCATTTACCTCATATGATACAATGAAAAGGGCACCTTGCTCCTGTGGTATTTTTTCTCCCAAACCCATAACCCCAATCCAAGCATGAGAAAATAGACAAACCCAACTGTGGGGGAAGGGGGTGTTCTGTAAATACCGGCCAGTATTCTTCAAATGTGTCACAGTCATGAAGAATAAAGAAAAACCGAGAAACTACCACAGATTGGAAAAGTTTAAGGAGAGTACATGCTTAGGGGATCTTGGGTTGGATACTGGAACAACAACAACAAAAAAGTATTAATACATATTAGTGGAAAGTTTTGTGAAATCTGAATAGAGATTATAGTTGAGACTATTGCACAAAAATTAATTTCTTAGTTTTGACAAATGTACCTTGGTAAAATGTTAACATTGGAAGGAGTGGGGTAAAGGATCTATACGAATTCTTGGAACTATTTTGCAACATTTCTGTAAATATGTAATTATGTCAAAATAAAAAAATTAAAAGCTGTACCCCACAAAGTTGTTTAAAGAACTCCTACAATAATATTTGAAAATACCTTAAAAAGTATGGAGTACCATACTTGTGTAAAATACAAATTTTCTTTTTATATATGGGGGAGCAGAAATAATAGAGAGTAGGGATGGTTGCTGGCTACACAGGAGATGAAGGAGAATATTTTAAGTGGCATTTTTAAAAGGTTCTAGATCAGTGTCTAATTCCTGCTTATTGGAACATCAACTTCAAGAAGGGAGAGGGTTTTGTTTGTTTTGTTCAGGGCTATATTCCAAGCTCTAGAACAGTGCTTAGCACAGAGAGTGCTCAATAAGCATTGTTGAATGAATGAATGAATGAATACTGTTTTCCATATAGATCATCAAGTGAGGCAGAGTTGGAATGTGCTGACAGTAGTGAGAAGAGATTATAAAACCCCAAGTAGTGGTTAGGATGTGGGAGAAGAATCTGAATCCCAGCCTGTTTGGTAGGGGTCATGGGGGGAGACTGAGGTCAGAGCAACAGAGGGTTTTCAAGAGGAGAGGGAGAGGGTGAGGGAGATATCCTGGGAGAACCAGGTTAAAAGCACCCAGGAGAGGAAGAGCAGTTAAAGTGCAGAACTTGAGGTGAATGAGGAGTGTCTGGAGCAGCTCTCAGAGCGTTTAGCTAGGACTGCTCCTTACCAAGGTCTTAGTTCCTCTGAATAAGTCAGCTCACTGACTGGTAGCAAGAAGAGCTCATTGCCTGAATGGAAATAAAGTCCTCTTGTTCCTGCGAGACAGGGATATGTCCAAGTACATGACACCCTTAATCCCAGAACAATTAGGACTATGGGTTTCTGTCCCAAATTTGAGTTCCAGTTTTTGAACAGAAGCATTTTATAAACTCATTTGGGGAGAGACAGAGAGTATATTTCATGTGCTTTGGTGTAGTTGCCTAAATTGTAGACAGACCACTGTGACTTTCAGAGTTGGGATGTGCAGTTTAGTATAGGTAAGCAAAGCAAAGCAGAGCAAAGCATAGACCTAGGCAGGCAATCTTTAATTACAGGGAATTTTAAACTGTGTTTTCTAGCAGCCGCTGCTTCCCAGGGCTGGGGAGCTCATTACGCAGACCAGTCACTTGTTGGGCCACTGGCTGCAGTGGTCCTTGGTGAAGGTCCCCCCGTAGAGCCCCTAACAAGGTGCTAAGGACCGTTGGTACAATTACGTAAGGCCCCACAGACCACAGACACACCAGCATCTCTTTCCCCACTCACATAACACAGTGAAATTAGTTCTTTCTTTGCCTTTTTCAGCTTGAGTTAATTTCCCCTAAATTTCCCAGGTTGAGCTCTATAACATGGGCCTAAGGCTGGCTTCTAGGCCTGTGACCACCACC
This sequence comes from Phoca vitulina, assembly GCF_004348235.1. Classification (NCBI taxonomy): domain Eukaryota; kingdom Metazoa; phylum Chordata; class Mammalia; order Carnivora; family Phocidae; genus Phoca; species Phoca vitulina. Next base: position 44,496,750 of record NW_022589715.1, on the reverse strand, counting down.
ATCTAGTTGTCCTTTCATGCAGAAAGTTAGTTTTCCCCAGAGCTGGTAGCTCAGCTGTTTTATATCATAACGGGGTGGAAAAATGGCAGACAGGCTGTCAAACCTGATGCAAATGCTATTTTATAAAAAGTGGTTTAAATTGGCTGAAGCTGTTTTTAGACTCATCAGTTAAAAAAATATGTAGGGCATCTTTCTGACTTGCAGAAACATAGCTCCCAACTAGATTTTTCATCCTATACTTCGGAAGAGGTTTGTAGGCGGGCATAGGTTCCTCATAAAAACTAGATGAGGATTTGTTAATGTGGGAATATGGAAATTGGGTTCAGCCTGCCCTCAATTAATAGGAAGGGACATATGAGCCAAGTGGGGAGAAAGGGAAAGAGATGCTAGAACTAATACACTTGCATACCCTGGAGAGAGAAGGTTTGTTCTTCGTTTCCCCCAGGGGCTATTCAAAGAGTTGCAGGAATTTTGCCCTAAGACACCACAGGTAGGCTCCTTCAGCTCCTTGGGATTATAGTTACTCTCATTTTTAGCAGGAACAAAAGAGGGAAGTGGTATTTTGACCCTTGATAAAGGGATTTCAGGAGCAGCAGCTAGGAACTGGGGAAAGTTAACTTTATGAGTTCAGTGAAGACTAGTTCCCTTGAGATAAGCCAAACCAGAAACTTAAAATTTCACAGAGAAACTTTGGTGTTTGTGGTTTATATTGATATCTAGGCTGTCCAAATGCCTTTATTCTGTTCCTTTTGACTCAAATCTCACTCTTGGCCATTTTTTTTTCCTGGCTCAGGGCCATTCTAGTATCTAATGTTTTTTTAGTAGGTTCCATGCCCAGCATGGAGCCCAATACGGGGCTTGAACTCATAACCTTGAGACCAAGACCTGGGCTGAAGAGTCAGATGCTTTAACTGACTGAGCCACCCAAGTGCTCCTCAGGGCCGGTCTAGATGCAGTAAGTGTGCTGACCCTGCCAACCCAGGAGATGTACCACTGAACAAAATGTGGTTGCCGCCTCTCCTCTCTCATTGTCTGGGCATTTAGGCTCTTTGAAGCCCATCTCTGGTATAATCTAGATGAGACACACCATATTGAAAACACTCGATCACGTTTGGTACAACATAGAGTAGATGATGGAAATGTATGTGAAAATAAGGAATATGTAAATAGCTACCAAATCACCTCCTCCTGCTGTCTATCCCGAATTCTAGTTAAGTTTTAGGGGCGCCTGGGTGGCTGAGTCGGTTAGGCATCCGACTCTTGATTTTGGCTCAGGTCATGATCTCAGGGTCATGAGATCAAGCCCTGCGTCTGGCTCTGTGCTCAGTGGGGAATCTGCTGGAGATTCTCTCTCCCTCTGCCCCTGCTGTTTACTCTCGCACTCTCTAAAATAAATAAACAGATCTTAAAAAAAAAAATTCTAGTTAAGTTTATTCAGTATCTCTGTTTCCTCCCTGGATTTAGGGGATAAAAGAATTGGGGGAGTGGAGTGAGGAGGAACAGAGGGTGATAATTAGGTTTTGAGGGGTACCTTCAGGGGGTTTTGAGAAGAGGTCTGAGAGCAGGTGCAGTGTATGCAGCTCACACTCTGAAGAAGGATAGAAATTTTAAGAAGTATTGACGTTCACTCAAGTTATTTGCATGGTGGTAAGTGTTAGGGAAAAAAAAAGGATTGGAGCTGAATTATTTTTATATTATTTTGGTTGCTTGGTCCATGTTCTTTGACTACAATTCCATTTTGGTATCACACCATGTGAATCACAGCATTATGAGCACTATACTTGGTTCAACCAGTTGGCCAATCCATGTGTACTTTTGGGTGTCTATTCTCTGCCTTCTACAAGACAAGTATAAGTTGTGGTTTGAGCCCTGGAGGAATCTACTTGGGAAGATAAAAGATAGGAAATTTTATAGAGATGTTAGTTGTTTACTATGTTGGTTGTTTACTATCGTGGGTAACCCATATTATAAAAGTAGGCTAAATCACACAAAAACTTCAATAGTTAACTGTTTCCTGCCATAGTTAATCTCGTTTTTGTTTGGCCTTGCAATGTATCTAAATGCTGGCTGTCTCCTCCCTGGCTTTTCTTCATATTATATTCCAGCACACTTATTTGCTTCATTCAGGTTATTCTCCTCCCTTGACCTTGTACATCTTCCTTAATTCTGACTCCCTGCCTTTACCCAGAATTTCACCATCACTTAGAGACATTCTGCCATCAATCCTTCATCTATGTGCATCCTTCCCATGATTCATGAGACGATGCAGGGTCTGATGGTCTATGAAACTTTTTGAGGTTCCCAAATTGACTAGAATATTCCTGTGTTCATTGTACTCCTTTTTCAATTATTAATTACTTTATGCAGCTTAGTAATTAGAGTTGGAGAGGTGGAGGAACTCTTAGAGAGTATATCTGACCAGCTCCATTCATTTTTCAGATGATGCAACTGAAATTCAGTGACATGATTTTACTGACATTAGATAACTGGGAATATATGTTAACATGTTTATAAACTAAAAATTGGTACAGAAATAGCAGTTATTATTCTTGTAGTGGCAAAGTTATATCTAGGAGCCAAATCCTCTGACTCCTTCCTGCTTTATCCATTATATCAAGCAGCCTCTACTAAATTGCTATCTGCCCGGTGTGAGGTGGGAAATCAAAATTTAGATGGAAGCATCATGTGGCACCCACAATGTACCAGGCACGTTTGTTACAAATACTGTGACATAAAATATCACACTTATTTTTACAAATGAGGACACTAAGCCTAGAGAGGTTAAAACATTTGCCCAAGAACACACAGAACGCAATAGAGGTGGTAAACAAATGTGGATCTGCCCAACTCAAAAGCTTGTGTGTGTGATTTCTCTTTCTTCTATATTTTTTTTTTAAAAGTAAGCTCCATGCTATGCATGGAGCCCAACAGGGGCTCCAACTCACAACAGTGAAATCAAGACCTGAGCTGAAATCAAGAGTCAAATGCTCAATCAACCAAGGCACACAGGCACCCCATGTTTTCTCTTTCCTCTATACTGCGTTCTTTGAGGCAGAGATGGGTTCTTTTTTCTTTTAGTTTCCTCAACATTTATTCCATCTTTGGCCACAGTGTATGATCAATCATGACGTTCTGCTTCACTGATGGCTACGTCCCCCATGGGAAGTCTCTGTGAACCTTGTCTTTTTCAGTGGGTACTTTCCAAGGATGATCCATCCCACAAACTATTTTCCACTGGTCCACAGTCATTAAAATAAATCATAGGTTAAAAAGAACTTTGTATGCAATGGCTTTCTAAAGAAAGATGTAAGAATTTGGCTGATGCTTTGAACTCTTCAGTTGAAAGTTACTCTTGAAATATATAGGACAATTCATCTTATTTTTTAATGGGTGAATTCTGCATGATGATTGCCAAGAACAAAAATGAGGTCAGAGGCTGTCCCAGCCCAAACTGATGTGAAGAATTGCTTTTTGCCCTATCACCAGAAAATAGAAGCTGACAGCAACTCTTCTGGACAACACATAGATATGAAAGTCCTGGGTACAGTGGGCTTTGCTCAGCCAAAGAGGTTCTCTCATTTCAACTGTTAGTTTTCTCTTTCTCTCTCTCAGAGAATCCTCTTATTGAGTCTAGCCATTTTTTCTTTCAGCCTACACAGCTGGCTTCATGAGATGCCACCTTATGCTGAGGCAGCCCTGAAAAAGTATTAATGCTACTGTTCTAGGGTAAATCTATTCTTTAAGAGGGCTAGTAGATGCATAATGCTTTCATTCCTAAAGAGTGAACGTAATTTAGGATTCCTGGTGGTATGGAAAGGTGGTGGAAAAGTTGTTGGCTGAGTAGTCATACCTATTAAGTGGAGAAAAGGTGGGAGTGTATTTTTTTTATTCCTTTTAGGTCTACCATAGTATTCATTGAGTACCATGTATTGAAAACGCACCCTAATTTGTAAGAGGTGGAAGGGCTGTGAGCTGAAGAGATAAGGGGAAAATTTCCAAAGCCTAAGACCAAAGTCATTTTGTGTTATGGCCTTTTCTCCCCTACAAGGTCCCACTTACAGACCTTACTCTTAGTGACTGTGGATACATTTGTGACTTTGCCTTTTGTTTCATTCTGAATCACTCCCGTTGATTTCAGCAGCAGCCCCGTATCACCTGGCTTCCACCCAGCATCCCTTTATTTTCTTTTATTCTTATTCTGGCAACTACTTGTAAGTGATTTAATCTCAAATGGTAATCTACACATTCAGAAATGACCCTCAGGCATACACTGTACATAACAGGGTAGCCTTCATCCAATTTTACCTGTCACTACCTATCCTTTTTATCTAATGATGTGAGAGTCTATCTGCCAAACAGTTGCAGTTTGGACTGTGGTTCCGAGCAATGTCACTGGCAGATAGGTTTATTCGGCTGCTGGGAATGGTTTCTCCTGATGGCTCTCCTAATGCTCCTGTGTTTATTCTTTTCACTGCCAAAGTGTTCTCTCATTCATCTGAACCATCAACTTTTCCAATAACCTGTCTCTTAAGATACCAACCATTGTCTTTCTGTGTCCCCTGAGGATAAAAAGGTTAAAAAAATAGGTTTTCTTATAACACCCAGTGCTCCATTCAGTACGTAAACAATGAATCATGGAACACTACATCAAAAACTAATGATGTAATGTATGGTGATTAACGTAACTTTATAAAAAAAAGTCAAAAAAAAAAAAGCGACCAGTAATAACCAGTTATATTTTACTGTATTTAGTGTCAAGGTATTTTTTCTATAAATCCACACACATGTATACATTAGTAAAAGAGTCTTTTTTGTTTAAAAAAAAATAGGTTTTCTGCTTCTATGGTGTGCAGCTGTTGAGAGAGTTCTTGGCCAGACCACATCTCCATCTAAAATGCTGTGACAGAACCCTGACTAATTACAGCAAGGGGTGTGTGTGTGTGGGGAGGGTAGTCTGATGGCCAATGGTCAATATCAATGCATTGTAGGTTGGAGGGTTGGTTCACAAACCACTTATTCATGTCCCCTGGTGTTCTCTGCAATGTCTTGGCTGTTGAGGGACACCGAAGCAATTTAAAACATATTCTTCCCTATAAAGAGTTTACAATCGAGCCATCCATTCAAGAATGTGTATGAATTACCTCTTACGTACAACACATTGTATCAGGACATTAAATGTGTCCTTGGGTGATCACAATACAGTAAGGTTAGTTTTATTTTTAAAGATTTTATTTATTTATTTGACAGAGACAGAGATAGTGAGAGCAGGAACACAAGCAGGGGGAGTGGGAGAGGGAGAAGCAGGCTTCCTGCTGAGCAGGGAGCCTGATGTGGGACTCGATCCCAGGACCCTGGGATCAGGACCCGAGCCAAAGGCAGATGCTTAACGACTGAGCCACCCAGGCACCCTAAGATTAGTTTTATACAAAACATAATACAATGTCATATGCCATCAATGACATGAGATTACTATAAATGTTCAGAGGCAAGGATTATGTAGCTGTTTCACAGGTATACCACATTTTTAATGTACAGTGCCAAACTCATTTGCTTAGTTTTTCTTTCCTTTTCTCAATTTTGCTCCCCTTTTTGTCTTCAAATAATGTCATTTTAGTCAACAGAACTAAAATATCATCTTGTATTTACCTCTTTTACCTCCCCTTTCCCAGCCAGATTTTGTCAACTGTATATGATACCATTTCACAACGTATGCCTTTCCTTTTCTTCCCTGCCCCCACTCTCTTCCTCAAGTGCATTCTCTTTTCATTTGTAATTTAGGTTCTTGCAATAATTTCTAAGTGATTGATTTGCATATACCTGCTTCTTCATCTAATTCATCCTCTACACTGCTGTCAGAGTTACAATTCTGATTTTATTTGACTTTTATTTCTTTAAGCGTCCATAGGAAAAATGTTCAATTATGTAAGCACGGTCTATAAAGACCTACACAAGGTGCTAGCAAATTTTTTCTGTAGAAAGTCAGTAAATATTTTGGGCTTTGTGGGCAATATAGTCGTTGTCACAACTACTCACCTTTGCCATTATAGTGCAAAAGCAACCATAGATGATACGTAAACAATTGGGCATTGCTGGGTACCAATAAACCCTTATTTGTAGACACTGATAATTGAATTTCATATAATTTACATGTAATAGTATCCTTTATAAGAAAGATAAATGAAACAGTATCCTTCTTTTGATTTTTTTCCAACAAGCTAAAAATGTGAAAGCCATTCTTAGCTTATGAGCTGTATGAAAAAAATGGTTGGCCAGATTTGGTCCACAAGCCAAACCCCAGCCTACAGAGTCTGATCCTTCTTTGTCTCCCCAATGCCTCATTACCTCCACTCCTTTATCTTCTCTCCAGTCCTTTGCTTCTGGCACAACAGACTATCCACCTATTTCTATACATGTTACACTTTTTCATACTTCTCTTTCTGTGATTTTTAACTCTGACAGCTCTCGGGCAAGAGTATTCAATACTGGATCTTAGGGAATCTTCCCATATCCTTGAAACCAGCCCATGGAGCATTTGTACTTCATTTTCCAGAAAACTATGTCCCTGTAAACATCCAGTATCATCTCCCAAATTACCAAGAACAGTGAAGGGCTGAGATTTTATGCTGTTTGCAAGGTAATTTGCTTTATACTGGGGACACTTTATAATGTGCTATAGTGTATCACAGTTGATAAGATCTTAATTCATAATTTTCAACACCTTATGTTAATATTCATTTTGTACTTAAACCTTCTCTTTTAGAAATGAATTAGGTAGTCTCTTATAATGTATTTTACTACCTTTCAATAAAGGTTAAAAAGTAGTCTAATAGCAATGACAGAAAATAAATGCCATGTTATATTTTATGGTGTACATTAGTGTCTTTAGTTCTTTGTAAAGTTAATGAATGACCAAATCACCTTTGCAAAGCTGTTGATACTGTGAAATATCATGGGTTTCTGGGTTGTCATCCAGCCACTGGAACCCATCTTATATGCAGAAACATGTAGATTCTGTCAAGTCTCATTGATGTCTTAAAAGTATTTAATATTTATATCATAAAGGTACCGTTTTTAAGTACCACCTGCTACAATATAATGTTTTTATGTTGTGAAATCTCTAGAAAATATGCTGGATTCAGTGGATCAGATTACCCATTCTGAATCAGATGAGACTTTAATAGTGTTTTAATATAGCATTAGTTATCTATGCTGCCATAAGAATTTACCATCAAATTAGTACTTAGTTGGTGAGAAGTCGGGGTGAGTGTTACTGGATCCTCTGCTGAGGTCCACCAAGGCCAAACTCAAGGTATTAGCAGGGCTATTTTCCTCACTGGAGGCTCTGGGGAGGAAACTGTTTCCAAGTTCATTCATATTTTTGGCTGAATTCAATTCCTTGCACTTGTAGAACTGAGATTCCTTTTTCCTTGCTGGTTGTTAGTCAAGGACTGGTATTTGCTCCTAGAGGCTGCCTGCATTCCTTTTCATGCTTTCCAAATAGCCCCAAATATGGCAGGGTGAGCCCTTTTCCTGCTTCTAATGTCCCTGACTGCCCCTTTTACCACTTCTCTCTTGCCTCCAGGCAGATGCAGTTCTCTGCTTGTGAGGGCTCAGATGATTAGATTTGGCCACCTAGATAATTGAGAAAAATCTCCCTATTTTAAGGTTAGTAACCTTGATTACATTTACAAAGTTCCCCTTTCCGTGTAATACAACATATTCTCAGAGTCCAGGGATCAAGGCATGGACATCCTTGGAATGCCATTCTGTTTACAAGTATTGTTACTATTTTATTTCTTGGTTGCTGGAAAATTTATTAAGTTAACAGAAGTAATTAAACAATAACATGAGAATAACTGTTTTATCTATCATGGAACAAGGATCTCCACATTACCGCCTTCATCATCTTCATAAACTCTCTATTCCAGACTTCTTTCTCTGATGTAGAAGATGTAGCTAGCAGACATAACAGTAGGTTTATAGTTAGTTTATAGAAACCTTTGGTTGGTCACTGTCCTTCTCAAAGGCCAGAGGCAGGCCTAGAAATAGAGCTTTTTTTCAAAGTTTCTTTCTTCTCTGCTATCGCAGGGACGGAATGAGAGAATCCTCTAGCAAATGACAAACTGATGTCTAGCTAACTTAGGGAATAATAATAACTAACATGTCATTTGTATTTATGAGGCTATTTAATTAACTCTTCACATACAGTGTCGTCTTTGATATTCACAACAATTCTGTGAGATAGATCCTCTTTCCCACACCATACAGATAAAGAGACATTAAAGAAGCTCAGTGATAAGCCCAAGGTTTCTAAGTGGCAGAACTAAGATTTTAAAGACCAGATGCAAAGTCGGTGATGTGTAGATAAGAAAAAACTGCCTATTGAAGTTTACCCATGAAAATTTTGTGGTAGTTACATAGTGGCTTGTATATAGTTATATTGTGGCTTGTTTCCAAAAAGAGCAACCTTTTGCCCATATCACTCCCATTTTCATCTCCCAAAGGCAACTGATTCCAATTGTTTTGTTTACCTTCATAACTTTATATAACATGCATATACTACTATTTGTTGATTTTTCAGTTTTAGTAATTGACACATGCCTTTGGAAGATGAGGATTTAACTCATCTGCCTCACCTCACTTCTTAAAACAAATCTCATTTTTTCCAACTTGACATTTTGCACATCTTTTTGGGCATTCTTTTCCAATTGTTTCTTCTATCCTCTTACTTGAATTTTTATTTATTTTTTTATTATTTATTTATTTATTGTAGTGTTCGATGATTCATTGTTTGCGTATAACACCCAGTGCTCCATGCAGAATGTGCCCTCTTTAATACCCATCACCAGGCTAACCCATCTTCCCACCCCCCTCCCCTCTAGAACCCTCAGTTTGTTTTTCAGAGTCCATAATCTCTCATGGTTCGTCTCCCCCTCTGATTTCCCCCCCTTCATTCTTCCCCTCCTGCTATCTTCTTCTTTTTTTTTTTTTAATATATATTGCATTATATGTTTCAGAGGTACAGATCTGTGATTCAACAGTCTTGCACAATTCACAGCACTCACCATAGCACATACCCTTCCCAATGTCTATCACTCAGCCACCCCATCCCTCCCACCCCCCACCACTCCAGCAATCCTCAGTTTGTTTCCTGAAATTAATAATTCCTCATATCAGTGAGGTCATATGATACATGTCTTTCTCTGATTGACTTACTTCTCTCAGCATAATACCCTCCAGTTCCATCCACGTTGTTGCAAATGGCAAGATTTCATTCCTTTTGATGGCTGCATAATATTCCATTGTATATGTATACCACATCTTTATCCATTCATCTGTCAATGGACATCTTGGCTCTTTCCACAGTTTGACTATTGTGGACATTGCTGCTATAAACACTGGGGTGCACGTACCCCTTCGGATCCCTACATTTGTATTTTGGGGTAAATACCCAGTAGTGCAATTGTTGGATCGTATGGTAGCTCTATTTTCAACTTTTTGAAGAACCTCCATACTGTTTTCCAGAGTGGCTGCACCAGCTTGCATTGCCACCAACAGTATAGGAGGGTTCCCCTTTCTCCGCATCCCTGCTGACAACTCTCGTTTCCTGACTTGTTAATTTTAGCCATTCTGACTGGTGGGAGGTGGTATCTCACTGAGGTTTTGATTTGGATTTCCCTGATGCCGAGTGATGTTGAGCACTTTTTCATGTGTCTGTTGGCCATTTGGATGTCTTCTTTGGAAAAATGTCTGTTCATGTCTTCTGCCCATTTCTTGATTGGATCATTTGTTCTTTGGGTGTTGAGTTTAAGAAGTCCATTATAGATTTTGGATACTAGCCCTTTATCTGGTATGTCATTTGCAAATATCTTCTCCCATTCTGTCGGTTGTCTTTCGGTCTTGTTGACTGTTTCTTTTGCTGTGCAAAAGCTTTTTATCTTGATGAAGTCCCAATAGTTCATTTTTGCCCTGCTTCTCTTGCCTTTGGTGATGTTTCTAGGAAGAAGTTGCTGCGGCTGAGGTTGAAGAGGTTGCTGCCTGTGTTCTCCTTTAGGATGTTGATGGACTTCTGTCTCACATTGAGGTCTTTCAACCATTTTGGCTCTATTTTTGTGTGTGGTGTAAGGAAATGGTCCAGTTTCATTCTTCTGCATGTGGCTGTCCAATTTTCCCAACACCATTTGTTGAAGAGACTGTCTTTTTCCCATTGGACATTCTTTCCTGCTTTGTCGAAGATTAGTTGGCCATAGAGTTGAGGGTCCATTTCTGGGCTCTCTATTCTGTTCCATTGATCCATGTGTCTGTTTTTGTGCCAGTACCATACTGTCTTGATGATGACAGCTTTGTAGTAGAGCTGGAAGTCCGGAATTGTGATGCCGCCAGCTTTGCTTTTCTTTTTCAACATTCCTCTGGCTAGTCGAGGTCTTTTCTGGTTCCATACAAATTTTAGGATTATTTGTTCCATTTCTTTGAAAAAAGTGGATGGTATTTTGATGGGGATTGCATTGAATGTGTAGATTGCTCTAGGTAGCATTGACATCTTCACAATATTTGTTCTTCCAATCCATGAGCATGGAACATTTTTCCATTTCTTTGTGTCTTCCTCAATTTCTTTCATGAGTATTTTATAGTTTTCTGAGTACAGATCCTTTGCCTCTTTGGTTAGATTTATTCCTAGGTATCTTACGGTTTTGGGTGCAATTGTAAATGGGATTGACTCCTTACTTTCTCTTTCTTCTGTCTTGTTGTTGGTGTATAGGAATGCCACTGATTTCTGTGCATTGATTTTCTATCCTGCCACTTGACTGAATTCCTGTATGAGTTCTAGCAGTTTTGGGGTCGAGTCTTTTGGGTTTTCCACATAAAGTATCATATCATCTGCAAAGAGTGAGAGTTTGACTTCTTTGCCAATTTGGATGCCTTTAATTTCTTTTTGTTGTCTGATTGCTGTGGCTAGGACTTCTAATACTATGTTGAATAGCAGTGGTGATAGTGGACATCCCTGCTGTGTTCCTGAGCTTAGGGGGAAAGCTCTCAGTTTTTCCCCATTGAGAATGATATTCGCTGTGGGTTTTTCATAGATGGCTTTTATGATATTGAGGTATGTATCCTCTATCCCTATACTCTGAAGAGTTTTGATCAGGAAAGGATGCTGTACTTTGTCAAATGCTTTTTCTGCATCTATTGAGAGGATCATATGGTTCTCGTTCTTTCTTTGATTAATGTATTGTATCATGTTGATTGATTTGCGGATGTTGAACCAACCTTGCAGCCCAGGGATAAATCCCACTTGGTTGTGGTGAATAATCCTTTTAATGTACTGTTGGATCCTAGTGGCTAGTATTTTGGTGAGAATTTTTGCATCCGTGTTCATCAGGGATATTGGTCTGTAATTCTCCTTTTTGATGGGGTCTTTGTCTGGTTTGGGATCAAGGTAATGGTGGCCTCATAAAACGAGTTTGGAAGTTTTCCTTCCATTTCTATTTTTTGGAACAGTTTCAGAAGAATAGGTTTTAATTCTTCTTTAAATGTTTGGTAGAATTCCCCTGGGAAGCCATCCGGCCCTGGGCTTTTGTTTGTGGGGAGATTTTTGATGACTGCTTCAATTTCCTTAGTGGTTGTATGTCTGTTCAGGTTTTCTATTTCTTCCTGGTTCAGTTTTGGTAGTTGATACATCTCTAGGAATGCATCCATTTCTTCCAGGTTATCTAATTTGCTGGCATAGAGTTGCTCATAATATGTTCTTCTAATTGTTTGTATTTCTTTGGTGTTGGTTGTGATCTCTCCTCTTTCATTCATGATTTTGTTGATTTGGGTCATTTCTCTTTTCTTTTTGATAAGTCTGGCCAGGGGTTTATCAGTCTTGTTAATTCTTTCAAACAACCAACTCCTAGTTTCGTTGATCTGTTCTACTGTTCTTTTGGTTTCTATTTCATTGATTTCTGCTCTGATCTTTATGATTTCTCTTCTGCTGCTGGGTTTAGGCTTTATTTGCTGTTCTCTCTCCAGCTCCTTTAGGTGTAGGGTTAGGTTGTGTACTTGAGACCTTTCTTGTTTCTTGAGAAAGGCTTGTGTTGGTATATACTTTCCTCTTAGGACTGCCTTTGCTGTATCCCAAAGATTTTGAACAGTTATGTTTTCATTTTCATTGGTTTCCATGAATTTTTTAAATTCTTCTTTAATTTCCTGGTTGACCCATTCATTCTTTAGTAGGATGCTCTTTAGCCGCCATGTATGTGAGTTCTTTCTGACTTTCCTCTTGTGATTGAGTTCTAGTTTCAAAGCATTATGGTCTGAAAATATGCAGGGAATGATCTCAGTCTTTTGGTACTGGTTAAGACCTGATTTGTGACCTAGGATGTGATCTATTCTGGACAATGTTCCATGGGCACTAGAGAAGAATGTGTATTCTGTTGCTTTGGGATGGAATGTTCTGAGTATATCTGGGAAGTCCATTTGGTCCAGTGTGTCATTTAAAGTCTTTATTGTTGATCTTTTGCTTAGATGATCTGTCCATTTCAGTGAGGGGGATGTTAAAATCCCCCACTATTATTGTATTGTTGTTGATGTGTTTCTTTGCTTTTGTTATTAATTGCCTTATATAATTGGCTGCTCCCATGTTAGGGGCATAGATATTTACAATTGTTAGATCTTCTTGTTGGGTAGACACTTTAAGTATGATATGGTGTCCTTCCTCATCTCTTATGACAGTCTTTGGTTTAAAATCTAATTTGTCTGATATAAGGATTGCCACCCAGCTTTCTTTTGGTGTCCATTAGCATGGTAAATGGTTTTCCACCCCTTCACTTTCAATCTGGGGGTGTCTTTGGGTCTAAAATGAGGTTCTTGCAGACAGCATATCGATGGGTCTTGTTTTTTTATCCAATCTGATAGCCTGTGTCTTTTTATTGGGACATTTAGCCCATTTACATTCAGGGTAACTATTGAAAGATATGAATTTAGTGTCATTGTATTGCCTGTAAGCTGACTGTTACTGTATATTGTCTGTGTTCCTTTCTGGTCTATGTTGCTTTTAGGCTCTCTCTTTGCTTCAAGGACCCCTTTCAATATTTCTCGTAGGGCTGGTTTCATGTTTGCAAATTCCTTTAGTTTTTGTTTGTCCTGGAAGCTTTTTATCTCTCCTTCCATTTTCAATGACAGCCTAGCTGGATATAGTATTCTTGGCTGCATATTTTTCTCGTTTAGTGCTCTGAATATATCATGCCAGTCCTTTCTGGCCTGCCAGGTCTCTGTGGATAGGTCTGTTGCCAATCTAATGTTTCTACCATTGTGGGTTACAGATCTCTTCTCCTGAGCTGCTTTCAGGATTTTCTCTTTGTCTCTGAGACTCGTAGGTTTTACTATTAGATGTCAGGGTGTTGACCTATTTTTATTGATTTTGAGAGGGGTTCTCTGCCTCCTGGATTTTGATGCCTGTTTCTTTCCCCAAATTAGGGAAGTTCTCTGCTATAATTTGCTCCAATATACCTTCTGCCCCTCTCTCTCTTTCTTCTTCTTCTGGGATCCCAATTATTCTAATGTTGTTTCGTCTTATGGATGGCTTATCTCTCGAATTCTGCCCTCGTCATCCAGTAGTTGTTTATTCCTCTTTTTCTCAGCTTCTTTATTTTCCATCATGTGGTCTTCTATATCACTAATTCTGTCTTCTGCCTCATTTATCCTAGCAGTTAGAGCCCCTCATTTTTGATTGTACCTCATTAATAGCCTTTTTGATTTCAACTTGGTTAGATTTTAGTTCTTTTATTTCTCCAGAAAGGTTTCTCTAATAATGTCCATGCTTTTTTCAAGCCCAGCTAGTATCTTTAAAATCATGATTCTGAACTCTAGTTCCAACATCGTACTAATGTCCGTATTGAGTAGGTCCCTGGCAGTCGGTACTGCCTCTTGTTCTTTTTGTTGAGGTGATTTTTTCCGTCTTGTCATTTTGTGCAGAGGAGAATAGATGAATGAGAGAACAAAGTGCTAGCAGGGTACCAATGTCCCCAGAAAATATACTCTAAACAAATCAGAAAAGACCTGAAGCTGGGGGAAAAGAAAGGGAAAGATAGAAAAAAGAAAAAGAAGAAAAAGAAAAAGAAAAAGATAAAAACAAAAAGAGAACAAAACAAATAAAACAGAATATGATCAAATATAATCGGGCTAGTGCATAGATCAGTGCCACACACTAGATTTGGGGTGTATTTCGGTCTGTTAGAAGAAAGTGCCTCCTAAAATTTTAAAGAAAGAAAAACTTATATATGTACAAAAATAAGGGTTAATATGATGAAGGGATGGAATATGACTGTAAAGATGAAAATTATAAAAGATTTTATAAAAGGAATTGATAAGAAATTGTTTGAAAAAAGGAAGAGGATTTAAAAAAAAAGAGAAAGTGATCAGGCAGGAGACTATACACTAGAGATTTAGGGTATATTTTGACCTGTTAGAAGAAACTGTATCTCAAAATTTTAAAGAGAGAACAACTTATATATATATATGCCAAAAATAAGGGTAACTACTATGAAGAGATAGACTATGACTCTAAAAATGAAAAATAAAAATGTTTTTTGAAAAAGGGATTAATAAGATGTTGGTTGAAAAAGGGAAAAAGAAAAATTCAAAAAAAAAAAAGACAGTTAAAAAAAATTAACTTTGAAAGACTAAAGAATCATGGTAAAAAAGCCATGAATTCTATGTGCAGTATTCCCCTGGCGCTGGAGCTCTGCCGTTCTCATTGATGGGTAAACTTGGTCTTGGCTGGCTGTTCTTGCTGATCTTCTGGGGGAGGGGCCTGTTGCCGTGGTTCCCAAATGTCTTTGCCTGAGGCAGAATTGCCCCACCCTTGCCTGGTCCGGGCTAAGTAATCTGCTCAGGTTTGCTCTCGGGAGCTTTTGTTCCCTGCAATTTCCGTACAGTTTTGGAGGCCAAGAGTGAAAATGGTGGCCTCCCAATCTCCACCCCGGAGGAGCCGAGAACTCGGGGCCCCACTCCTCAGTGAGCCCCAGAGAAAAGCAGTCAATCACTCCCGTCTCCCCGGTCTCCGGCCACACTCCATGCTCACCCGGCCTGTGACCGAGCATTTCTATCTCTGGCACCTGACCCCGTGTGGAGTCTCCAAACCCAGCAGATCCCTGCGGTGCGCTCCCGCACCGCTCCTCCCGGGGGAGGAAGGGGAGTCTCCCTGGACCTGCCACTTGTTGGGTCCCTGCTGGAGGAGCAGTGGCCCGACTGTGCCACGGATCATGGTTTATGGCAACCCCAAGCTGAGAGCCTGTGCCTCGGCTCCCTCTCTGCAGCTGGCTTCCCCACTCCAATCCCTGGGAGCTGTGCTGCACTCAGGCACCCCCGGTCTTTCTGTGACCCCGAGGGTCCTGAGACCACACTGTCCCGTGAGGGTTCCACCCCCTCCACCCCCACCCCCCACCCCCCCGCTTAGCCACTGGAGCAACGTCCCTCAGCGGAGC